>NC_051212.1:32276276-32645143 GCF_015220715.1 Pygocentrus nattereri
GTGTGTACTGTTATTTTATTTCAGCTGGCAGTGGTCATGTGGTTGCTGACATACGTGGGTGCTGTGTTTAATGGCATCACCCTCCTCATCCTTGGTAAGCTCTGATATGCCAAGTCTACTACAACCACAACACTCCTGATTTCTCTGAAAGAACCACTGTCCATACAGTTCACATCCAAAAATAAGAAACAAATAATTAGTCTGTGTGTGGTAATGTTAAAAGTAATGTCAGTAAAGCAAGTCTGGTTTTTCTCTTTTTCTAGCGGACATCCTTCTCTTCAGTGTACCGCCTTTGTATGAGAAGAACAAGGTGAGTCTGTGACACATTTTTAATCATGTTGATACATTCATTAAATACGCTGTATAGGAGTTCTGCCTTGTGAATGAACTGTATTAGGTTAGTGCTGATATTATTGCCACAGTGCTAGCAAAATAACCTTTCCCATGTCAGCACTAATGAATCAGCGTTCATTGTATTGGTATAGCTGTCGCTTTAACTTCGGTCTTCCAGAAAGTTTTGCAGTGGCCTCAAAACCATAACCCACTTTTCACTGTCCCCATAGTGATCTGAAACGCAAGTCTGCAGCATTTTAAATGTGACTTTTCCTCACTTTTATGAAATAAGAGTTTGACATGGTATATAAACATTTTGTTAAAGTTTAAAAAAAAACGGCATTAACTTCAGTCTGTATGGTCCATATATGGAGACTAAGCTGCAAAAAGAGTCTGCTTTGAATTCGTATAATAAGGAGTTATTATAAGGAGTGTTTCAGCTCAGACTGCTTTTTGAATGATGCACAATACAGGGGCAGAGCTTATTTACTTATCAGTCTTAGAGGCACAAGGTTAGAGAGCTTAATACAGTGACAAACAGCCTGTTTTATTATACAAGATAAGAGAGGTTGGAAAATGGTTGGTCATGTAAAATTCATCCCTGTTTCTGTTCATTTAAACAATACATGTTGTAAGTGGACATCAAGGGTGAAGAATTTAAATATAAAAATATATAGGGAATCTGTAACCTAAACTATTTTGGTAGCTCATTAGGGAGACCATTAAACGGTGCAATTGTATTTTTTTTATTTTTTTTTTCTGCAGACCCAGATAGATCACTACATTGAGATTGCACGCACTCAATTTAATACTACGATTGCCAAGTAAGTGCTTCCTTCTTTTTTTTTATGCAAGCATGTGTTAACAAATGAGTCTGTAACCAGAGGCGAGTAGTAACTATTTACATTTTACTTAGATAAAAGTATTTTTTTGATGGATTTGTAAAGGTACAGTTTGGGATGGACTTTGAACTGAAAATACTTTTCATTGCATTCTTTTATTTCTATATCTCTCTATTTTGTGAGGTAATGATTCTAGTTTTATACTTGCATTACCTAGTTACATTTCAGTCATTATAACATGTAATTACTGATTTTGAATGAATGAAAATGAATGCCCTATGAAATGAAAGCCCTATTCAGACAGAATTGGTTTTACAAGAGGAGGTGGGGTAATATAAATTTGACCTGCATTTCTGCATTTTAGTCCCATCCAAATGCATGTCAGTCATTTTTACTGACTCCAGATTCCAGAGCCTTTTACCTTCTAGAAACAAGCTGTAGAAATAACCTGGGTATTCCTGTGCTCAACATGTCAGTAATTTCACAGTACTATATTCTGTATATAGTTTAAGTACTCTTCTTAAGGCACTCAAAGAAGTGTTTACTTGTGTTCTGTCAAACTGATGCATAATGTTACTGTCCTACCTCACATACAACTCGGAGCACAAACATTACAGAGTGATGCTGTTTCCTTTGTATTCTCAAGCTAATGGCACACTGTGTTCAATTAAGATAGGCGGATGGTAAGGATAAACGAAACAATGGCAAAATTAAATGTTTTAACTTTTTCTGCTGTTTAATGGACTAAAGGTGCATTAAGTGAGTAGCCACTTCCACCTCTGTCATTTATGGAAAACTAATCCTGTCTGAATAGAGCAGTGCATATCTGTTATTCAGTACTTCTTGTGATGGTCAGAGTTCCTACATTTCCTGGAACTGCTGTAACACCTAAAAACATGTAGACTAGGTTTCCAGTTATTGAAAACACCTGGAAAATAGGAAAAATACTAAAATGCCCTCAAAGTGTTAGTGAAGTATTGGAAAAGTGTATTTTGGGCTATTAAGCCACTGAAATTGTATATTTTAGTATATTCAATTGGCCATTCATACCTGTTGTAACTTGAAATGCTACAGTGTCACAAGGGCACAGATTAGTGGATGCTGTGTAATCAAGCCTACATTAATATATATATATTAGCCTACATTCTAATATATTAGAACTTGGGATCAAGTGGTGATGAATAGGGAGTGATTTGTATTTAAGTCAGTATACATCACTGTCAGCTAGGGGTCTTTAGAGGTTGTATTGCTGATTTCATTGCTAAGAATGTTGGTAGGTGTGTGTTGGGATCCTACTGGTACTTTTGAACATCTTAAAGTTGTTTTGAGAAAGTTACTTTTTATTATAGTGATTGTCACCAAATTAACAGTACTTGAGTATGGGTTTGGCTACTTTACCCACTTCTGCATGTTACTGGGCATTTAAATGTAACTTTGCAACTAGTAAAGCACAAATTAACTTACGTGACTGCCAACTAATGGGCAGATGTATATAGTCTTGTTTTTTAATTTTTATTTTGCTCCTCCATCAGGCTACAAGAGAAGCTCCCTGGAGCAGTGAAGCGCAGTAAAGCGGAATGATCCCTCTCTGATCCCTTCATGACCACCTCTGGAATCCCTCTATTTCTAGCCTCCACCCCTCCCTGCATCTTCTGTTTTCATCCCTTCTTCCCCTTATCCTTCAGTTTAATCTCCAAATGCATCTCACCAACTATCTGCACTGAACCAGCTAGTCTCTAAAATCTCTGAAGCTTCTCAATATTCGATGTTAACTCTGCAGCTTAACTACGAGCATTAGGGAAGATGCATGGGGCTCCAGAGGCTGGTGACTCAACACAGGAAGTGATGTAATACTGCAACTGGATGCCCATATATGGAGCCCATCTTTGGGCAGGGTGTGTGAACTAGACTGAATCTTTGGCCTGGTTTCAGTGTGTCCAAAGGGGCTATGCTATTAATAAAACAAATATCTATACTTATTAATATATTTCATAGGATGTAAATTGGAAGAGAAAAAAGACGTTTTTAAGTTTAGGCCACCAGGCCTGCTCTGCTCTTGATTCTGGTATTTCATAGCCTTTTTCCCTTCTCACCCCCTCCCTGTTTTTTTTTTTTTTTTTTTTTTTTTTTTTTTTTTTTTTTTTTTTTTTTCCCCCCCACCATAGGACACTTGCTCATGTATTATGAAACTGCAATGCACTGATTGTTACTGGTCTCACACGTACACAGATTGATTGATTTATTATGGTGGGTACACTGCACCAGCCATGGTGATTTGGTCTAGTTTGCTGTCCTGTCTATTTTCTTTTTTTTTTTTTTTTGGCATTTAAATTTTTAATTGTGTATGTATATATTAGTAAGATTACAACAGGCTCTTTGCTGTGAAGAAGTAGTCAGCCTTGCTTTTTATATTTAAAAAAAACAAAAAACAAACATGCCTCTTATTTGTCTCTCGCGTTTGTCTGAGACTCCTGAGTTCACATGTAAACGTGCGTTATTCTGATTATTACTGTTCAGATTATTATTATTATTAGGTCACATGTAGGTGATAGCTGCTCTTGACACACCAGTCTGGCATTGGCATCTTAAGTAATTAGTAATATTCTTAAGCTTGAGTTATCTGTATAGAACCTTCAAAGCATCTGAATGGTAGAAAAGTTGAGGATGACCATGTCGCTCTTATGAAGAGACGGAGCAAGATGTATGGTCAGTGTTGAGGCTGGTGGAGAAAACATTCTCTCATTTTGCTGATCTTGGATCAGCTGCAAGATTTTAAGCGACCTACTTCATGCATACATACACCTGAAAAGGCAAAACTGGTCCTAGATCAGCATTAGGAGAAACATGACCAACGCTATGGGTGATATCTTGTGATAAGTGTTCTAAATTGGTATATTGTAAAGGTTTTTGGTTCCTAATTTAAAGATGCAAGCACACCATTGCAAAAGCTTGAGTGGGCTTTACTAATTGTTTTCATCTGCATTTTGTTTCATGATAAAATGTGCAGACTATACAGTTATGTCTATTTGCATACACTGAAAGGGACTTAAATGTGAGGAATAAAAATGGATGCACGTAGCTTGTGCCTGGTCTGTATTTGGCACTGGATTCTACCTGTCCTTGCTCTAATAAGTATCTGGAAGCGTTAGCGTGTATAGGCTTCAGTATCAAATGTCTACTTGTATTTATTGATATACAAATGGGTAAACTCAGTACCAGATTATAACAATAACTACTGCTAATGCTACTACACAGATGTCTATCAACTGCTGAATGTTTCATTGTAATGTCTATAGAGCATTCCAGCTGACGCATGCAGTCTTGTGTGTTCACACTGGAACTCATTTTAACACAGTCCAAATTTGCCTCACATGGAGCGTTTCATGAAGGGTCAGGTCCACAGGTGAACATGGACTTGAAGGCCAAAACCGAAATGACAGGGATTTTTGTGTTGCTCCGCCCCTTGAAGCTCAACTGTAGTCTTGAATCCTGTGTGTTCAGGATTCAATTTAGTTTTTTTTACATGCGTTTTCTTCTATGCATGCACGCAACAGCGCACTCAGACACGCTCACCAATGTTTGAAAGTATCCTTTGTTTGTACCACCTGTGTCCTTGTGTTGCTGAACTAACATGCGTTATGTTGACTTGTGGGTCATTGGTGTGGTGGTGCTTGAAGAAATAGGATAAGCTCCAGTAGCTAGTTTGAACATTTATTCTATCTTTCCAACACTAAGTTAAAGAAATATTACCTGTTTGTTTTTTTTGTTTTGTTTTGTTTTTTTTTAGATGCAAACCTTTTTCTTCTTTCGTGCTTCGATTAAACACCTGCAGGTTTTTTAACTTCTGTAGTTTAACAGCATGTTGGCTGTCTCCTTTTTTCGCTCATGGGGAGAACGTTGCAGAAGTCATGTTTATCTTTTGGTTTTTGCTTTGGACTCTTGATAACTAGATGTGATAACTAATATCTATGTTCAGTTTGTTAGCCATGAATTAAGTTAATCTGGGAGCTTTGGGGGGAGAAAAAAAGTGGAGGGAGAGGGGGAAAAAAAAATTGTGGTCCCTGTAATGATGTCAAAGTGAAATTAATAAAAATGTTAAAAAGACTTGCTTTGCTTCTGTTTTCCCACTTAATAGCCAGAAATGCCTGTATTTAGTTGGGGGTTTTATTATCACAAGATAAGCAGCCTGCCATGACTTTCAATGTACCATGTAGTCATTTTACTGAAGGTTCACAGTGTAAGGACTGTATGTATCAAGGACTGCAGTTAGTTCAAGGCTGAAAGATCTTTTCTTTTGAGCAGAATGTCATCTTTTGAAACTTGCTCTGTGATGTTTACTCCAGCTCTTACCTGTGGTGTTTTTCCTGATGGTCTTAAGTGAAAACCTCGCAACTTTCCATTGCACTGCTATGCACCACACTTACCACTTAAATATCCTTAACCTGCATTGCTTAAGTATGAATGACTAATTAAGGAGAGTCTTGGAAGAACAGGCTGTCTTTGTTCATTCAGTTTTTCTTTGAACAAGCTGCAATGCCTTTTAACTGCGTTTTGTGGGTTACAGTCAGCAGCCAAGCCTCTAAAATCATGAACTGTGACAGAAGCAAACCCAGATGACACGCATTCCCTGAGACATGGACTCCAGTCCCTTGTTTCAGTTTATGACGCAGCAACACTGTTCTACCCAACTTGCAATGATCTCTTGGAAACCACATACTAGGGCTGCACCATTTACAGTTTATTGTTACAGTAATATTGGCCTTTGCAACATTGTTAACTGTAGAAAGCTGCACTATGCAAATGAGTCCTCTGCCTAATCCCAATGTTTTTTTTGTTTTTTTTACAGTATAGGCCTGGGCGATGTAACGAGTTATCAGTGACTATTGACAAGTAACCTGAAGACAATGCTTCAAAGATTAAATCGCGCCATTTCGGGGGAAAAATAACTGAAAGAGGACTAATTTAAACAACTTTCTAACCAATAATAAATAACATGTACATTTAATGTTCTACTCCCTTTTACTGGAGTTAGGGACTGTGGAATGGCACAGAGCATTGATGAGCTCTTATGATAAGGACAGCATATTAACCACAGTCTCTGCTGTGGGCTTCCCAGAATGTGAGAACATCTGAGGAAAATTTCCAGCGCTTCCCGCATGGCTTAATGTCCCAAACTGATGGCTCAGCGAAGTTGACATAGTTTGACAAAATTATCAAAATATAATACTTAATGTTTTCCCCACAGGTATCTATTAGGGATGTGCATGGGTAATGTTACTGAGTTAACTGTTTAGGTGCCAGTGTTCGAATACTGAAATCACTTGTTCCGTTTCAGCTGCGAAAATACAAACTACCAAGCCAATGGAACAGCGCTTCTGTTTGAACAAGATTGTAATACAGTTGTGCTTCTATTTCTTAGTAAGAAATACACCACTCTGAAACACGAGTGCTTAAACGTGATTGTGTTGCCAAGGATGTATTAAGGAAGTAACTGAGAAGGCAGATGTAGCGCAGCTTAACTGCTAGCTAACTAGGCTAACTAATCTAGCTGATGTTAGCTCAGTCTAGTAACAGTGGAAATATATTTCTCTGACAAACTAACTTGTTGGCACATTGTCCACTGAGGTGAAAAGACCTTGTGTAAGGCAACAAGTCCTCATTAGCATCCAGTCTACAAGTTAGCTATAGTTTTAGCTCACATACTCATCCAATATGAAAACTACTGATTTCCTATGGCTTTTTTTGTTTTAAATAACATTTTTCGAATGTATTTCTCTGCTTACAACTGTCATCTAAAAGAGTAAAGCTCTGGCCTTCAAGCCAAATGTTGTAATGTCTATTCTAGTATCTATAGCTGCTAACTCCAAAGCACCTTTGCTATAAAGATGGAGAGTACCTGAAATATATACAAAGTATGTGCGTGTGGCCTTGGAATCCACTGCTCATGTGTAGCAGTCTGGGGTTTCTCCAGCAGGGGGTGCTTTAGTGTTGCTTTAGTGTGCATTATTTAAAGAGAAAAAAACTGCCACAAACTCCAAGAGAATCTAACTGCAGTATGTGTTTGCAGTAACAACTTTCAAAATGAGAGGTGAAATAGTTTATTACCAAACAATGTTGAGTTACTCAATATTATATTATTTAATATGTGATTTCCATTCAAGAATTTCATGAAATCAGATTACACAAAAAAAAAAAGCTAAAGAGAGCACAGAAAGTAGGTCAAAGCTGCAGCGGCCACATGCATTTGTGTGTGACTGGGGAAAAATACTGTGCTAATTATTTTTAGATATCGCCCAGGCCTAGTGCTGTGAGCATCCTGACCAATCACAGCTCCAGATTAATGTTTCTGTGGGTGGTTTTATGAATTAAAGTATTCATGTAATCCAAAAAACACTGATCTTTTACCATGCCATATTATTGATTTACAAATGGGTTTCTAAAACATTGCAAGGCGTATCACAATATACACCGACCAGCTACTTCATTAAAAGCACCTTGTTTCTATGCTCATTGTCCATTTCATCAGCTCAACTTACTACACAGGTGCACTTTGTTCTACAATTACAAACTGTAGTCCATCTGTTTCTCTGCATACTTTGTTTTAGCCTCTTTTCACCTCTTTTTGTGTGGATGCCCACAGGACCACCACAGAGCAGGTATCAGTGTTAATGTGTGTTGCACTGCTAGGAGTGGATCAGACGCAGCAGTGCTGCAGGAGTTTTAAACACAGTGTTCACTCACTGCCCACTCTATTAGACACTCCTACCTTGTTGGTCCACCTTGTAAATGTAAAGTCAGAGACAATAGCTCATCTTTTGCAGTATAGTTTGTGTTGGTCATCCTCTAGTCCTACATCAGTGGTCACAGGTCACTGTTGGCTGGATCTTTCAGGTTGGTAGACTATTCTCAACCACAGCAGTGACACTGATGTTAAAAACTCTAGCAGCACTGCTGTGTCTGATGAACTCATACCAGCCACCACAACCCAAATAATGCCTCCTCTGTGGTGGTCTTGACCATTAAAGAACAGGATGAAAAGGGGCTAAGAAAGTATGCAGAGAAACAGATGGACTACAGGTTGTAATTGTAGAACTACACAGTGCACCTATATGATAAGTAGAGCTTATAAAATAGACAGTGAGTGAAGAAACAAATAGGTGGTTTTAATGAAATGGCCAGTTGGTGTACCACTCTAATTGCAATGGTAGTATTTTATCCATATAGTGCAGCCCTACCATGTAAGGTAGTATTTCAACATAAATTTCATTAGACTTCTGTGTTTTGATTACGAGTGTATAAGATGGTACAATAAAACGGTTGTGAAAAGCATGAACCACTCTAGATGTTCATGCTTCAGAACGGTCCCTCTGGCACCCGTACCCAGTGCTTTCTTAAGTGCAGAATGTGCGACCCACTGCAATTCCCCCATGCAAAATGATCCCTCCAGCACAGTAACTCCTGTAATCTGCAGCAATAACAGTCTTGCCAAAGACTGCACTTTACAAACAAGGATGCATAAAAAGGTGCTTAGGAAAATAAAGACCTTCACTCAATTCAGCCCGTTGATTCATCTGCAGGAAGCACTTTTAAAATTACTAATCTTAAAGGTGATTAGGCTTGCAGGACATGCACTGCCTCTTGTGTTTAATTGGTGGTCATTGCTTGCAAATGACCTTTTATAGAGAATTTTGCCATGAAATCATTTGAGAGAAAAAAAGTGCAAAGTAAGTTTTAAAAACTTACACCCAGCCCCTAAATTACAAAAAAAAAAAAAAGCTGTGGATTTTTTTGGCTTGTTCCAATAATCAACTTCCTGAGCGAAATTAAACATGCCACACCCCACTACTGTTCAGTTAAGTGCTGTAACAGCCAGTCTGTTCGACTTTAGCTTTAGCATGTGCTCCATGGCCATGATCCGAGGCTGAGAAACAGTCGTCGGAGTGGACAAAGTGCAGGGCAGTCTGGTTGTAACTCTGCAGGGCCTGCTGCTTCTCTTCAGGGCTGTAGTCCAGAGAGCGAGGATGTACCTGCTGAATGTGTCTCTTGATTGTGCTGACCTTAAGCGTGGCCAGTGTGGCCCCACACACCATACAGATCAGCCCGTGTCTTCTGCAGTCATAGTCCATGAGATACTCCATTCGCCAGCGCACCTGGTAGTTGCGCCGCTGGTCCTTACCCGGGTAGTGTGTGTGTCTGTGTGGTGTAGATGGCGTGGTCTTCCTGTCCCCATCCTCTGTCTTGATGGCACTCTGCTTGGCAGGTTTTACGGACAATGTCTGTGTGCTTACATGCGCAGGTTCGGCAGTGGTATCACCAGGGATGACTTTTTTTCCAAATGACAAAGAGAGACAAAGTTCTTCTTAAAATTAAAGATTAAAAAAAAAGACAATATTTAATATTTTGTTTACAACTGCTTTGTACAACATGATACACTGTATTTACAGATTAACCACCATCTACATATCTTTTTAAATGTGGGTGGTCCATCAGCCAAGACACGTTTGATGTCCAAAGTTTTAAACTTAAGCTACAAGGCTAATGTAGTTAAAGCCGTGTAGCCAAAATAGTAGTAGCAGTAATCTTAAAGGGCTAAGAAAGGGCATAAAGAAACTAAGATGCAAAAACAATTTTTGCGATGTCAAAAGAACCAGCACACTTAAATACATCTGTCTTTTCAGAGCACAGAGGTTTAGCCCCACCCACTCACACTGAAGTTATATAGGGTGCTTGGCCCATTTTTATTTTGAATGAAACACAACAGGAGCGGTGTCTTGCCAGTTTTGGTAATCCTTTAGGCATGCATTTTGCACAATATTAATTGGCTGGATATATGCTTCCATGACTTGTTAGCTATATTGGCCTCCTAACTCCAGTGCAAATCCAAAGAAGTACATTTTGAACACTTTGAACAGGTCATGGCTGGCTGACGACATTTAGGCTAAGGAGAAAATTATGGAATGTACATTTTTGCTCAATAATCCTTTTGTAGTCTTATGAATTCCAGTTAAAGAAGTTCACTGCTGCAACCTTAACTAGTGTGTGTGTATTTACCTTGTTCTGGCTGCATGTCTGGCTCCTCTGTGTCTCCATCCCCTGTCCAGGCGCTGGCTATATCTTGTCTCTCTCTCCGGCTGAGATTGATGGTCTCAGGGTGGCGCTCCTGGATGTGCCTGCGGAAGCCGCTGACTCTAGCTACTGGCAGCTGCTCAGAGCACACCATGCAGTAGCAGCCCGGACTGCCTGGAGGCCCGAGTGCAACCAGGTAGTCCAAACGCAGACGCCAGGGGCACCCGTTCTTCAGCCTCCTGTTAGGGAATTGGTGTGGTAGGGTGCTTGGGTTTTGAGCAGCCCCTGGTGGCTCATCCTTACCCCCTGCATGCGGCTCAGAGCTGTCCTGCAGAGGATCCACGTCTGGGAAGAACTGTACTGAGCTGTCGGCTTTGGTGTCTGGCTCTGATTTGAAATAGTCTCTTGAAGAATCTGATTCTGTGAATGACAGAGAAAAGTTAACACAGTGGGGCCTTCCATATCTTGAATCACAAACAAGTGTTAAAGGACAAGTATACTACATATGGTTTTATTGCCATACTGCAGACTAATGTGGCTTCATCCTTTGTATTCTGTGCTGTAGCTCTTCTAGTCTTCCATTGCAGTTCTGAGCAAACATCACAGGTCAGCCAAAGAAATTAATTAAAGCTATTTATCTAGGCAATAATTCTGTTTGTGTTGCAGAAACACTACATAACATTAAAATAAATATACATAAATATATGTAAACAATTCAGAAAAACATACCACAGTAATTTGTTGAAAAACTGCCCTGGTATAACTGAATAAAGTATCAATTAGCTAAACCAGGAACTGAATGAACTACAAATACAGAATTTCCTTGAGTACAGGTTAAAAAATTATACTGTACTTTGCAAAGAAATAACTGCTTCCAGATAAATAGCTTCAAACGTCATTTTCTCAGGTGGCCTAAGACTTTTGCATAGTACTAAAAATCTGCTCTTTCTGATTCCTCCACTAAATCTGGCCACATTTTATTCTCAGTCTTCAACTTAACTAAACCCTCTTCACTTTCTTCCTCTATTCCAACCCACATCTATATCTTGTACTAACTGTGGCATGTCTATATTCCCCTGTCCATTTCTTCAAAATAACGAATTATTTCCCAAATTCTGTTTTCTTTTTTTATCCCGCATTCTTCTCTCTAGCTCTGTTTTTGACGCTCACCATGGGTTTGGGCCCAGGTCTGCAGAATGCAGTGCTTTTCCTCTGCGCTGTACACCAGTGAGTCTGGGTGCAGCTCTAGCACATGGCTCTTGATGTGGTCCAGATGCAGTGAGGGCAGCGGGCAGCTGCACACCATGCAGACCAGACGACCTGCTTCTGCCTGGTACTCCATCAGGAACTCCTGCCGGAACCAGGCATGCAGGGAGTCATTCAGGTAGCGCTCCAGCATCTGTGCAGATGGACCCTGAGGCTCTGGGACTGATGAAGCTGATGGAGAGGCACTCGCTTTGGTGACTCTAGGCTGAGGCTGACGCTTACTTGTCACAGCACTGTTAGGCTTGCCTGGGGGGTGGACAAAGAAAAGATCAGAAACACTGGTAGACTACAACTGTAAATCTATGAGCTGAGTAAGAAATATCTTGACACAAAACAAAGGTTTCCAACACTGGTCCTGGAGCAACATCAGAAATGAACAAGGACTCACTGAAAGCTTAAAAAATACTGAGAAGTTTAAATATAAGGGAAAATGCCTGGGATGTACGATCTTATCCTGGAGCCTGGATGATCAGCTTTTGAACCCTGCGTCTGAATCTCAAATAGCTCCGTATTCCTAAATAGTGCACTATGTAAGTTATAAAATGTTGGTTTCTATGCCTGAATAGTCCAATAGGAAACTGTGCACACATGGCTGAATCTCAAATTGCTCTTTGTTAGGTATTTCATGCACTATTTGGATGCAGGAGCCATTATTTAAACCCCATGTAGTGCACTATGTTGGCAGTATTCAGCCTAAGACTAACTGATTAAACAAAAAGAATCTGGTATGCTTCTGCTTGTTTAGAATGAAAACCTGCAACAACACTGGCCCTTTGCTGATAAGCCTGAATACCTTTGATGTAAGTAAAACAAACAACACACTGTTCTGTTTCTAGTATCAGCCCATTCATGCTGCTATTATAAGGAGGATTTAAAGCACAGACTGCTTTTTAAATAAAGCACAATACTGGGCTGCCAGTCAGATCTGAAACATTGAGCACTTGGTGATTAAAAGGCCTAGACTCATCGGGGTGAATGGGCCTACTGAACAACATGAGAACAGCCAACACCTGAAACCAGGAGCACATTAATCTGTTGTGAAAATGGAAGATGAACTGGCTCAATATGCCCTCATGAAAGGTCAAAATAATCAAATTCTAGGGATAAAAATTTATTTCTGACTGTGCCCTGCAGCTCCTGTCCTGCACACGTTAATGTTTCCCTGCGCTAAGACATCCACTTAAACTCAACAAGGGCTTGTTAATTAGCTAATTAGTTGAATCAAGTGTGCTACCGAAGGGAAGCACCAGGGAACCAGGATTAGGAACCACTGCATCAGATAACACAAAAATGGGAAAAATCCTAAAACTGCACCGGCACCCCCCCACACGTACACACTGATATATTGTATGCAACCTCTATAAGATCATGAATTATTAATGCAAAAAGTATGTCGCTTCACAATGAGACTGATATGCCTTGGAAAATCTGAAAAACACACTGGCGAACTCTTGACATGATATGAAAGGATTCATTCCAAAATATCTACTAATAACAGTTTGAATCAGTTTGAAAAATATTGTACTAACACATCATGGATTGTCAAAAGCACATATTGTTTCTCTAATAAAGGTGGTGTTAATTAAAACTAAAGAACTGACATTCCTTGTATGTGTAAAGAATACTTCCAATAATGTATATCATAAAAATTTAATTAATAGACGTGGTGTTTAATGTGTTTTGAAAGGAAAGCCTGGCCTTAGTGTAATAAATAAATATAAAGATAAAGAGTGCTGTGAACAAACTGAGCAGAAATAATCACAATTTGAAAAACTGGGATTGGTAAAAGGACTCATCTGCAATATCAGTACTGCAAAGTAAGATGTTGCGATAACAATTACCAACAATGACAATTAATGCCTCCCACACCTGTAGAGCGCTTTGCACAGTCAAGCGTCTCCTCTGGTTCTGTAGCGATGGCTGGGTCTGAGCAGAAAGGTTTCTGGCTGTTCTCCAGGTTCAGATGGCTCTCCCAGCCTGAACGGATCACCTCCTTATCGGACGCGCTCCACAGCAACGAGTCGGGATGCTTCTGCCTAATATGCCTCTTAATGGTGCTCAGTTTTAGCGTAGCCAGTGAACTCCCACACACCATGCAGATCATACCATGCCTTCTTGGATCAAAATCCATCAAATACTCGCTCCGCCAGTACTCATGGTAGTAGCGGCGGTGGTCCCGGCCGGGAATGCGGCTGAGGCCAGGACGTGAGGCCCGCACAGGTTTAGCCGGAGTGGCTTTCTGTCCAGATGGCCCCGGGATGGGGGACAGGAGGAAGGGGGAGTTGGGGCTTTCAGAGATGCTCCAGTAGCTTGTGCCAGGAGAACGGACAGGAGTGACCAGACCATCATCTCCAATGTGTCCATTGGTCATGTCATATTCACCTGAAAAATACAATAACAAATCTGCATCAAACCCCAGTCTTATTTTCTCATTTTTTTTACAGGTCATCAGAATCCTGATAACAGGCTCTTTTACATTTATCTGCACTCTTATTATGGATTAAAGAAAATATTTATCCATTGTTGTGCTGAACCATGTTTTCACCCTAATCATATGTGTTTGAAAAGTCTTTAATTTGTTTTGCCTACAGAGATTTGGCCTTTCTCGTGATGGAAGTGAACTGGGATTTAGGCAACAGCTTGCAGTGATGAACTTTCTTGCCTAAAACTGAGCATGCATATCACCAGGATTCTTCTTGTACTCATTCACTGATTACTCACAGGGCAGAATTCATTTGGTGACCAAGTAAGCAGCTGTCTGCAGAGTTTACTGCCTCTAAAAGCTATATCACAGAAAGTTTGAACATGTACTGGTTACAAATACACTGACTGATGCTTGAGAAAGTTTTTAAAAATCCATTTAGGATAGAGAGGTACATGCAGGGAGTTGTAAGTCAAAAAAGTACCTAATAAACTCTTTTTTCAGATTTACCACTATTTTGTCATTATCAACATTTCAAAGATAAGCTCTGGTCATTTTGGACAATAAATAAAATGGGTATATTTGCATTGCAGGCAATACACCCCCTGGTCCCGATCACCA
This sequence comes from Pygocentrus nattereri, assembly GCF_015220715.1. Classification (NCBI taxonomy): domain Eukaryota; kingdom Metazoa; phylum Chordata; class Actinopteri; order Characiformes; family Serrasalmidae; genus Pygocentrus; species Pygocentrus nattereri. The sequence continues at coordinate 32,290,827 of NC_051212.1, forward strand.
TCATTGTAAATAAAATCTTGGGTCAGATTCTCTACAGTGAACTACTGCACATCAAACAACTCTTGACAATTGAATTTTGCAGAACTTTAGAAAAACTGTTGTAATTCACCTTTAAACAGTACTTGCTGTACTTATAAGCAGAATAAAGTAGAGCACATTCTTTTCCTAAAAGTCTCAGAGTCACGTTACAGCCACTGCTTTGGGGAGACTGGATTTACGTCACAGGAACTGTAGCTCAGGGGTCATAGATTCCTGCAGGGCCACAGTCCAGCCCAGTTTCGAGATTTCCCCACTCAAACAAATCAGTCAAATGGTGTGTTTGAGCAGGGAAATCACCTCACTGTGGTGAACTCTGGCCCTCCAGCTCTGAAACTGACGACCTTTGCTGTAAGCCAACAGGCCTTCAGCTCCTGGTCCGGGAATGCTTCTGTTCAGCAATACTGAGGTGATTTCTAGCTATAACGCATCCACTTCAACTCAGGAAGGCCTTGCTACTTGTTAATTAGCTATCAGGTTGAATCAGTTGTAACTGGTTTAATATGAACTCTCCCTTATAAATATGTTATTAATAACAATGACACTCTCAAATACTGTCAGAGCTAATGATACTCTGAGAACGTGTTTTGATGTGAGTGCTGCATGTGACACTTATAAATTTGCTATTTTTTCCATCTTGTATTTGCTTATTTGTTTTAGACTGACCTTATTCTAGACTTGAAAAGAATGATTGTTTAAAAAAATCTCTTACTCTTTGATAACCCTTTATTTAGCCCTGATGAGCACTTTATAATAAACGTGATCGCAATAACAGCTAAATCATATATACACAGAATCATTTGTATCATTTGTTTGTACTCACCAATCTGTGTAATTATATATCTATATTAACAAGCTTGACCTTTCAACACAATGAGAAATTCTGTGAATCTGTTGCTTTTGTTAAGGTTTTAAAGTATATTTAATTCCCAGCTTGTGTTCTTTTGTCTTCATTATTGTGTTTTTGCCCTTTTGTTCCCAACATGTAACTGTTGAGCTCTATTGTAATGCATGGCTCAGTGACGTAACTACTAGGGGAAGCAGACAGGATAATCGCACTGGGGCCCATGGGCAAGGGGGCCCACTGCAAGCAGTGCCTTTAAATCTTTACTGGGCCCCTGACATAGATACTGACACAACTGTTCATGACTTAAGAAAGATCCAATTCTTAACATACTTCACCAGTTACCTTCCGTCAACACACTTCCATCAACACACCTGACGTCTGTTTATCTCCCTCTTAGTCACCATGCATCTCACAACCTTTACAAACTGCAACATGATATAATCATCATTTACATTTCTAAAATAACATAAAACGCTAAAATACAACGAGCAAATTACATCAGCTTTATTATTCATTATAAGTATTTTTCTCTGGGCTGGACCACAATTTTTTCTGCACTAATCCTACACTCTTAAAAACATGGTTCTTTAGTAAAAAGAATGGGAAACCACGCTTTCACGTTCTTTGCATGTTAAAACGGATCTTCAGCTTGATGGAGAACTGGGTGTACATGGTTCTATATGGAACCTTTTTGAAAATGGTTCTATACAGCATCAAAAAGGGTCCTGCAACTGTTATGATGTCAAACTTGTAGCAGTAGAGGAACCCTTTTTGGTGCTATATAGAACCATTTTCAAAAAGCTTCTACACATAATCATATACAAGACATTCTTCATCGATCTGAAGAATGTTTTCGCCATGCAATAAACAGAACCATACCCGGCACTAAAGAACCATCTTTTTTAAGAGGGTAGTTATGCCACTGTTACGGCCTGACACAATGTGAGAAAGCTGAATCGGTTTTATTAGAGCAGGGAAAACACCAAAATATGCAGGGATTTGCTGCATAATTTAAACCCAACATCTATGCCCCTTGGCTCTCATCCTATTGGTCAGTTTTGACTTTGGGAACAAGTGATCCGGCTCACTGAGAAATCCAGTTTGTGAAATACGGCTCAGTGGTGGTTTACTCCAGGACCAGGGTTGGGCCCCACTGCAGTGGAGGAACCTTTTATTCTCCATAGGGCCACATGTGCGGCGTGCGGCCGCTGGGGGGCGCTGCGCCTCGCGGCAGCAGCAGCATGGCACTTCGCCTTTGTTTATAGTGGAGCCCGTGAAGCGAGGGGCCATGCTACCGCTGCCTGCTGCTATTGTTCCTCATACGGATTAACGCCGCACACGGACCGCTCCTCGACGGCCAAGGTTCAAACCGTAGGCATACATGTGTATAAATACTTGTTGTTCTTGTTTCTTTTTATTATTATGACATGAGCACAGCCGTCTTTACCTGCCGAGGGCTCTCCCGGTGGTGTCGCCTCCCCTTCCACAGCGCTTATTATTAATGAGAGAGGCTGTGTGAGGGGCTGCGTGTGCTGGGGCTCCGGCTCCTTGGGCTCTTTCTCCTCCTCCATGCCCGTCTCAGCGTTGATCCAGCGCGGCCGTTCCGCCGCTCCGCCTGCGCGGGAGGGAGGCTGTCACGAGCGGGCTGACTCGCAGAAGCAGGCGGCGAACGGTTGTGAAAGCACGAGGAAGCCGCCTTCACCCATATTAACTACATTGGTGTGCGTGTGTGAGGTTGGCGTGCGCCGCGCTGCTCGCCTCACCCTCAGCGCTGTGGCGGCCTCAACAACTTCAGCTAACTTTTACGTGTCGACGCGAGTTTCTGAGTCGCTCTCCGCGCCTGTCGAAGTCTTTCACAGGAAGCTTTTGTCAAATGTTGGTGAGGTCCGGGCGGCCTCCTGTGCGGGGGTTTCAGCCTCTGCCTGTCTTCAGGGTGGGGAGCCGAGCTTGGGGCCCCTGGGGCTCCTTAAGGGGCTCCTGGGTAAATTTAAAGAGACAGTAGCGGCTCCGTCTGGGGCCAGTCCGCTCGTGCCTGATCTCATTTAGACCCAGTGCGCCTTCAGCCGACGCAGAGCAGCGCCGAAAACGTTACGACCACAGCGGAAAACGCGCGGCGCGGCATTTTAAACGAGACATTGTATTGATTTGCGCTAAACAATCGGCACGTCCGCCTGTTTCAGCGCTACAGGATGACCTGTCGTTTACATGATGTTTTAGGGCTCGCAGGCTGGACAGAAGAGGTGAAAGTATAAAATCACAGTGCTGAGATATTTTCACGACCCTCAGTATGTGTGTTTTCTGAGGACTGATGCGTTGGATTAGACAGAAGAGAGCCATCAAGAGCTAATCTAAATAAAATAAATAAACAAAACAAATAAATAAATACTGTCCAAATTCGGAAAGCAGTTATTTTATTAATTATTTTAATTCATTTTTTTGCGTCCTCTGCGGCACCAAACTCAGTTAAATCAAGTGATTTTGCTCATTTTGCCGTGAAACGTGCAGTTAACCAGGGCTCTTTAACTGCTGACGACATCCAAGCAAGAGGATGTGCTCAGAGTGACGTCAGCGTGACGCAATTTTACAGTAAACCTGCGCAAAGAAATGCGCTTTTCAGCTTTTCCGAAGGTGTGAAATTGAGCGTATTTTGGCAAAATGGATGCGAGAGAAACGCACAAACCGCATTTGTTCACAGTGGCGCTTTAGCATGTGGCCCGGACAGCGGACGCGTCGGTATCACTAAAGAGGATTGTGGCTCCTGTCAGTCAGTCTGTTAACCTGCGGACAGCCTAATTCATCCGTGTGGGCCGCCGATACTGACCAACGGCCCAGCGACGGGTCCCCAGGGTCGGCGGGGGTCCTGCTGCTTTAAGAGCGCTATCGGCCCGCGCGTTACGCAGTTCACACACGCGCACACACGGCAACAACGGCAGCACCGAGCTCCGCCGCTGGTACATCCTGGTACTTTGGGCTACATGGCAGCGATAGTAGGGCTGAAAGGGTGAAGTAACTGCTGTGTCCCGAATGTGTTTTAAGGTCCAAACGTCCTCAGAGCGCCGCTTCTTCTCCAACATGACGGCGGCTTCAGCACGCAGGCGCAGCAGGACTGAGGAGGAAGAAGGAGCAGTGCGGTTATAGCTCAGACTCGACACCAACACAGCGCTCTCATGGTGCGTTTCTTTTGTCTTTTTTCACAAAGCCCCTTCGTGTAAGCGTGGTAGAACATCTTCAGAGCGAAGGAAGGCTCGAAGCGAGTGATAACACTGACAGGGGGGGCACGGTTTAAGAGACACTGCCATGGCTGCGCCCCGGTTATACCACATGAACTACATTGGCTGTTTACTGTATCCTGCACCTTGGCTGTTCTCTGTTCAGAGGGGAAGACTGTTTCTCACCGTTTTCCTTTCTTTTTCTTTCCTTCTTTATCAAGTTGCTGCATACTTCTAGACAGTGCTGACACTTTTGACCATTACCTTTTCAGTGTTTCATGATGAACGTAATGGAGGTTTTTGTTTTTTGCCAGTGTTTCTGCATCACTGAATAGTTTAGACAAAACAGGGCAATTCAGAGTGGTTTCATGAGAAATTTGAAATTCTAAATGATCAGAGTTTTCTCAGCGGCGGCGACAGGAACCAGACGTCTGAAGATCTTAGTGCCACTGAAACAACATCTCAGACATCACGCTACACCATAACCACTTGGAATGTGTTGCGTGGTGCCTGAGACATTGTTTTCCGATTAAGGTAAAACATAGTTTTGCGATACGGTTTTGGCCTAAAACATGTCTTAAAAATCCATTCATGGAGGGTTACCTGCAAGGATAAGGCAAAAGAGTCTTAGACTTTCAGATATAAAAACTCAGCAAGTACATGTAAGTTCATTGGCGGTTTCGAATAGCAGATAAAATAACTATGTTTGAGTTGTAAACATCACAACGCCTGGTTCCTGTCACCACCACTGTAAAGGAAGGTTAGTCAGTAAATTTCTGTACAATACACAATTTCACATCAAACACTCACCCCACTGAATTATGCAAAAAATGTTGATAAATCAGTGGAATTGCCTTTTAAGGCACAGTATCTGAACCACTCTAGACAGTAGATAGATAACCTCACACTCCACTGAGGAAAATTTGACTTTACCTTAATGATGGTTGCTTTAAAACACAAAGTTCTTGCACCATGAAGCTTAAAAGATAAAACTCATTCAAATTCCTAGATAAGGACCTTTTAAAATGGAAATGAAGCATTCCAAACAAAATCACATAATAAAGATGATTCAACTCATCTTAAACCAGTTATGTCAAATGCAGTGTTGATCGTTTGTTGGTGAAAATATTCATTGCCAAGAAGAAACTGATTACATATTTACTCACAAATGTAGCTAATAAAGCTTTCGTAAGCTTACAAACTCGGTGAGATAGCCTGTTGATCAACTATGTTCCTCTAAAATGTTGCAGAATGCAGATTTTAATGATTGTTATACCCTGTAAATCTGTGTGGTTCTGATATCAATACAGGTGATTCTATAGAGTAGAGCTCACCAATCTCCTAGAGACCTTCCTATGAAGAATGGTTTTCAGCCACACCTTCTCCCTACTTCCCACTACTGTGGGGGAACCAGTACTTGAAAGTACACCTTAAAAACTATAGTGTGCTTTATTGTTATGCACATTTAGAGTTTGTGATATATTTTGTCATATCACAAACAGACAAAACAAATCAGAAGCATTAGGATCAAAAGTTCTGAATAGAGTTATTTATATTCCAACGTTTCGCAAACTGCGTTGCACTAAATCCAGGTAAGCAGGACTAACTATGTATCGGAAGCATGTAGTTGGGGAGTGATCCTTTAAGTACTGATGATATCTGCAATATGATAAAAAAAAACGATCACAGTGTGCTGTCATGATAATGAGAATATCCAGTAAAATGCAAGTTGTGCAAGTGTGAATGTACAAAAACATTTCTTTCTTTTTTTTATTTAGTCACAGGTCACAGAGTTGGCTGCGACTTAAAAAAAACAAAAAAAAAAACAAGGAACTATGCTTCAGTCTTCATTGCAAGTGCAGAATTAAGTGGACCAAGAATGGAAGACGGCCACACACAAAACAAAATGTGACTTAACAGAAAGCCTCTGTAGTGAAGGTGAAGTGAATAAATAGCAGGTATGTCAAAAACAAAGACCCCGAATAAGCAACGCTACCGGCCAGTATCGGAATTTGACGAAGTCACCCTTGCTTGTAAAAGGGAATACTGGAGGACTAGGAAAAGGGAGCAGAGAGCAAGGCAGACCCTGGCCAAGAAGTTGTCCAAAAGTCCAAGCACAGGAATATGCAAACCTGCTGTGACAGTTTTGACTCAGACAAACAAACATGTGCCAGATATACCTCATTCCCAGTTTAGTCCTACTTTTCTTAATAGTGCTGGATCATACCAAGCTGATGTTACGCAAAACCTGACCAACTCATGTTGTTTGACACCAGAGAACAAGTTTGAGACACAAATAAACCACAAGAGAACATGTGAGAAGACCAAACTCAACAGTGCCATTCACTGGTTCCCTGAAAGGAGCACCGAGTCTAGAAGTTGTATGGTGATCCAAACTAAGGACATGAAAAGACTTGAAGAACCAAATGTGGGGGCTTCATTGGTTAAGTGCAGTGGGAGGCCACTCACCAATGGTTTACCTGTGCCTACAACGTTCAGAAAAGTACATGCAAACGTCACAGCAACATTGCAGACACACAACAGATTGTCAGCCTTTAATAACCTCTCAGACATTTCTCAGCAAAGTGCTGCATCCAGGTTTACACCAGAGTGCAACCGACAAAAGAAGCCTCAAATTAATAGCTGTCTACCACGCAGACCCTCTACCTTTGCACAAGGGAAAGCCAATAAAGACCAGCACATCCTAGGGAGAAGAGGTGCCAGCCCAAATAGGAAAGTGTGTGCCTATGTTCCAGAAAGCTGTACAGCCCAGGGCAGAACTGCAGACCTGCCCATGACTGAGGAGGAGAAGGCTGCTAAACGTAGGGAGAACTGGCGCATCAAAAAACGAGAGCAGAGAGCAAAACGAGCAGAAAAGCTAAAGAAGGACAAAGAGAGGACACAGTGTTTTGAAAATGGTCAGCAGAAAACAGGGAAGCTTTCCTGTGTTGTTCCAACATGCTCATTATTGTCTGTGAACACACTTATACCTAATTCTGTGAAGCCTGCTGGTCAAGTACTGAGTGATGGAAAACCAGTTCATTTCACAAATATTTCATCACCAACTCAAAAGCAATCTCCCCATAAAAATCATTCAGGAAAAGTAGATGCCCAGATGGCCAAAAATCTGTTTCCAGTTTCAGCCAGTAGAGCAAATCACCTGCAGTATTCAAAACCAAGTAATTTGTCCATATCTTCAGGGGTTTATCTGCAGTCTCCAAGCACGACACAAGCAACTAACCAATCAAAAACCCAGCAAAAGAATTTGGTGCAGGTTCAAAAAAGGCAAAGCTTATCACGCAGCTTTTCGCAACGCTTCCCACAACAGAATGACCGAGTGGAGACAGCAGAGCAGCGGCACGCTAAGCAAAGGGAGTACTGGAGGATCAAAAAGCGGCTGCAGAGGGCGAGGCTCTCTATGGAGGCGAAAGCACGTTTGAAGGAGCGGGATGCACTTAAGAGGTGCGCATTGCGCTTCCAGAGCAACCTGGAGCACGTGCAAAAGACTCAAACAGGCTTCCAGAGACTAAATAAAAGCACACTTAACAATGCTTCAGGAACAACTAGTGGCTTTATAAAAGAGGACGGCACCGTATCTGTACCTATCCCGAAGACTTCTGCTGAGATACTTCGAGAACTTCGACCAGCTACAAGTTGCAGTTTACGTACTGTAAAATCATCATACGTAACTAGTCCGAGAACTTCACAGTCACAAAAGCCAGTTTGTGTCAGAGCCAGGACTGCTGTATGTGGAATTCCAAATCGCATGAATTCTTCAGTGAATATTCAACCATGGTCCACTGAGCAGAACATTTCAACTGTTGATTCTCAAGTCAGGTCAAAACTAGCTAGCAGTACAACAGATGCTGGTGTTCTCACAGGTTCGACAGAGGTAAGCAAGGGTGAAGAACCAAACCAGGAGGATAGAACAGCTTATAGAAGGAAGTTGAGAAGTTCTTCTTCACCAAGTTTTGACTTGGTTCCCCGAGATACTGTAAAACAAGAACCTAGTTATCCCTCTATTGAATCTGTTTATTCCCTTGCAGAACAAAGTCATAGTATGGATAACAAAGACATCAAATCTCTACCTTCCTCTCCTCCTGAGACCAAGGTTGAGAAAGAGGCTTCTCCAATTTGTGACAACCAGGCCACCACTCTCTTGGTGGTAGCCTCTATGAAGAAGCTCCTGGAAGAATCTCTCAGCTCTGTGATAGACACAAGCACCTCTTTTACAGATCAAGATGCACTTCTGCCCTGTAAAACTGAACAAGAACTCTCTCCTCAGGAGACGGAGACAAGCATAACACCTGACATTATTTCACAACATGGAGCAGCGGAGTGTAACTTCTCTGGATACACTAACCCCTCCTTAGAGGTCAAACAGAGTCCAACTGTGTGTCATTCTCCCCTTCAGGCCCCTGGCTTTTCTGCTGAAGACACTGGCCAAGGCTCCTTGCCTGAGGTCCCTCATACTCTCACTACCGAAAGCTCATGCTTTAGTCAAGGTCCCGATAACAGAGCACACGATCTGTCAGTGGCTGCAAATGTGACACCTGTACACACAGGCACCCAAGGACACAGTGGAAAGACAACAGGATCTTATCCATGTTGCCCTCTACGGGCCGGTGGAGGTCAGCAGCTGAATGAGCGCAGTGAGCTTCAGAAGAAGCGGGAGTACTGGCGAATAATGAAAAGAAGACAGAGGGCCAGGAAGGCCAAAGAGAAGGAGAGAAGCAAATATACTGTGCAGCATAAACAACCTTCACAGGTATCATATGTTTCTGGCATCTCTTACTTCAGCTTAGATATGCAACTAAAGGTTTATCTATAGTTGTTTAATCTAGTGCCCTATCCTGGTCCTGGAGATCTACCACCCTACACTATTTAGCTCTTACCCTAGTCTTAATTCACCTGATCCAGGTAATGAAAGGCTTCATTCCTTAGAGCCAAAGCCATTTGTCTGTTTTGAACTTGATGCTGTGATCTGAGGATGTCGTAAAACTTACAACTGGCCGTAGACAGCTTTTTGTACAGACATTTTGTCTGCCTGCCCCAGCTGTACATTTTGCCAACTATAAATAAGTATTTACTGCCACTGCTGGCTATAACTCGGCTAACTACTTTTCATTTAATCAAATCTTTGTGCATTATTCTGCACTGTCTTTGCAGCCTAGACTTCATTTATATGTCCTGTGGTGATTTTTCTGTATTTTTGAACTGAAATACTTTTTGCCTCTGATATCTTCTTTTATTCTGGTCTTTTTGTCCTTTAGCCAGTACAGAGGAAATGTATCAGCTCTCAAGTCCATCACCAATGTGTAGCTAAGCCAACGGGTCACACAAACCTCAATAATCACTCAGCCCTACCTGTTGTCACTTTACGTCCCACTCGGCTTGTGTTGAGCCCCACTGCGTCAAACCAACTGTCAAACCAACAGTCGTCAAATGGGATCAAGGCTAAGTTTTCAGAGATGTCTCAGGTGAAGAAATGGCAGATACAACCAAGTGCTCCCACGTTATCCATCAGACCAGATACTGTGACAACCACACAAATTAATCATGTAAAACCCTCCGGTCCTCAAATGCAGAATAGAAGGACCTTCATGACCAATTTAAAAAATAAAAGCCACTTTAAGGCAGCTGCAAACCAAGAACTAGATCCTGAAGAGATTTTAAGGAGGAAGAGGATGCACTGGAGAATAAAGAAGCAAGAACAAAGAGCGAGAAAGGCTGCACGAGAAAGAGAACTCAGCCACACCGCAAAACTCTGCCACTCTGGCCTCGACTCCTCCAACAAGATTACAGAGCTAGTTCAAAGGTAAGTAAATAGGTAGGCCTACTCGTGATTTTCTCAGCTTCTTCCTGATCAAACATGGGAGACTGCATTAAAAACAAAGTCTCATTATATTGTTTTCGTTGGGAAATGGCTTTAAGGCTCTGAGGTGATTACAGATATGCCTAATAATAATAATAAGGGTGTGGTAACTGATTTATGCAATTAAATGAATATGTAAATACCACTAACTCCCAGCTGAGGTCAGAATAAGCAAGGGGAATTTCAGTATTCACAGAAGAGAAAGAAGCACATGATTTAATTAGCCTTTAAAGCCAATAATCTAGATGCTAATGTAAGACTGTATGCATGCAACATGTGCAAAAAAGATATATGCTAACAGGGAAGTGGTCTTTAAAAGAAAGGAAGTAGTCTGGCAAGTGGAACCAAACAGGGAGAAGGAGGAGCCTAACATATTTAACTGATGACAGAATCCTCAGGGAGAAGGAGGAGCCTAACATATTTAACTGATGACAGAATCCTCAGGGAGAAGGAGGAGCCTAACATATTTAACTGATGACAGAATCCTCAGGGAGAAGGAGGAGCCTAACATATTTAACTGATGACAGAATCCTCAACTAAATATCATTGTGTTTATTACACAATGAGTGGACGAGTCATTGTGCTTCTTTTCAGGAAAACTTACTTTCACTTTTTCATAGAAAACTCCAGAGATAACTCCAGAGTTTTGCACGTGGATTGTTTTATATCTAAATTCCTCAGGAATACGCCCTTCAGCCTTTTTAGATGCAACTGAGAATTCAATTTGCAAGGCAGCTGAGGTGTGTTTGGGTAACTTTCCAATATTAGCATAATATTAATGACATCTTACAATAGCCTGGTTTCCAGTTATTTAGAATAATTGGTTTTAGAGTTGCCAGTAGGGTACACAAAGTGTAGACAAATTAAATACTGATAGATTTGATAGTCTTGCAGAAATGTAAGTAATGTCTGTTAATGTTTCCTGCTTTTTTTTCTGATACTGAAAAATGATTAACTTGTATTAAAGGGCTGTTTGACTGGAAATTCCATTTACAAAGGGTGGTCTATGACTTTTGCACAGTGACGTAGCACAGGACCTGGCAAAATGTCAATGAGAACATAGCACTCCTTACCAAAGGAAAAATATTAAGTTCTATAAAGTTACTTTGAATTTGAGAGAATTTGGATGTTTTTTGGATGCCATTGCAGTACCCCATCAGAGAGACTGGACTACCTCCCTGAGCAGTGCCAGGATACATCTTTTAAAGGTACAGTAGTTTTAACCTTAAAGCTTTTTAAATATTTATAAATTTGTTTTCAGACTCCTTTTAGTCTTGTTAGCACTACAGTTCACCTCTTTAAAATGGATAGACACAAATTTACTCAATAAGGACACAAGTCTTTATGGCCAAATTCACAGGCAAATCTACGAACTTGATCATCAGTCATAAACCTGAAATACTATTTCAGACACTTTTATAACCTTAAATAAACAAATGCTCAAAATGTATGATTACTAGGATAAATGGTCTTGTCCTTGGAGCATAGGCTCTTGACTCACCTCATCTCATGTGATGAAATTTCTTTCCAGATGAAGCAGAGTTGTGTTTTGTTCCTGGTGACGACTGCTCAGATGAGCCCTTATCAGAGGCCAGGTGGCGGAGCACCTACCTAATGGATTATGATCCCATCAACCAGCTGCTGGTCTGCATGGTTTGTGGGGAGCAGCAGTATTGCCTTAGTGTGGAAGGAGTAAAAGCTCATATAGAGGAAGCCCACCCAGGTACTCTGTCTCTAGAAGAGAGGGAACGCCAAGGCATCCTCCAGGCCTGGGATGAACAAATCGCTGTGAGAGAACGCTTCTTCACCAACCAGCTTTGGCAGCAAAATGATGCCCCCAAAGGTAAATGAACATTTAAAGCAGTGTTTTTTTTTTGTTTTGTTTTTTTTAAATTCTGCTCTGCTTTAATTCCCTCTGCTCTGCACAATGCCCCAACATACCTGATCCAGCTCATGTAGGGCTTGATAATGAGAAGTATTGAGGAGCAGGATTAAAAAAAACACTGTAAGAAAGCAAAAACTCCAGTATTTTTCAACCTGCCATGTTTTTATTGTGCATCCATTACGACAGTCTTTCCATTTTCACTCAAAACTCGCTCACAATAGAAGCTACTGTGGAATGAATATATAACATATATTCAAACGTCGCCTTTACACACTGCACACAAGTCTTGGAATGAGACAAACATCCAAGAATTCTTACCAGACCTTTTCTTATGAATTGTATCCAACTTTTGAACACTAGAACAAAACAGTGGAAAAGAAATTGTGGTTACTTGTGCTATGATTTTCTGGTATTCATTGGGATCAGAAAGGGGTTGTTTTTTTGCCAAATTTGTTGGCTTGTAACCAAGTTTCTAAAAAAACACAGGAAACATGGATAAGTTATTTAGGAATGTGCAGTCAGCTCTTGAAATCAAAGGATTACTCAAGAGATTTGAAAACATAATTAAGGATAACCAACAGTGCTTCCATCTGCAGTCAACAAAAAATGGATGTCAGATGCAGTTACCACAGATATATACGGTGACATGCTGTATAAATAAAAATAATGCATGGCCACGACTTGGTAAGGCATAGGAATGAGATGATTAAGTTGTGGGAAATGCATTAGAATCTCATTCTCACATATTATTAATAAGGCATGGCCATGCATTATTTTTATTTATACAGGATGTTACCAGCAGGGCTCCATAGTTATACAATTGCAATAAGATATTCAACTTTTTGGCTTCCTTTAGCGTTAGTGAGCAAGTGAGGGAGAAATGATCAAACATTCTTCCTAGAGTATGCACGCTGACACTTGTAGTCTTACAAAAGTTTGTCCCATCTTTAAGATACATCATCCACATTCACTGAAGTGTTCTACAGAAAAATGCATTTTACAGAAAAATTTACTGACCGAATGCCGCAACGGTGGCTTTTATAATAAGAAAGTCTGAAGTTAGTAGGTTTTCTGTTCGTTTGTAAGAATAGAGAAACATAATGAAAGTAATCAAGTGTACAATACAAGATGTGGCTGAAAAATGCTGGAGTATTCCTTTAAAGGCACTGCCATGTCAACACACTTTTCTTTTTTTTAAACTTAGCAGTCAAGTTATTTGTACCAATCTCTTAGTAACACTGAATATCTGCTTTCCAGAGGAAAGCCAGATGCACACGGCTGAGATTGAGGTGATTCTGGATGTGGATGACAAAGCGAACCAACGTGAACGTCTTTAAAGATCAGCTCTAGAAAGCAGTGACCTCTGTTTCAGATGAGAAGCCTATGAGTCTAGGCTCCCACACCACAATTCTCAACTAAGACAATGAAGGACGCTTTGTGTCTTGCATAATAGAATGACAACGAGGAAGGGAAAGATAGTGCGAGAACCTTTTTTGTTAAATAAAACGAAAGCACCATATAGCCTCAAAGGCATAAACTTCTGAATTGCCTTAAGACCACTTTCCTCCTTTAGGCTTCCTTTTAAGGGAGATACCTAATATATATGCTATGGTTTTCTATCTTTTCTATCTGGTTTGTACTCGTAAGAGGGGAAAATGACCATGTATATATACATAATTTGATTGTTTATACATTTTATGTACATTTTCATTTTTAGATTCAGCATAAAGGCCTGATAAGTCCTTTGATCTTGGAGAGTTCAAGAGCTGAGATGTCCTTTTAAACAGGCTTTAAATCTCACAAAAAATTTTACTGAACTGAACAGTTCCTTCTTTTAAATTTTAAATACTGTTTCATAATGAATACATATGCACACATCTCTGGAATGTTACATAACAGACTTGGCAACTGATACACAACCATTTGTATAAATAATATACGAGTATGCATTTGCAATACATATATTGTACAGTTTAATTGTGGGATCTTTTGGGATCTGTCTTTTTTTGGGAAAATATTGTGCCTAGTATTTATATGAAGATGCATATACGTTTACTTTTGCCTTTTGCATGTTAAGTATTCTGTACATTTCTTAATTTGAAGTTATCTGTTCAAACTTTAAATAAAAAAAAACTAAAAAACAAAGTTTCTGAAAAGGGAGATTTGGGGTGTGCTTGCTTAAGCCAGTCACAAAAAAAATCTAGGGAAAAGGCAAGTTGTCTAGCTAACAAAGACTTTGAAATTTAAGGAGTAGCAAAATGAATGGGTTTGTTTGTTTCATCTCTATTGAAGGACGGAGGATGAATGAAAAATTCTATCCGAGCTGGTAGTTGTGGATGAATAATAAAATGGAAACTGAGGGGTGTGAATAATAGGACTTGCAGTGGAGGAAAAACAAATGGGTATATGCTTAAATGGGGACAGCCTTATTATGTATACCAGCTTTGATCCTCCCATAAAAATATGACTTAAAAACCAAAAGTGATCTGTGAGTAAAGACACTACATAAGAAATATAAAGAAAAAAAAATAGGAAATAAGGAGAAATAAAAGAACTTTAATCCACGTTTATTTCTGTTTGACCATAAAAGTAAACAAAGCCAAAATATTTTAAGATGGACTGTATTTTTTTTGTGACAGAGACTCGTGATACACTTTGAGATATTCTTTTATTTGAATTCTTGTAATGTGAATTTTTCTACTCGTGACCTTTCCACACCTACCGTTTTAACTTTTTAAGAGCAAATAAAGATTTTTGTACCTTCCTGACGATTTCATGTTACTTTGCATAATAAAACAAAAAGGAAAGACTAAAAATTCTGCCTTCATGTTTAACAGAAAGACCTATGGTATGGCAGCTGAAAAGGTCCAACTGCAATTGCTTGTTTATATGTCCTGGCCAGATGATTTCACTGGAGACTATTCAAAAACATTCTTAAAAGCATTAAGCACTACATGATGTACAAAGGTTTTTTTTTATATTGCACTCACATCTAAGCCTATAATGGACTCTGTCATGTAGTATGTAATTACAGATAATATACATGATCCTTTTATTATTTTACCCAGAATCACATCAGGATATGACTGAGAACAGTAATACAATAACTGTTTTTAAAGATGCCTTGAGGAAGACCCTTGAGCATATATTCAACATATATTTTTCAAAATAATAATCTTCAAATGATGGTTAACAGAGCTACTGTAGTAACACAATGACAGTGAAATCTCATTTACTACCTGTAGCACCGCCTGTGCTACCCCGGGCTCAAGGAGGACACTGGGGGGCAGGGTTCAGAGCTGCTGCAGCCATATTTTATATAATCACACAAACACAGCACAAACCAAATAATCAAAGCTCTGCTGGCCACCTTTCAGTGGCTTCATTTCAACTAGCTAGACTTTTCAGCTCTTCAGTGCTGCTCATCCCTCTCGGCTCTTTTTGAGCACCTGAGCCAAGAGGGAATGTGAGCTCGCCGCTCCGCCTCCTCGCTGCAGAACTGGGGGCGGGGCGCAGGCGGCAGAGCTCGGGACTCGCTCTGTGCCTTGGTGCTTCTCATGGCCGGCACCATCATCCTCGTCCTCCTCCTCCCCTCGCAGTCACTAGGTTCGTTGCCACTGGGTGTTCAGATGCCACACTACCGTTTAGTAAAACGTGCCACATCAACTTATTTCATGCAAACCACAGTAAGAAACTAATATGCCCACAATATGCAAACATAACTGGGCTTTTAAACATGTTGGCTGAACTGATATGCTATATAAATACCTCAATTACTGTACCAACTATAAATGAGATTGTTGTAGAAATGAAGCTGCTGAGCTGTGGCTGGTTAAATATGCTCAGTGAGGCAGGCTGATTTTGTGTTGGGACATCGGACTAAGACAGCAGCATTAGATTTCAGACATCACAGAAAATAGCTTACGGTCTTGGGAAAAACATGAGTAAATTAGTTTCTCAGCTCTCATATCAGCGACATAGGACATTTAAAAACCACCTCAGAGAAGGCAGCATCATGATAAGCTAAATGGCTCTGGATTGTAAAGTTCGTAACTTCTATTCTTTATTACTAATTACAGTTTTGTGGCTGAATATTACGGAGCCCCAGAGGGGATGGAGGTTAAAAAAAAAAATTCAAGCGAACGTTTTGCAGTTTTCTTTTATTCATGGCCACGATTTATTAAATCGTTCTCTCGTTTTCTTTCAAACGTGCGCACATTTTCTTTACTTGGTGGGTATGTCTTTTTTTCATGGTCACGATTTTCAAATTCGTTCTCTTGTTTTCTTGTAGCTGAGTCATGTTTTATTTTTAACTGAACGCACGTTGTTCGTGTTTTGATAACAGCTCCCTGAGACTGTCTGACGGGCTCTGATGAGATGATGAACAGACACGCTCATCAGGTTTGATTTTGGGGGGTTTGAGGAAACTGCAGCTCCTCTTCACAGCAAACGGGCCACGGTATTCCTGCTCCTGGTCAAATGGCGGTGTTAGGGACCATCACACAATTACAGTACGAAATGATCACGGTTTCAACAGCCTCACATTAACATCTAATCCATAGAGCTACTAAGCTCTCTTGCCATCTGACCTCATCCTACATGAACGTTTCTGTGTTTGTTTCATTTGAATTTGTTGAAACGTCGACGCTGATCATTTCTTCCTGTCATTGTGTGATGATCTCCAACACCGCAGCTTGTCGCGGGAGCAGAAAGCAGCCGCCCAGCATCTGTATCTCTGTTAAACATGATCATTAGAAAGCGCGGTTTAGTGAAGGTTGTAGTTTGTTGTCTTCCCTCATTTCAGCACCAAACTGCAGCTGCACTGATGAATCTGAGGGCGTTTGTTGTGAAGAGGAGCTGCGGTTTCCTCATAGCGCCCCAAACCAGAATCAGACCTGATGAGCATCTCTCTCCATCACTTCATCCATATAACACGTCAAAACCCGTCAGACTCAGGGAGCTGTTAGTTACTCCTGCATAAGACAAATAACATGACCTGTATCTACTACACTGATTTTGTGCACAAATAAAAAAAAATGCGTTAAAAGTGAACATGACAACGATTAAAAGATTAAAAGAAAATGAGAGAACGAATTGGAAAAACGTGTCCACGAATAAACAGAAATGTACCCACAAAGTAAAGAACACGTGCACGTTTAAAAGAAAACGAGGGAACGATTTAAGAAATTGTGGCCATGAATAAAAGAAAACGTGCGTATTGCAAAACATTTGCTCAATTTTTTTTTTTTTTTTTTTACCTCCATCCCCTCCAGGGCTCTGTAGAATATGACAAACTATAACCGTAACTTTTACTGAACAGAGCTTTGATTTAACAAATCAAAATCACAGCATCAGTGCGTACACCCATGTCCACTTCATTGTTGTTGGCATCTCAAAATTATATCAAAGTGACCTGACCCATTTTAACTTTCCCCTCAGTTACACTACTTGAAATAAAACAGCAAAAACCGAGTTTTGAATATAACCAAAACAAACCAGTCTATAATGCACCCTAGTCAGAGCATGAATAAACAAATTAAGTGTAAATATGTATGCTGCTTTTTTTTTATTTGTGTTCTACCCAGAATCAACGGTCCTGTTTTAGGTCAAATAAGCTTCCTCTATTTAATCAATTTAGAACCTCTGGTGATAACCTCTGGTTATAACTTGAAATCAAACACTTTGTCCAACCCTTGACTGATGTTAACACCTTTATTGCAGTGTGAGAGGAGTCTCACTACAGTCCACTCACTGCTTCATCCCCTGTGAGCGCAGTGTTTCCTCCTCTATGATGTGCTCCTGTTCTGTTCCTGGTTCTGCATTTTGCTCAGGGCTGTGATGGACATCTGCAGCCGCCTGGAGCTCTCTGGTCCCGGACTCCAGGCGAAACACAGTGGGGATCTGACCCAAGACAGGGTTGGTCTCCTGCAGGCCGCAGATCCATCGGGCTAGGGTAGCTTGGTCACTTTGACCTGCCATACACATGGCATAGACGGGACCTTCCTCAACTGGACGACAGAGGACCCAGTAAGATATCAGTTACTTCAGCCGACAGTATACATCAATACAACAACCATGTGCTCTTAGTCAGGGATATCTAGAGAGGTCAACATAAGGTCATTTAACATTTTAAAATCTAAAAAACCTTCCAATTATTGCACTCATAAGCATACACATTACATATAAGGGTGTACTGATTTCAATACACTGTTACAGTGTATTAAAATGTAAAACTTTCACTGATATGGCTGTCTCTTGCGAGGGTCTTGCATTTATCACTTTTTGTGGAAACCACTGTCAGTGATCAAAATTATTCTCAATGCAGCCCATCAGAGTGTAAAGGACAAGAAGGGGGCACTTACAGAGGCACTTACATTTGGCAGGGCTTTTTATAACTCAGTATTCTAGGGGTTAGGACTTCTGGGGTTTGTTTTTTAGACAGCAGCACAGCAGGCAACTTTTATTCGTCGTCAAATCAGATTTGTGTAATATACATTTGTGAATCAATTATGAATTAAGTGCAATATACAGTTATAAAACATGCATGTAAATTGTGCTCATGGTGTACACATTAACAAATTTAACATTAACATATGAAGCATGGCACACTTGCAGGCACTCATTTTTGCTGCACCATAAAAATGTGTGGAGATACCGCAGCACTGTTCCATTCAAATGTTGAATTTTCTGAATTTTTTTAATTTTCTGTATTGTCACACCTCCATTTACATGGTAATCTCAATATTTCATAGTAGTTGCTCAATAATTGGCCTTAAAATGAATACATATTATGAATGAATGAATACTATTAGTTTAGCGCAGGGGTGGGTAACTCCTGTCCCAGAGGACCAGATTCCTGCACGGTTTGGTGATTTTCCTACTCAAGCACACTTGATTCAACTCATCAGATAATTACCAGGTTTAGCTGGTCTGTTAAAGCAGGGAAATCACCAAACTATGATGACTCCTGCCCTGCGCCCAGCACATTTAGAGTTTCCTCTGCTCCCAACACACCTCATCCTTCTAATAGTCCTTAATGACTTGAAGTGGGTGTGTTGGGAGCTGGGGAAATGTACTGGACAGGAGGTACTTCAGGACCAGGGTTGGGAACCACATAAAAATAATGTATGAATACTGATTCTGGTTTAAGCTCACCATCATCCACATCAAAGCTGTCATCATCCCCCAAGTCTCTGTTAAGGTCAAGTTCAACACGCTGAGGGTAGAAGAAGCTCTGCTCTGGACCAATCAGTTCAGGATCAGGCTCCTCCTCTATCTAGATGAAACCCATGCAACAGAACAGAGCAGCTTAGCAAGAGTAAGGACATAGTGCTAACTGTTCATTTTAATCTGCATGACCTAGCAGACACCTTGAACTGGCTAGTACATTAGTCTCAAGGAAAAAAATCTATTACAGCATTGCAAGTTTTTAAGATAATGGTAATACTGATGCAGTTAAGGGTGGGCATTTCAAATACTCTTGCTATTTAAATGTGTGCATTTTAAAACAATAATATTTAAATATGAACATACTACCACCAACAGAGTGACAGCTTGAGTTGCATAACTTTACATAATACATTATAAATTTGTCACGTTTTTGTTTCCATATATAGTCACACTCAGATGTCTTCATTTGGCTTAATATCAGATGCAGTAACTTTGGCCTCAGTCCCAACATTTTGTAACTCTATGCACCTTGCTCAGTCAAATAAAATATACATATATATATTTTTTTCACACAGCTCTAAAACATCTACATCACACTAAATCCAGGCAACAGTTTGGAAGAATTCCACTCTCAATTTTACTCCTAGATTTACTCCCTAATTGCTCCCTATAGTCAATTTTCACAATCTGCAGCAAATTTCCAGGTCGGGAGTTCAATCAGAAATGAACGAGGGCGAATATGATCTACAATAAATCCCGACATTTTCAAAAATGATTGATTTGTATGACTCAAAACATTGAGTTCCACAGTATGAGGTGGTCCATGGCTGCTTCAACCTTGTAATGTGAATCTAGCTTTAAAGTACCTTCTCCTCAGGAGGGACAGGGTCAGCCCTGAGCAGGTAATAATGAACACACGTCTTCCTGAGCCAGAGAGGAAAGGGGCCCTCCACAAACACAGGTCTGTTTGGGTTATGTTTGGCAAGCAGAGAGCGCTGCTCCAGGCTCTGGATTCCTGTTATGAGTGCACAGAGACTGAGCTTAAAGGAAAATGCATTTTATTATTATTTTTTAAACTATTAAATCATCTCACATTGGAGTAAGTCAGACAGTATATGCTGCCAACTGTTCTGTACAGTGGCCTTCCAACTACCAGAGCTGTGCAACTGTTCTCTAGAATAAATGAGTATTTTAGGCCTGACTTACACTTACTGTGCTGTAGTTATCTACAATCACTCGGTTGCTTTTAAGTTACTTTAAAATAGTTTAAAGCAATAATTCATGTAACTAGAGAAATGTTTTGTCTGTTGAATAAGAGTCCAGCTTGAAAAAGAAACAACTGCATACCTACAATATGTGGTTGAGCGATTTCCTCTCCTGTCTCTGTGATGTCTGTTAATGGAAACTGAGGAGAGAAGACAATAAGTAATACTTCTTCAATGCAGAGCATCCGAGTCACAACACCTGCCTTAAAAATATATCTAACGGTTTTCCTGTGCAGCATTAATGCTCCTGTATCTGTGATATACCATTTCAAAATGTATTTACATTGTTTCCATTGTAAAGCCACATGGCTGTCAGACAGGATTCTAGTAGTAAACAGTGTGACCCAACAGTGTTCTGGACGACGTCTTTTTGGGTGGTAGGGTAAGTAGAGAAAGACTGTTTTAAGACTTAAAGCCACCACTGACTTCACAACCCTCTTATCTGTAACCTTTCCCAAAATTTAATTTCTAAAATTTGAAATTTGCTTTAATCTAGTTATATTGTCATGACTGTTTATTGTTAACTAAAATACCACAAAGTAAGAGTGTAACACTTCATGACATTGTTGTAACATGATGCAAACTGTGACAATGTGCATGATAGAGAATGGACATTCTATAAATTATGGCATTGAATGCAAATGTATTGTTCAAACACCAAAGATTGCAAATGATCAGCACCAACTTATTCATTAGTAAGTTCATCAGTAGCAACAACATGGATACAGTTACCATTTTTATTCATTGGCATATTCATTTGATTTTGCTCAAAATATTATGAGCAGACTGCCATCGTTATGCCCCTAGTACAAAGTGATATGAAGTACTAAACGTCTGGCTATACAACAGAAATGTACTGAAAGACCGGTACATCCGACACATTAGCCCGCTAGGCAGTGATAGCAGTTACCTGATAAACAGTAATTTCAGCATCCAGGTCATTAGCGATTCGGGTGAGACTGAAGCGTGCAAGGTCAAGAGGGTCTTGTGGGAGCTCGTGGGGCACTGGGAATGGGTTTGCATTCTTGAACTTGGGAAACCAATACATCATACGCTGGTACTTCCTCATAGGGTGGCTCTTCTCTCCAAAGATCTGAACAAGGAGGACCTTTGTTTCCACATTAGGCATGATTCCTGGTGAAACAAAGATTAGAAAATAGAAAACAGCACCGTGCCCCAGTTTTTCCCCCACACAAAAACACATAATGAAACATGCTTACAATCATTGCTCAGAATTGTTGTATACAAAGTGAATTCCTAATTCATTGTATACCATCACTGTCCTATTAACAGCTTTGAAAATGGCAGCTGTGCTTTATATCATGTGGGAATTTTTTAACAAAAGGATCAATAAAAATGATCCAAAGTGACTTGGAATAATACCTAATTTAAATGAAGATTAAAATTGACGTTCCTTCTCTTGTAAAGTTACAATTTAACAGATATGAGGTTTTGTAATGACAGCAAGAACATATACTATAAACATTACGTCACATTATTTAGCTTTGAACACTGCATTTTATCGTATCTACAGGACATATCCTTATTACATATTTGTAGATATGTGTGGCACAATATTTTTCACAAATGATTCTGTCCACTATATCTGTAAGCAATGCAAATTGCCAAGTTTTAGGCGTTTAGCGTTTAGGCGTTTAGCTTTCGTTGAGCTTTACGGAATTATGTCATGATATTGCAATAATGTAACCAGAACACTCTTGTGCTTGTTAGAGTTTGTGCAGGTTTATGCATTTTTTAAAATAAGTGCCTCAGCTCCGAACCTGCCAAGTGAAAAGTAATTATTATGACCAATGTAAGTTCTGGGCCAAAGAAAAGGACAGAACCACGCATACCATAATTTTCCATCTGCTCTAACACCTGCACTCCACACTCTTGCTGCCGGGGATAGTGATTGAACATCCTCTGAATAAAGTTCTGCGGCACAAAAACCTCTTTGGGAAACACATCCAGGAGTTTGTTGTAGACAACAATGTCCCGTTCTACACCAAATTCTGGCATTTTCCTCAGAGCAGCGTATATAAACTCCACATGTCCACGCCGCCGGATGTCCTTCTTGTTGAAGACGTCGACTACTCTGTTGAAATTAGCTTTGGTCTTTGCGTCCTTAGCAGCCTGTGCAAACAGGTCATCATGTGTGACCAATGACTTGTCCTTTTTCTCAGTTTCATGCTCAAATAGTTCTCGGAAATCTGCACTGTCTGGCTTGTTCTTGCAAACTGATGAACCACAATGAATCCACCTTTGCCCCTTTAGAAATCACAAAAACGTCAGAGTATTAGAACATCACACATAAAGAAGTGCATCCTACTTATTAGTCCTTCTAATGCGCAGCCCACAATGACAAGTAGTTACTAGCTAAAGATGTTCATTTAAACTGTGAGCAGAAACAACCAAGTAAATGCTTACTTGACCACAGCAGAGTCGTGGTAGTGGGGACTGCAGGAGAGGTATATGAAGACTGGGTTTAAAGAAAGGAGTGATCCACCCAATGTGCTGGGGTCGTAAGAGAAGCCGGGTGACCTTCATGGTAAAATATCATCCCTTCTGCAATTCCAATTTTGCAAAACAGAGGCAAAACAGCAGTAGTTATCAGTTTACTTCAGTTCACAATTATTAGAATTATCAGGTCATTTTTAACCAAAGTTACCTAGTTCATTCATATAATTACTTATTGTTTCACAGCTAAAACATTATACAGATATAATAGTTACCATGTGATTATGTAGTTATAGGCAGTATATAGCTATAATACACAAATATACCCAATTAACTCATCATTACATAGTCATAGTTAATAGAATAGCTATAGCATTGCACTGACTTAACTCATGACCATTTAGTTACATTTAACATACAGCTATAAAATCAGATAGATATAGTTAAGTAATATAAAATTATATAGTTACAGTTAATTTACTGCCATGGCATTACATAGATGCAGACAGTAACACACATACACTGATCAGCCAAAACACTAAAACCACCCCTTTGTTTCTACACTGATTGTCCATCTTATCAGCCCCACTTACCGTATAGTTTGTAGTTTATAGTTCTACAATTACAGACTGTAGTCCATCTGTTTCTCTGCATACTTTGTTAGCCCACCTTGCTCTTCAATGGTCAGGACCACTACAGAGCAGGTATTATTTGGGTTGTGGATCATTCTCAGTACTGCAGTTAGCACTAACGTGGTGGTGGTGTGTGTTGTGCTGGTACAAGTGGATCAGACACAGCAGTGCTGCTGGAGTTTATAAACACAGTGCTCACTCACAGTCCACTCTATTAGACACTCCTATCTTAATGGTTATGGCACACTTTACAGTTGCTCTTATCCGGAGCGACTTACAGTTTGAAGGTGGTGTTGGGAGTCTTGCCCAAGGACTCTTATTGGTATAGTGTAGGGTGCTTACTCAGGTGGGGGACTGAACCCCAGTCTACAGCGTAGAAGGCAGAGATGTTACCCACTACACTAACCAACCACAACAGATAACACCTGCTCTGTGGTGGATTGGAAGAACAGGGTGAAGAGGGGCTAAAAAAGTACACAGAGAAACAGGTGAACTACAGTCTGTAGCTGTAGAACTACAGCTGCCCCTGTACGGTAAACGGAGCTGGTTTAATGGACAGTGAGCGCAGAAACAACGAGGTGGTTTAACACAGTTACAGTTACTCTACGACTACGGCGCTGCACTGATGGCTCGTTCTCTCTCGTCAACCCAGTTCAGGGGCGGCTCCACCCGTTTTACCGATCTTTCTGAAAAAGGTGTGGGCAGCAGGTTCTGGTCGGGATACCAGCGGAGCAGAACCGGTGGCACAGGAAGCTGTTAACACACATCAGAACAGCGAGGAACTTTATTTACCATGTCACACCGGATTAAGCTTCGCGTGTAGTCTGAAGTGAGTCCTGTCCGTTCAGAAATTCAGTGTAAAGACTGAACATATCAGTCCTCGGCGCTCAGGTCTCCTTCACGCCAAACACACCGCCATAACCTCTTACTTCAGTCCGTCGCTTTCCTCCCGTCCCTCCTCGCTGATTACAAACATTTGCTCTCTCTTTATGGTTCCGACGTGTTGGTTCCGCGCCATAACTTCGCCCTGCTCACACTGGAGCAGCTGTAAATGCTTCTGTTATATTTTTACGCCTTGCAATTCTAGTTACAGGACGGTAAATAAACCTTATGTAAATAAATGACTTTAACGAGACTGAACCGTTTGACACCAATAATACGTTGAGCAGCTGTAATTGGTAAGTTAGCGTCCTACTAACCAAAACCTGTTTGCTAAAAAAAAAAAAACATACTAGTATGTGATCGTTGCTTTTAAACGTAATACCTCATCGTTCTTTCTCAAAACTACAGTAAATACTGCACGAATTGCTGAAAACGTTTAATTGCATGTTTTAGCCGTCTGGCTCCGTTCAGGCCCGTTCACTGAAGACTCTCTGTTTGTCGCCCTCTAGTGTTTGCGGTGTGTAATGGGAGAAATGGGAAGTGGTCGGACTCCCTCTGAACTGGCTGCTGTTTGCACCATCGCCGCGAGGTGGCGCAGGGACGGGTGTGCAGTTCTCATAAGTTCTGGTTTGCTTTTTGGGTTGGACTGCGATCACGAGTGTCTTCAGTAGTCAGTAGTAGTTTAGATGAGTGTCAGGAGGACAGCTGGGCTAAGAAAGAGTGGGGAATGAGTGTGAGCGGAGCTCCTGCATGAAAACCCATCCCGACTCGCTCCTCGCCGTCGCGCACTTGCTCGCCTCCGCGCCCGCCGCGGCTCATTTCCTGGGTCGGGCAGTTTGGAGTGGACTCGCTTCTCCGCTCCGCGCACGTGTGTGGTTTCTCTTCTGCTGCGAAGCTGCTGAGCACGGCTGCGGGACTCTGAGGGGGCGGCCTGGACTAGTATGGACTCTTCGCCTCTCGGCACCATGAGCTACTTCAGCGAGGTGTGAGAACAGCGAATCCTCTCCAGCAACATGGACGGGTCGACGAACAGTCTCGGTGAGTCGGACCGGCTGCCCCACTGCCCCTCCGCCCCGAGCAGACGGGGTTTTATTGTTTTTCGCATCCGCCTGTGAAGCTGTCAGCGTTGTTCGCCGCAGCCGCCTCTGGTGAAAGTCTGTGGAAGTTTGAGCTCCGCGTGCGAGTGAAATCCCGGTCGTTCCGAAATTGGAAGCTGTTGTTTTTCCCTCACGTCCCACTCGGTGTGTTTGACATGGCAGTTTGAACGGTTCGCAGTTTTTTGGCCGCTGGTGCTCAGGAGTATAAACGCTCGTGGGCTCATCTAGAGGTGGGCGATATGGCAGAAGCCTAATATCGCGATACTCACAGGCGCTCGCGATAAAAGATATGCGGCGATATTTGTTCTTCAGGCATCTGAGCAGAGAAGATGGAAAGCAGTGGAGGCACATTTAAAACATACCACCACACCGCGTGAACTCACTGATCACTACTTAATGTCTCATATTTAGGTTTGAGCTCTTTATAATGAAAACATGCAGTTGGTCAGATTTCTACAAGTAACGGTGACATGAAACATTCAGAAACACACCCACACACACACCCACACACACACACACACACACATATATATATATATATATATATATATATATATATATATATATATATATATATATATATAATGTGTGTATTTAATTATGATACTCATTATTGTAATATATTGTGATAACTTGTCGTGATAGTGGTAAATGTCGTGGTATTGCGCAGCTGTAGGCTCAACGTTGTCTTATTTTGTGGCTTGTTTACCTTTCTTTACTGCAAACCTTGTTTATTTCGCCACGGAAAGGAAACAGTGCGGCTCAGTGTCAGTCTCCAGCTGTCATTGTTGTGGTTTGCTTATCAGACATTTCAGCTGCTAGTGTGTTTTGTTTACTTGACAGTTTGGTCAGTCAGTTTAGAAACTGAATTGCTGTGATTACTATAGTAAGTAACTTATTTGGACACTTATGCCAAACCTAAAATGCGTTAGCACGTTTTGTTAGAAAGGAGAAGTCAAATGAAGGGGCATTTTGTTTAAACAGGCCAGTCCAAAGCCGTCTTTTCTTCATGGCAGCGTATTCGTTTGAAAGGCAGCTGGTACGTCTCAGACTCTTATCGTTTTGAGCAGTTTCTTTGCTGATTTCTGCAGATTTGCATCCAAAGTGTCTTTGCACAGTTCATGATCTCATCAAGCTCACCGACCCCGCTGTAAGAAAAGCAGCCTCTGTGCTCTGCAATACTCTTAGCACAGTCTGGTTGGAATTCTTTCCCAGGCGTTCTCCACACAAGGAGTCTAACGTTAGTTTGGTGTATGGCGGAACGATTTGGGGGAAACATTGTGATTTTTCCAAACAATTTGGCCATTATGGTTTAAATGTAATTAATAATTCCATAATAATTTCATAAATTAAGATAATTAAAATCTTAGTTTTTTTTCAAGATTGGCACATCACGTCCAGGTCATGAATTCTGTGGTGTTTGATTAAATTTTCCGAAACTAAAATGTTTAAACTAAAGGGAGACGTAATAAAACTCTGCAGCTCTTGCTTTTTGAAATTGACACCCTTTCACATCACGATTTTGATATTCATACGATTAATTGATTATCGTTAACCCGTCGTGAAATGGCTAAACGATATAAGATTTGAGGATTTGGAGACCTCTCTGGTGAAAATGTGTAATTGCAAGCAATGTGCAAGAGAAGATTTTGTAACGTCGCTTGTGCTTCTGGTCCCTTTACGTGGATGAGTCTGCGAACAAGTTGAGTATTTAAAGAGAGCTCTTTAAAAGGCGTGTCTTAAAAGGATGTAAGTGAATGCGCTGCTATTGTCTATATTATGTGGAATTTGCATTTGAAACCTAAACATTGAGCTGCAGCTTCTTTTTGAGCCTGTGGCATTAATACGTAAAGACGTATGATGTGGTGTAAAAAAACTCCCACGAAAATCCGACCCTGTATCTCTGACTTTTAAATGATTATTTTAGGCTCCCTCTTTCAATTTTAGCCGAAAACAATCTCACATAGTGCAACTATAAAGTCACCATATTCAGGCTGGGCCCACTGTATGTGTTTACCATATTAGGTGCTATGTTTTCATATCACTTACATCATAGCAGTAAAGAGACAGGGTTGCCAAACGGAAAACTCCTGAAGAAGTCCACATTTGCATGTTCTTAAGTGCGGGCATATCGGTTCGTCTGCTCTGCAATGCCCTGCACTACCACCCACTTTGCTTTTTGGAGAAACTGATGATCTTGTTTCCTGTTATATAGGTTTTTATTGGTGTGCGCACTACTGTATAGCATACTGAAACCATTGTGGGCAGCCACCGCGTTGACTTTTGTTTTGTTTACCGCCTTATAAACTGCTGGAGCTCTCAGGCTTTGAGGAGCAATAAATATCACATGGAGGAAGCCCTCAGGCATCTACAGGCAAGTTGAACGTCTCGATGAAGTGTTAATGCATCCCAGCTTTTGCCTTAGACTCGCTGACGGTCTAGCAGCAGAACATACCCGCAGTCTGGTTCGAATCGAAAGAGATCATTGTCAGAATCTTTATTATGCCGCCTGTTGTTTCTCAAAGTGGTCCAGTTTGAGGCTCAGTTTGTTTCCACACAGCCTGCTGAAAGTCTTATTGTGGAGAAAGTGAGTCAGCAGCGAGAAATTGTTCAAGTTATTGGAAGAGTAAATACCCTGTTTGTCCAAACATTTGCGGACACCAGCTTGTTCAGGTTTTCTTCTGATATCAAGAGTATTAATAAGTGTTTGTTCTGCTTTGCTGTGGTAACAGTCTCTGTTCTTCTGTGTAGGCTTTACACTAAATGGTGGAAGATTGTTGTAAGGATGTGTTGCATTAGTGAGCTCAGGTGTTGATGTTTGATGGTTACATCTGGTTCAAAATCTACAGTTTTCATTGAAAACATAAGTACCTCACTATTGCTCTTGTGGCTGAATGCAATCAAATCCCCTCA
The DNA here is from genome assembly GCF_015220715.1 of Pygocentrus nattereri. NCBI lineage: Eukaryota > Metazoa > Chordata > Actinopteri > Characiformes > Serrasalmidae > Pygocentrus > Pygocentrus nattereri. The sequence goes on from NC_051212.1 coordinate 32,319,095, forward strand.
GCTATTTTCCAACATCAATTGTATCCTGAGATGCTCTGGATGTTGGGTGGTATGCCATCAGTCCAGAGAACACAGGTCCACTGCACCACAGCACAGGGGACCTTTAAACTCCTCAAGCCAACACTAAGCTTTGGACGTAGTACTCTCTCACAGCTGAAGCAGAGCATCCCATTCTGCCAGGCTGTGCTTTTCTATGGTGATTATACAAGCTGCGTATGTGCGCTTGATCACCTGTGTCACCAACAAGCGCAACTTAAAGTAGCTGAATTCACTAATTGGTAGACGTATCTGGAAACTTTGACATATAGGGTGCACAAGGCTTTTATGGGCTTTGCTGAAGGCTCAGATTGGATGTTCCCACTATTGTAGAGCTTGTTTGGTTGTAATTGGCGATATTACATTTGGAGAGGGTACATATTAATTCAAAGTTATTAAAATGTAACTATATATTGACTTGTTTCAAAGATGGAACAACGAACACAGTTTAGATTTGTATAAAGCAAGGAAATCACTCATTTTGCATAGGTTTCCACCACCTTTTTATTATACTGACATTTCCTTTTTGTCTTGTATAATTAATCATTTGCATATTACACAGAGTACCAGCCGCCTGGCAGCTCACAAGCATTCCTCTCCTGCTTTCTGACTCCTGATCTACAGCACATTTTGGAGGAACAGTCTCTTCAGTTCAACACAACAATAAGTGCCTAAATGATAACCATTTGGGATGAGATCAATTCAAAGTCTTGGATGTAGTAAGTTTGGCGCGCAGTCTCATTTACACTTGCTGTAAATGGTTCTTTGAAGCAGAGTCAAAGAAGAGACGCTATTGGTTCCTTGAAGAATCTCGAAGATCCCATGAATGGTTCACAAAAGATTTGTTTCTGTATATGAGATGCGTAAGTGTGAAGAACCGTTTTGAACACATAATGTAAAGGGTCTGGGCTAAAGGGTTTTCATGGAACCGCACCGTCCAAGCTGAGACCCATTTAGGAACCTTTATTTTTAAGAGTGCAGCCACAGCTGCCTTTCCCGTTTTTCTTAGTTATTGTGCAATTATTGTGCAGTTCACTCAGGTGACATAAAAAAAGATAGTAGAACGAACGCATGGGTGTCTTCGCTTAGAAAATAACGATGTATGAGTGGGTCGTCTTGATGCTTGAATTTAAACTTTGATACCCAGACAGATTTAAACGTTAGAATTGGCTACAACAAAGTTAAAGCCTGTGGCCAAAATGACAAATTTGTAGCAAGAATGAGAGAAACATGTTTGTTGTGAATATGAAGTATTTACATGTAATAAACAACCACACAACCAAAAACCACTCAGGTGATGCTTTGGAAAGGACATGTTTATCAAAAAGTTTACATTAGTAAGAGCACTGTAGTGACATTAGCTGTAATGGTGGTTCTCATTTGATACAGTTGGTTTAGCTTGTGACCAAACAGGCTCTGGATCATGGCGGATAGTGGGTGTTTTTCAGTGGTGTGAAATTCAGCTGGGTTTCACAAGAGCGTCTTAGCACAAAGCTGATTAGTAAATGATAGAGCGAGCATGACGTTGAGCACTGTCTCTACCAATTAAGACGATCTTAACACTAAGAAGACAAGTAGAAGAAAGGCAAAAAACACCCCCCAAAAAACAAGAAGAAACCGTTTCAGAGGCAAGTGGCCACTCAGCCTACAGGCTCTGCATTTTAGTGGACAAGTGCAAGGTGTTGTAGCCGAAGGCACCATGTGGTGCTTAATATCAACCATGTTCGATACCATCACCAAGTGCAGTGTGACAGTGCACGTTTTCCCTGAGCACCCAGTTTTTTACTTTATTCAGCAGAGAAAAATGTTCCGCTTAGCATGTGTAGATTCTGAATTTAGTCTCTTGTTTGAATAAAAATAATAATCTTTAAATGTGAGACAAATCAAATAAGTCAATACATAATTTAAACAAGGCCTCTGAATGGAAGAACAGTGGAATAAGATCTACAATCATGCCACGTCAAAAAGGTTTCCCGATACACAAAATGTCACCACAGGTAGTTTTTATTTATTTATTTATTTATTTTTAGACACAAAGAACAGCCAAACAGTGTCGTGTTCATTTAATATATCAAATTAAATGTAATGTTTTCACAAGGGCCTGCTGATTTTTAACAATAGCAGATCCAAATGTGCTTGTGAATAAAGGTATGAAAATTACATTTAATAAAAAAATACACACGTACAGTGTTACATATTCATCCAAGGTATAAGTATACAAAATGTAGAAACTTTCGACATGTTTTAACTTGAACGTGAATGGGGTTAAATAGAGAACTGAAAGCGTATGGAATGCTTTATCTGTTGTGAAATCACAGGACTTTCACTGCAGCGTACACCACTGATATGAAGCAGAAGACGGCAAATGCCATCCAGCTCATGCATGTATATGTTCATCTCAGCCCTGTGGAAATCTGCTTAGTTCAGCTAAAGCTCTGAAAGCAAAACGCGAGAGAAAAGGGCTGACAGGTCCTCGCTGTCCAGCACACGATCACTTCATCATGAGAACAGACGTCATCGCTTGCTTTTCATTGCAACTGTGAAGCTTTCCGACTGTGAGAGGTTAAAAGTTTGTGCACCTCCGTGAGGTTTTGCATTGTGTGTGTTTGTGTGTGCAGTGGAGTGAAGGTGCAGGGGCGGACAGGATGTGTTGATGTCGGGCCGTAGGTCTGTAAAGCTGTCGTGCTGCTACACTGACAGGAAAGGCAGCAGTAGACGGTGGGCGGCCTGACGCACAGACGAGCGCTAGTACAACTGTAATGATGCTTTCAGTTCTCACAGCTGTCTGTTTCAGACCTGTGCTTGACTTGAGGGTTCGTTTTTCTCAAGTTGGTGAACAATTTGAAATGGACAAAATGCACAATCAGAGCTACAGTGGCAAGACATTGAAAAAGAGTTTAATCCTTGCAAAATAAACAAAGAAAGGAGGAATGGGAGAGGAAAAATGTTGGTAAAATTCTAAAATAAAAATTGCAAAATAGACTTCCACTCAGTTAGGATACAGCTTATGCAGTTATTATACTCTGTAGGGCCGGACAGTATCACAGTGTTTATTGTTATTGCGATAAATTACAGCAGAACATATTTCGGTATGGATTTCCGAGCGTATCTTGGATTTCGTTGAACTTAAAGAACACTGAAAAATGCCATGAATTATTACAAAGAGAGCATAATTATTCTTGTTTATGTAGATTTATAGTAGCGCAGTATGGAAAAGGTAGAGTAATAATCATTTGTATTCATAGCTTTGGTAGTATGTTTTTTAATCTGTCACTAAAGCTTCTTGTTTTGTTTGTTTCAACTTCTCAGATGTCAGAAAAAGTCAATGTTGTGAGCATCATATACTGTGATGTATCTTGAAATATTGTGCCATTATACAGGGAGATTCACTCGAAAGAGGCCCAGAGTGTTGTTTTCATCATGTTAGGATGAAGCAATCTGAACTAAAAAAAAAATCCACTGCATATCTTGATGTATGTGTCATCCAATGCATTGCATGGGATGCTGGAAGTGATCTCAAACGGAGGTTAAATGTCGCAACAGCTGTCCAGTGCCTACCTCAGCGCTCTGACTCAGGGGGATCCCAGCTTGTTCGAAGGTCCATATAACTGAGGAGAACATTGCGTGTTGTTTTGTTCAGATTGCTTCATCCTAGGGAGAGTTATTAGGAAATGTTTGGGGCCTCTTTCGAGTGAATCCCTGCAGTTTTGCCATATCACCTGCCGCTTATACACTGTTAGTTTCTTCTCTACAGTTTGACTGAATCTGTTTTCTGAGATGTTTGCAGTTATTCAGTGTGGTACTTGTGCTTGAAATATACATGATAACCTGAATCGTGATGTACTTTATCACAATATCAATAAAATATAACACAATCCTACTAACCCTGTATCAGTAACAGAGTCCTCTTATTCGGTTAATCATGTAGAGAACAGCGATTGGGGGGGTGGTCTGTATAATTTACCTTTTGAGAATTTTTGGCAGCTTAACTTTTCCTTTTACCTTCTTCCCTGAGGCCATTTGAAATGACCTGTTTCTCCTAATAAGCGATAGTATGAGGCATGTTTTACTTGTGTAAAACTTTGTGACCAAAGTCATTTTCCAGTCTGTAACACTGACGCTGCAGTGTGAGGATAAATACAGTTTGTTCTGTAGCATAGCAGGCTGGGAGTGTTGTCAAAGAGCTGTCAATCAATTTTCTCTCGTGTGTGTGTTTTTTTTTTTTCTTCAAACTTTGTTGGCTGTTTAATATAATGATCTGGAACTTAAACTACTAGGAACTGCATTAATTCATCTGATTATTTCATGAAGTCACAGATACGTTTTGTAATCACACTTAGTAGAAGATGCTTTGATGCCTAGAACATCCTTCCTGTGAGCTGCCATTTGGATTGATTGACTGCACACCAGTACAGATCAACAGCACAGATCAAAAGCAATGTGTTTAACACATTTGTTTTGAGAGTGTAGATTTCTCTTTAAGGGAAAATGGCTGATTACCTGCTTTGGAAGAAGAGAGAAGCCTAAAAATGGACTTTAAAATGGTGAATGAACTAAATGTATTTAATAATCAGGAAATCTGTTTCTGCCAAGAGCAGTCTGGTTTTAGTAGTTCCATTTTCTCAGTAGCTAAAGGGAAATTGTGCTGCTTTATAATGATAAAAGATCGTTTTAAAAAAGGAAATCTGTCTCAAACCACAGTTGTATTAAAAAGCGACCCATGAATCCTGTTCTGTGCCGTTTCCTCTGCGTCTTTGTGGTTTAGAGCGTGGTGATGTTTGACCACTCAGGGGATTCACTTTAACTGCTGTCTGCAATTTAGATAAACAGGATTTTCATGTGAACATTCACTGTAGGTCCTCTGGGGCTGGAAGAGACCTTACGTGACCAGCCTGGGAAAGCTTTGGTGAAAAGAGACATTCAGCCTGAATTTGATTGAGCCTCTCACATTCCCCAGCTATCGCTTATCAGCAGACTTCAGTTACCTTCGTTTCTGAGTTGTACGCCCAGAGCACATCTCCTCTTTCTGAGTATGTATGTGTACACCATCATTTTATTCTATGTGGGAATAGGCAATATTTGAATATGTTATTGTTATCATGATAAATTACATCACAATATACAACATAGTATATATAGTTCACACAACGTCCATTGAAAATTTGAAGAAAATAAAACGGTGGGCATGAAAAAGTGGGTGTGAAGAAGGGAATGACCTCTGGACAGCTGCCATTTAACAGGGGCATTGCCGTTCAAGGTCAAGTTTAGTAGTGCTGGAGGGGGAGTTAAAGCTCTGGTTTAAAACTGGCTTCAGTAGTGCCGGAGGAGAAGATTAAAGCTTGTGTGCATTTCAAGCTGCCATAAAGATGATTTTGAGTAGCCATGCAGACTCAAAGAGAATTAAACTGTTATTATTAGACGTGCCATAAGCCAGGAGTACGTTTGTGTTAGCAGAAAGGCTGTTGCGATATATGCGATTAGATATGTTTAGACTAGCCTATTGCAACATATGATAAAGCAATGCAAATTTTTGTTCAACAAAAACACCAATACAGTTAACTGCATTAACACCAATACAGCTGTTTAAACACCTCGGATCAAATGTCATGTTTTGTTGATTTTGAAAATAAGTGAACACATCCTCTAGACAGAGCCTACTTACATGATGTGTTCTGTAAAGTTTCTGTTTGTTTGCTGAGTTTAAAATACTACAAACAATAAAACATAAATGCAGCACATTGTATTTTATTTTTTCCAGTAAACCGTGCACCAATAAACACTAGTTGTGCATTAAAATTTGCAGAAGTGCGTTGTCTGTAGCAGATGTTTACTTATATTTCCATTAAAAAATCCCAAACTTTTGGGTGCCCAAACTGTTGCACACCACTGAGTATGAATCGATTGACTTTTATTCAGAAAACAAAATTTTTTCAAGAACATTCAGAAACAGTTTGACTGGCATCAAAATTTCCTACCAAAAAAAGCCTGTTATATTCTACCACTTTTTATCAATTTTTCTTCTGTTACTAGTTCATTGGTGCAAATGAAGAGTTTTAAAAATGTAGTACTTTTAGTTTTTCATGTTTCTTTTACAAGTAGATGCTGATTTGCTGCTGTATACTGTCTATTCCTAAATTGTGTAGAAAAACACAATATTGTGATATATCACGTACCATGAACTTGTCTTCTACCATGAACTGTTGTCATATATCAGTCTTTCAATAAGTTCTATGCCCGCTTTGAGAACCCAAACACTGCACCAGACTCACTCCAGCACCCAGAGAACAGCCCCTCAGCGTGACCCAAACTGAGGTGAAGAGTATCCTTACAAAGATTAATCCCAGTAAAGCTGCTGGCCCGGATAAGATTGCTGAAGTGCTGTGCAGACCAACTCTCTGCGGTGCTGACAGACATCTTCAACTCCTCTTTAATCCAGGCAGTTGTCCCCACCTGCCGGAAAAACCGATCCACAGAGGATGCCATCTCCTCTGTGATCCACACTGCCCTCACCCACCTGGAGAATAAGGATTCTTACGTCCGTATGCTCTTTGTGGAATTCACATCTGCCTTTAACACCATGATTCCCCAGACCCTGGCTTACAAACTCTACACACTTGGACTGAGCACCTCTCTCTGCAATTGGGTCCTGGACTTCCTGATTAACAGGCCGCAGTTTGTGAGGATCCACAACATCTCCTCCTCCACCATCATCCTCAGCACAGGCTCCCCTCAGGGCTGTGTGCTGAGCCCCCTCCTGTTTACACTGCTTACAAATGACTGTTCAGCCGTCCATCCAGGCTGTCATGTTGTAAAGTTTGCGGACGATACGGCAGTGGTTGGATGCATCACAAATAGTGATGAGTCTGGCTTTAGGCAGGAGGTGGAACACCTGGAGAGTTGGTGTATTGAGAACAATCTCTGCATCAACGTGAAGAAGACAAAGGAGATGATTGTGGATTTCAGAAGGAGCAACACCATCCCTCCCCTCCCCCTACACATCGGAGGTTCTGCAGTGGAAGTGGTCTCCAGTTATAGGTACTTGGGCGTACACCTAAGTAACAATCTTACCTGGAGTAATCACACTTCCAGCCTGATCAGGAAGGCACATCAGCACCTCTACTTACTCAGGCGGTTGAGGCATGCTGGACTCGGGAGCTCAGTCCTCACCTCATTTTACAGATGTGGGGTTGGAGAGCGTTTTGTGCTCCAGCATCACTGTGTGGCATGGAAGCTGCTCTGTGGCAGAGAGGAAAGCTCTGCAGAGGGTCCCACCATGGACATTTACACCTCTAGATGCAGGAAAAGGGCAACTGGCATCATGAAGGACCCCACTCACCCAGCACACACACTTTTTGTTCCGCTCCCCTCAGGTAGGAGGTTGCGGAGCATTAAGAGCAAAACTACCATACTGAGGAACAGCTTCTGTCCTGAAGCTGTAAGACTCTCAATCTTATCTTATCTTATCTTATCTTATTCTTTTACTACAACACTCACCTTTGGTTGGGTCTAAAAGAATGCTTGCTTTGAAAGAATCTGGATTTTAAAGTGTACTTTTGGGTGATTATTATTTGTTTGGTAAGTGTTGCATCTGTGTTGATAGTAGTAGTTAGAATAAGCTTTTGATTATGGTTTAGGCTTTATAAAGAAAATTGAGTGTGAAAGCCATATTTGTGGGGTGAAAGAGGGACAGAGAAATCCCCTCTCTGCAGCTTCAGCATGATGATATATACTCAGCTTATCCTAGCTGTAAAGTAAGAGGTATAAATCTGGGTGTTGGATGCAGTTTGACTGTCTCTTTCCGTTTCTGGCTACGCAGAGCTCACCAGATGACTTCTCAATGGCCACTGTGTATCGAGAGCCAAGCAAAAATTGCAGTGCATGTCGGCTAAACGCACGCACACACACACACACACACACACACACACACACACACACACACAGAGGTTTGTTTTTATGCAATATCAGAAAGTGTGGTCATACACACGTCCCATTTGCACTGCATGTATGTAGGTAAATTAGCTTCACTGTTGATACAAAACTTCATGAATGGAGGTTAATGGAACAGGCATTATGCAAACAGCAGTTGGCATTTATCAATGAAAAACGAAAAACAACGGAAATGGAGATACGAGGTTTTGTCCTGACAGCAACGATATTAGGTATGCGCAGTTATTGTAAACATGGGCCGAGATTTTTCATGTACATATCGATTCATAAACTTTCATATGATGTAGAAATTTTATATGGTCTAAATGTAGAAATTGGGAATAGAACCACTTTGATTAGCATTGCATACAATAATACAATAACATTCATTTCTGAATGGTTAAGAATGCAGTAAAATGCAGGAAATGGAGACGTTTTAGGGCAGTCGCCCAGTTCTGCTCTTCTGTCATACAATAAATACCTAAAATATCGCCAAATCCAAACATTGGTCCAACATCAATATATTTTTTATAGTTCTCTGCTGATGCTGACTTGATTCCAACACCTCTGAGCATCCTTAAATAATGTCCCCTATGTATTATAGACATATAAGAAACTATATGTTATAAAGGTTTTCTAAGCCTTAGCTAACCCTAACCTTAAAAAACCAAAAAAGAAACGGTTTTACCCTTTCATTTGTGAACAGAATGGAACATGAAGCTTTTATATAAAACATTTTACAAAGTTGGGACTATTCCGTTGGTACTGACGGCCCTCTGTTCTTCAGATATTCCTGCAAAACATTTTTGTCCTGAGCATGTACAAAAACAAACACACACACACACACACACACACACACACACACACACACACACACACACGCTGAATTTAACTCATCACAGTTCATCGTTCTGCACCTGTCCATATTAATGTTTGCACAGAGCAGACGTAAGAGAATAGAGCGAGGGGTGATTGTAGAGGCAGAATGCTTGTTTCATGCTCTTTCATGCGCAGAGCTTGTTCTTTCACCTTACGCATTTAGCGAAAACGTTGAGGAAGAAAAGGAGCCAGATGAAGACAAATTGCTAATTGGCTCCTGATGTGCGGTTGGCTGCCGTTCAGAAAGCCTCTTAAAGGAGTGTTCCAAGCGTTTTAGCATGTGATTCTTAACCGTAAAGACCAGTTGGGCAGATTTAGCTAGCGTTCAGAGCTAGCAGACAAAGTTCAACCTAGCAGACAAAACAACATGGCACTAATCTAGCGTTCAGTGAATGTGGGTGAAGGAAATCCATGCTTATGACTTGCTATATAAGGACAGCATTAAATCTACTTGCAGCAAACAGTGTTAAACAGCATGGCAACTAGTAATGGCATTCAATTTTCCTTTCTGATGCTGATATTGAAACCTTTACTATCAGTTGATACAGATACTGTAGCACTGCAATATTTGCTAACTACTCAGATATTCTACTACCCACAGGAAGAAACACGGTACTGTGCCAAAGTCAGAGACCACACTGAAGCCATATCAATTTAATTTTATTTCATTCTTTCAGTATTTAGTGCATTGCCTTATTGCAGCTTCTGTGTGTTTCAGTAGACTTGCTCTGCTGAACGGTATTTTTCCACAACTCCAATGTTCAGCTTTAGAGGTTAGTTGAATTTTCTGCTCCTTGCAGTCCAGTTCATTCCAAAGACATTTAATGATGTTGAGCTCTGGACTCTGGTGTGGTCAGTCCATTGTTCTGAGAACAGCAGCAACTTCTTTGTTTGGTTTGCTAATTCTTTTTAGTCTGTTTTCCTTTGTCAGTAACAGCTTCTTGACAGCTACACATCCTTTCAGACGCATAGTGTTGTTGCCTTCTCACAGTAGAAGGATGAACAGAAACACCTGTGGATTTTTCAGATCTGGAACAAGAGTGGAGTTAGATTTTCTCCCCTCTCTCTCAAAGATGTTTGATGTGATGTTTGTCTGATGATGACAGTTTTGGTGTATAAGCTTGCATCCCAACTGCCAATTTCCTTCAGTTTTTTTACATTTTGGAAGCCTATATTTTTACCATGTATACCATGTTTTTCCCATATGTTTTAACTTATGTCATAACGTTGTTACCAATATGCCCTGTCTAATGGGAACAGATGAACGAGATGTTCATAAACTGCTGCATTGATAAATGCATGTTCATAAACTGCTGCATAAACTGCTGCATTGTGGTTTGAAAAACATGCATCTTCAGAGTTGTAGTCTTTGGTTATTTCATTAGATAAATGCCTTGTAAAAAGCTTGGATTATGCAAGTTTAATGAGGCCACATTCATTAATACCTGCTGTGAATATGTATGTATAATTATATGAATTAAATCCAGTCTTTATTTAAACAATGCTGATACAAAAAAGGTGATATTATTTAGCGTTACACCTAAAATGAACATTTTTGTCATCCTCTAATGACAAGACTTATTGGAACACCATAAAATAATTTTTTATTAGCAATCTGTCTTTTTAAATGTCATATGTTCTAGTTTGTTCATTGTTAATGGAAATCATTGTTAATTGAGGAATCATCATGCCTGAAACAAAAATAGCCCTCTGAGGCCTTCAGAAAGAAAATTTTTAATGCCTATAAATCTGGGAAGAGGGGATTGGGGAATGGCCTAGTCCAGGAGTCGGCAACATGTGGATCCAGCGCTGCAGTAAATGGACGTAAACGCTGGTGTTAATGCATAACTGCTAGTTCAGCCTTTTGGCCTGAGGATTGACACATAGACTGCTGGTCACTATAGCAGCGCAAATAACAGTCTGCCTGTCGAGTAGCTAATGACAAGGCAAAGAGAAAGATTTAAGACGAACGTTGATCATCTGGAGATGAATGGACTTATTTGCATTTGTAGGCACTCCAGCTGGTTTGCTGATACATTTCATTTGCAGCGAGGAACACTCAAACACTCAAAAGTCATGAAGCTGAAGTCAGCTTCTCATTCGTCAGCTTCTCGTTTGAATTTCCCTGTTCCAGCTTAAATGGTGTAGCAGTTACATTCTCACAACATTTTAAGGTGGAACATTTGAAGCTGGTGACTGAGAAGCTTCAGCATCATAAAAAGTCAAACGTCGAGGAACATTTTACAAGAAACTGTTCTACCTATGCAAAAAAAGTATCCTGCCAGATATGCAAGAAATGCGTCTGTAGCTGAGCTAAAGCTTAAAGCAGAGCACAGTCTGTGTTTTCATTTATGTTTTGTAGCCTGTACTTGTACATTAGCATACTGATACATATTTACAACCTATACAGGAAAACATTACTTAAATAAAAATGTTGTGGTTTTCAAGAAGGATTGATTTTTGTTGAAAGGACAAAATGGCTTTCTTAAGATTTGGGTTGCTGATCCCTGGCCTAGTCAAAGTCCAATGTGGATTTGGAAATGTGGGGGAATTGGAAATGTGCTGTACATGCAAGAAACCTCTCAAACATTGCACAGTTGAAAAATATCCGGTTGGAGGACTGGGCAGAATTTCTCCCAGTAGATGTCAGAAGTTGGTAGACATTTATAGGAAATGTAAAGTTGTTTCTGCCAAAGGGGGAAGTACCAGTTACTGAAACAAGGGGTGTACATAGTTTTTGAACAGACAAAAAAAAATGCAACCTCAGTTATTTATTTCTTTTTTAAATAAATGATTGCAACATTAAATTTTCATTGTTTTTGTTCTACTACATAATCTTCATCTGTACATTCTGTCTAGAGAAACATTTCATATGGTATACTTCACATGGCTGTGTGTGTGTGTGTGTGTGTGTGTGTGTGTGTGTGTTGGTTGGTTGGTTGGTTGGTTTCTTTATGTATTGTGACCACAAAGCCTATGATCCATTCCACAAACACTGTTTTGAATCAGCTTCACTTTTGTTCTGAAGAAAGAAAAAGGATCTAATGGAAAAATAGAGCGGTTCTTTGTTTCTGCGTTTTGATTGTTCCCCTTTAAATACCAACCAGTCAGAACATATTGTATTACACTGTAGTTCTGCTGTCACGCACCAGGCAATAACGTCCCAGTATCTCTACTCTGTGTTTGCACTGAACTTTCTACAGATTGAACATAAACCTCTCATTACAGGGCTCACTGCCAGCTGAACCTGGTTTCACATCAACATTAGACTCCTGTTTCAATTGAGGGGAAAGGTTTCCTCATAACCCGTTGTATGTTTTTTTTTTTTTTTTTTTTTTTTTTTTTTTTTTTTTTTTTTTTTTTTTATTATTTCTCTTGGGCATGCATGTGCTTGTCTTGTTTCTGTCTGTTGGTTGTGATGCAACTAGCCTACATGAGGCATGATATCATGCTGGTAGCATGGTCGCCTTTTCTGCTGTAGGCAAAGTAAGAAGAATTTATTTTCAGAGAGCCGAAGCAAAGTCATTTTTCTTGAGAAGAGATGAGATAAAGAGTTACCAGACATTACGGCTGGTTTATTTGACATGAGCCTATAGATAGCTGTCCAGAGTCAACAGATAATGTTGTCTTGTAAGTCATTGAAAGTGGGAGTTAAATGCTTTTGTGACATGGTTTCAACAACAAATTGATTTCCAAGATGCCAACAAATGGTGCTTGGTAAGTGTGTAATGATTTCAAAACAGTAGCGAAAAACCTGTATCCCCAACTCGCCCCAGATCTCTGCAAAGGTCTCTCACTTCCTGTTTTTCTTGGAAAGGAGGGATGCATAATGCAGTCAAAATCATATCAGCTTCAGCAGGTATTTGCTTAAAAATGAATATCAGAATCAGGCAGATGTTTACTTTTGAAGGTATTAAAAACAATTTTGATGATATATTTATTTTACTTTGGAAGAGGAGAATGTTTAGGCAACAGATTGAATTGAATTGACATCCATTTGTCACTGTGTTTGCACACTGTGAAATTAGACCTCTGCATTTAACTCATCCGTGCAGTGAAACACCCACATACATGCACACTAGGGGGCCGTGAGCACACCTGCCCGGAGCAGTGGGCAGCCCTAACCACAGTGCCTGTGGAGCAAGTGGGGGTTAGGTGTCTTGCTCAAGGGCACTTCAGTCATGGACTGTCAGCCAAATGGATCGAAGCAGCTGACCTTCCGGTCACAGGGCTGGTTCCCTAACCTCCAGCCCATGACTGTCCCCAGAAGGGCAGGTGGCTGCTGTGCTAAAATGTCAGCATTTTATTAATTTCAATGCATTTGTCTCTTCTGCAGTGCCAATCCATGTAGGTTTTACATTTTATAAATGTTTGTGTCAACATCAGTATTGGCAAATATGTAGACGACGAATATCGGCATAGGGCCGCTATTCCAGGCCACATCAGTGAAACCATGGTTGGCAAAATGAGGCTTCTGAGTGCATCTGTTTTGGTATTGTTTATAGCTGAGCGCTCCAGATAGCTTTAAAACTAGCGTAAATGAGGCATAATATCATGCTGATGGTGGTATGATTATCTACCAGCATAATGTCATATTCAAAAATACTTACCAAAACAAATAAATGAAATCTGGTTACAGTGCCATGTAAGGTTTCCTTTGGTGTCATTTTAAGAGAAGCTGGATAGAAACAGACCGTCAACCGTGTTAAAGCAACCTTATCCAAGTGTTATCTTAAACTAACAACTTCAAAATCATGGTACACTGACTTATAATAGCATCTCTGTCATTGCCACTTCGGTCACCTGCTATTGCGCTATGTAACTTTGACAGAACATGCATAAGACCACTTGCAAGAACTGAAATGCTTTATGGCATCACATCAGCAACTATGGGTCACATTAGCTGTAGTGATCTGTCATGTAGGTGATAGGAAAACAATATAAATCCAACAGCAGAGTGTATGTCCTGCTGGGACTGTTAAGAACAATACCAATACAGATATATGAGGATTTAAAAATGCAGTGTATCCTTTAAATATTAGATGTTCTTTTTTTCACTTCAGAAATACATAAACAAAAATTTCCCGTGACATTTGTTATGTGTAGTTATTTGAGTCCTCACCAAGATAACATGACACAGTGTGGTTTTAAAATAAGCTTGTAGCTTTGGGATTTCACACTGTAGTGTTATGAACACAAACATCCATCGTAATATCAACGATTATCAACTTAATGATTAACTCACAGCGTATCTCTAACAAAATAGTGCCATTACAACACATACACACTGCATCTTAGAAAGAAAAACTGGTTAACTTTGTTTGGCTACCAAGCCACATTAGGTACTTGTTCAGGTCATGTTAAATTACGTGTCCCCTTTGGTTTAATCATTTCCGATGTACCTACAGACATTCGAGTCACAGATATATTTACCATTGCTTTATTTAGGCACGAGGCTGAAGTTGACTTCCTATTCACCAGCTTCTTGTTTGAATTTTCCTGTTCCACCTTAAATGGTGCCAGAATGTAACTACTACACCATTTTAAGATGGAACAAGGAAAATTCAACCAAGAAGCTGTTGATAAGACGTCAGCCTCATCATTTAGGCAGAATAAGTTAAACACTATAGTGTAACCACTCATTAATGTTAGTTGTTTGCAATGAACAGAGAAAGCAGGCATGGCTGATATGAATGTTGCCAGGCTTGTTTAGGCTAAGAAGAGAAGTGAAGGAGTGCCAATCTCACACCAAAAAAAGCCTTGAAAGGTTGCACCTCTGCAAGCCTGTCTCAGCTAGCTTGTAATAAATGACATTGCCCAATGTATATTATGTGCAATATAGCCCATATCATGTCATCAGCAACATTTTATTCGATTACACACTTTCTCCATATTCAAACGCTTAGCAGATAATGCAGCCTGTATGATTTTAAAAAGGGAGTATTTAAGCAAAACTGAAACTTTCTGTAAATCTTTTTTTTGTTATTCTTTCTGTTATATGAGTGTTCATCTCCAATTTCACAATAAATAAAACTAAAAAGTCATACTTCTGTAAAATCCTGTGTTACTTTGCCTTGTCAGTCGACGTGGTTCTTTCTGATGCTGTCTTTGCCAGATCTGAATCCTTCAGCTTGCCAAGAAATACATGTGTACAGCTGTCCATGAGGGAGATTTGTATTTATAACTGTGGTGTAAAAGTGAATTCCACCCTGCAACTGTAGAAGAACCCCAGTAGCAAACAAATACAAATGCTTGTGTAATGCTGTTTTAAGACATTCTTTTTAAGGGAGTTAACAAACCCCTGCTTCTTAAATATCACATATTATAATATATTTGTAAAATATCTTGATCTAAAATTTGTAGTATAACAGTACTGCCTAACAAAGCTGTCAGACTTATTGGTATATTTTTTGAGTTCACACATGCACACAATCTGTAGAAGATTATGATCTGTTGGAAGATGTGAACACAGTTCATATATATCCAAACATTTGTAGACATCCATCATTTCTTCTTACATCAACGATATTAGTAGGGGATTTGGTCTTCTCTGTTCTGAGTCTTTACACTAGATGCTGTAACATTGCTGTGAGGATTTGATTACATTCGGTGTCAAGAGCATTAGTGAGATCAGGTACTGATGTAATGATTACATTACTCAAACCCCACTCCAGCTACCCCAGTAGCTACTGGATGGAGCTCCATCACTCCAAAACATAGTTCTATTGCTCGGCAGGCCAATGCTGATGGGGCTTTGTACCTCTCTAGCAGGTGCTTGACTTTGGGTATGAAGACCTTAGGCACCTGCTTCCAAGCATCTCATTCTACTGGCAGTGCTTCTCTATGGAGGTTATAAAAGCTGTGTCAGCAATGGGTTCACCTTAAAGTAGCTGTATTGACTAATTAGAAGGGCTGTCTGGATACATGTGAAAATATAGTATAGCACTACTACAATATTGGTGAAGATTAACTGACTTGTATCTTAAGCAGTAACTGTTAAAAATGTTTCTTTCTCTTTCTTTTATTACACTATAAAAATAGTTTCTCAGTTCAACCTTAAAATTGACCTAATGTTGTAACTGTAGTTTAGGTGAACAAACTGTTTTGCATCAATTCAAACCTCAAGAACACTTTTTCTACCCTGTTCCATTTCTTGCAGTGTAGATTCAAGCAAAAATATGACAGAATAAGTCCAAGTTCAAGATGTTCAGTTGTCCACGCCAAAAGAATTTCCAGTGGCCTCTTCAAGGCCTTCAAATGTATATTCTGATCATGTTCTTATTTTTGTGGAAATAAATAAGGTCATAAAATGGAAAGTTTGTGACTGTTTGAATAAGTGGTTTCAGATCTTCGTTGGTCGGGTTTTTGACTAATCCAGAGTGAGCAGGATCAGATAGCGGAGTGAACGGCCTCGTACATTTTCAAAGAGCCATTTGTGAGAGGAGAGCGGCCGTGGTTCTGCTCCAGAGACCAGCGACTGTTTGAAGCTGTGCTAGTCTCAATTGCTAAATGCCAGCACTGAGAATCAGGAGGACAAACTGGTTCAGCACATTGTGTGTGTGTGTGTGTGTGTGTGTGTGTGTGTGTGTGTGTGTGTGTGTGTGTGTGTGTGTGTGTGTGTGTGTGTGTGTCCATGGAGTAAGACTGATTTTCATTTCGTAAACACCATCATCTGAGGGAGTGCAAACAGTCTCATATTGTGGCCCAATAAGGCTGGATATTTTAGTGCTTTATACTTCCCACTTTAGCTGTAAAAGCTCAGCCAGTCTTTGTTGCAGTGCTGTTTTTAACCGCGTGCTGAATTACCCTGTAGTTAGTGAAGTGTTTCAGGTGTTATTTTTGACCAGACTAAACAGTGTTTAGCCACCCTGTAAGGAAACGCTTCATTCACAGCTCCCGCATCTTCTACCATAATGTCTCATATCATACTACAGCTGTATTGGATGTTTGGTTTCGTGTACAAAACATTAAAGTAACTAATACGTGATATAACTATTAATAAATGAATAAAAGCTATATATTTCTTTGTGTCAAACATGAAGGATTATAAAATGTTCTTATATTGAGCACAACATTGTAAGTAGTGTAGAATGTAACCCTTACACTGAGTCATTGTTACAAAATCCCAGTCTGTCCTCACACTGTGGGTGTGCTTGTGGTATGTGCAGTCAACTGAATTTTAAAGCAGTAGTTTGACAAAAAGCTCTTAACCCAATCGAATATACACAGATTTATACAGCTCTTAGTTATCATAGGCTCATAGTGCAAAATTGAAGACACAAAATACAGGCGTCATTGCTTCATTCACGCTGTCAGTCATGTGTCATTTGCTTGATACAACTGACAAGTGCCAGTTGCATCATGCAGCAATGGGGTCTTGCGGTCTTTACCAGACGCAAGCTTATCCATATGCTTCTTAGTTCTGTTCTTAACTATTTTGAATATAATTGTTTTGCTTTTACTTAACAATTGATAAATATGGTTCATATTACTATTTATGTAATAAAAGTAGTAAATTCTAATTAAATGTTGTAGTGACCATAAGCACAGCCTTTACCAACATAAAACATTAGTCAAGCAGAACTGTATAAATATCAGGATTTATAAACTAGTTAGGTTGTAGAGTTAGGTATCATTTTCGGATGGGAAAGAGTGGCATCAGTGCATCCCTGTGGAAGCCAGATAAATAAAATATATAGCTATTAGTTACATGTTAACTGCATGTTCAACCCCTTAGATTCCCAGGCTTATTCTGTGTCCAGCAGTGATACTGAGTAGTTTAAAAACTCCAGCAGCGTTGCTATGTCTGATCCACCCGTACCAGCGCAACACACACTAACACACTGCAATGCTGAGAATGCTCTGCTCTGTAGTGGTCCTACGGGGGTCCTGACCATTGAAAAACAAGGTGAAACAGTTGGACTACAGTCTGTAATTGTAGAATTAAAAAGGGCATCTATAGGGTAAATGGAGTTAATAATATGGACAGTGAGTGTAAAAACAAGGAGGTGCTCCTGATAAAGTTCTCGGTGAGAAACTTTGTTAGTAGGCTTATGTCATACGTTGTCAGAAACCAGCCAAGCAAGTCTATTTAAGATTACTTAACTCACTGAAGTTAGGCGAGTGTGTTTTCGCACGGCGAGGCATGCAGTTTGCGTGATGCTGGCTGGTCTAATGTCTAGCTGCTTTAGCCTTGTAGATCCAGTGCAAAACTAAAGAAGTATACTTTCAACACCAAAAATGTCTTTGTTGACAAACTATTTCAGGTGAAAATTGACATTTTTTTCAACAAATAATTGTGGAAAGTAAGTGAAGTGAAGTGTTGTGTTTTGCAGACAGTAAAGGGTTAGCTGAAGAGACAGCCTGTCAGACTGATGGACTAGTGTAACAAAAGCTGACAATAGAAAGTGATAAAATCAAAGGAACAGTCAGGGTTGGGTCGAGTGGAGGAGTTTGTGTTGGAAAGCACTGAAAGTGTCATGAAACTGTGCTTGTTTGTTCAGTTTATGCAAGTAACAACACCACACCTATGGAAAAGTCAGCGGAGACTGGTGTTTGCTGTCGTGAGGTGGAGTGAGCTTTCCTTGGAAATACATTGGTTGCTGCAACTTTTCTCACACAGTGCAAAACTTAAATTCCATTGTTGCAGCTGCGCTGAATTTCATCATAAATGCTCCAACCTCAGGGGTTGTTTTTTTTTGTCTAGTTTTGTATTATTTCCTAGAAGAGGTGTTCTAGTGCTGGGCAGTATTAATAACAATTTCCATATATATAAAACGTTATCAGACAATCTATAAGTTTGCATTAACAAAGTTAATGAATTTATGAAGTTAAAGAATTTCTACTCTACTAAAAGAATGTCTTCAACCTGACAGAGGATGTTTTCATTGGACTGTTGTACTAGACTTTTCCTAAAATTTCACCTAAGAATTCTTCATACAGGAAAGAAATTTACTGTTTACTTACTTTTCATGTGTTTAACCAGATTCAGAATCACTCAACCAGTGACACATACTGCCGCTGTCATGTTGTTGACACTAACCACAATTATTCATAAATAACTACCCCCCCATTTATCTTGCCACAGGTTGTGTTCCCTTGTGTGGTGGGCATTTGTCTGTGGAAAAATTACCTGCTCTAACAGAAACGCAGAAATGCTGATGAGCTTAAGTGTGGTCAGAAAAAAAACACCTATTTTTTTGACACATAAATATTTATAGACAGGATTTAAAGGTGTTTTATGACTACAACCTTAGCATAATAAGGGAAAATATTTTCAAAGTAGTGAAATATAAAGAATAAAAGCAAGACATCAAGCATTTTTGGGGGAAACAGTCCAATAATTACTTAATCAGATTTTTTGAATAGGCTCAATGCTGCCTCCAAGATGAACCTCCTTGCGCACACAAGAAAGTACAGGCTCTGACTGCTGTACATGTTTGCCACGAATTTAGTTTTTTGTTTTTTCTGAAGTAAAAACCTCAAAACCATAGTCTTTATATTTGGGATATATTCAATATAACCTAAGCCTGTTTTTTTTTTTTTTTTTTTTTTTTTTTTTTTAAATAAAAAACTGCATTGAATATTTTTAGATGCCACCCAACATTTATAAAATTGTAATGCACTGTATAATGTTTTTAAAGCACTGATTCCATGATCGTTTCCCAGATTAATGTACAGCAAACGTCAAGTACCAAATAGTGCATGAGTTTGATTGAATTGAATACGGTCCGTGTGTAGCTCTAATATGCCTTGACTCTCTGCAGGTGTTGAGTATCCTGTTCGGTTCTGAATGAGGGTTAATGATAATCGCAGTGTCCGCTTTGGCCGTGTTTCATGTGTTCTGGTTTCCAAACCCGTCATAGTACAGTAAATCACTGTAAGAGCAACACCCTGACCATACACTGATATCTTCTAGCTTTCAAAGCAATGTGTTTGGTAAGGCAGGTGCTGACTGCTTGTATGCATTTGTGCAGATGATGTGTCGGCTGGGAGCAGTGCAGAGTTTCCAGACAGGCTCTCTCTTATGGAGGTGCGGCTGCAGGCGCAAGAAGATGAGATCACGCTGCTCAAGTCCTCATTGGCCGATGCGTTACGCAAGCTCCGCCTTCATGACCAGCAGATTCCACTACTTAAGCAGCAGCTAATTGCTGGTAAGAACATCCGTGTAGGTGTTTTAATATATGAATGGGTTTTCTTTTGGCAAGACTTGCCAGTTATGGATTACATTTTTATTATTAATAAATTGTGAATTGATTTTTAGTAACATTTTCTCATTTAAATGATTTGAGAATAAATGTGTAATGTTTTTTTAACCAACCTTTTCTTTTTATAATCTGCAAGCTGTTGTCAGAAAGCTAATTATTAGAATACTCTATGTATAGAAAATATAGCATATAACAACACAATGACAAGCATCAAGGTTTTACTCATTAATGGTCACATTTTATTTTGTTTCACATCCTTACAGTTTACAAGGAAACAGCCATTTAAAGAAATACAAACTCTTTTTTTCTAATCCAAAAAGATAAAAAAGAAAATTGGTAATGAGAAACGGAGGGGTAGATACTGTGTGTACATAAGGTTAAAAAAAAAAAAGAACTTTAGAAATGAAAAATGAAGAAAGTAAATTGTTTGCTGTGTCAAGCAGAACTCCAGCTGATCTACTAAATTGTATTGAATTAAAATTAATATAGTTTATCTGCCAGACAATTTTGAGACTCATGTAGGTTATGGATATATTCATGGTTTAAGGCTGTTTTGTGAGAATAACGCTGATGCGATGTAGGAAAGTAGGAAAAATTTACAGTAGTGAAATGTAGACAATAAAAACAACGCATCAAGGATTTGGGAATTGTCATATGGAAAGCAGCCCAAGAATGATGTCAACTACATATTATAATCAATTAGAATTTTCCAGATTCGATGCAACCACCTTTAGAGTGATATATCACGGTACATCAATAGATTTTTACACCCCTACTGTTAATTAATATTTGACCTACTATTTTGCCAAACTTAAACAGAAATGATACATATGGCAATACAGATGTATGTGTGTATGTGTCTGTGTGTGACCTCAGTGAACCCTGGTGCAGCTCGAGTGTTGAATCAGTCTTTTTCCATCGATGGATTCTCCAAACCCTGTAGGCTCTCAACCAGCTCTCTGGATGGTCTGCATCACCCAGTCAACAGGTATTACAACAGCTCCTGATTACAGTAGTGCTTTTTACTTTACTCCTGATTTGCAGAATATTAATCTCTCAGACCTTTCCCTCTTTCTGTTATGTGAATTATGCAGTTCTGTAAGATCCTTAAATGTGTGTAAATATAAATTGCAAGTGGCACTGTGTCAAATATACGTCATATGTACGAAGCTGTTTATTGTAAATGTGATGCATGTTCATTCAATACAGTGTTAAATCAGTTTTTTGAAGTCAGAGCTGTTACTCAACATCCATGATCTTACAAAAGCTTCTTTCTGTTACGCTTCCCTGGAGATATGAATTGCTCGAGTAGAACTGAAGCACAGTTGTGAGAAACACAAGACGCCCACCCACACATTTAGTACAACAAAGAAACGGCACAACATTCCTTGGCACACTTTAAGCCTGGGACAACTGAACAACATCCAGCAAAAGAAGGAGAGCGAGAGAAAACTTGTGTGCCATGTGACTGTGGTTTCGTGTAAATGCACAGTGGTGTTTTCTGCCTTGCTTGGTTTGGAAGAAAATGCCGTCTTTTTGTGAGCAGTATTCAATGGTGCTATTATTGAAAGAGACAGAAGAGGCAGACCTGCAGTTAGGCAAAGCCTTTAAACTCTGTTTCAATACAGCCTGATGTTTTAGGCTGTATTTTAAAAATGAAAAAGCAAAGGTTAAAACATCATAAAAAAAAGTTGAAAATAATCGCTTTAGATGGAGTTTTGAATGTACATTTTAAATTCAAGCAGTGCCTCAGACTGCCAAATGAAACGTAACCTGATGCTCTAGGCGACAAAGGACTGTTGTATACATATTGTCAAAGGTACTCGATTTATGGCCATGTTCTGTAAGCACAGGATCATGGCATTTGGGGCATAATTGCTGTATTAGATCCTACATAACGCAGCCTTGAAGGTTGTACTTCATTTAACTAATTTCAAATGTTTTAATGTGAGAAACTGAGGACAAGCTGATTTCTTGTTATTCTTAGTAGTTGTAAATTTGTCATACTACTCTTCCATTTTTTGCAGTCTGTCTGTCTATCTATCTATCTATCTATCTATCTATCTATCTATCTATCTATCTATCTATCTATCTATCTATCTATCTATCTATCTATTTCATGCAAAAATGATGGGTTTTATGATTGTGTGTGTGTCTTCAGCCATGTCTCAAACTCAACTGAAAACGGGGAGGGCAGTAAAGCCCACTCCGTGCCCAGCCTGAAAGCAGGCACTAGTGAAAGGTCGACCCAAACTGACCCCTGGACCCCTGAGCCTGTGAGGACGCCACTGGCTGCTTCCAAGAGCCTCTGTCTGGAGGATGCGCTTCCAGAAGGAGTTTCCCTGATGGAGGAGGCGCTGAATAAGCTCCATCAGGAGACACAGGAAGAAGAGAATAACGAAGATGAGCGAGAGAAGGACAGAAGCTGGCGCTCTGTGGTGGAGGAGCCCATCCAGCCCACCAGTATCAGAACTCTTCAGCAGCAGCAGAGCAAAAGCAGTGAAGAAAGCCAAGGCTCAGCCCCACAAACACCAACCTCCAGCTCTCCAGCGCCCCCTAAAGAGCCTTCCAGCAGCCCCCACACTGGACCCCTGTCCCCCATTATGGAGGGCGAGAAGACACTGTGCGTTCAAACCGCCGATCAAACTGACCTCATTCTTCCCTGCATGTCCTCACTGCTTCTGGGCTTGGTTCTGATTCTAACCCCTGTTACTTATGCGCCTGCAAGTCTGAGTTGTACCACTTTACACAGGACATTGCTATTTTCCGAGATTATTCTTTAGATTCTTCAGGTTTAGATTGCCTCACTCTCATAGCAACATCAACGTCTTAGTGGTTACACTGCAAAGAATTATATGTTGGCAAGTAAAATTATGCTAAACCAAGTCACTGTGTCTAATATTTTTCATTTTAAAATTGTTGTAAAAATATTGTAATACAATTGACTTATTTCTAAACGTTTTACTTGTTTTAAGTAATTTTATCTGGTGAAAATGTCAGAGTATTTATTATCTGCATTATTAAATGAAAGAAGCAAAACTATTGGTCTACAAAAATCAGCTTTTACCAGATAACATTTTCTTAAAACAAATAAAAACATCTGGAAATAAATCATCTAATGTGTTCAATTTTTACAACACCGCAAAATGAAATATTAGAGACAAACACTATTTAAGATTTTTTGGCTAAGAATCTTTTTTATACAATGTAGGTAGGTTATGTTAATGAGACTTCTTGTAATTATAACACATTGATAGTAATAAGCCTTCAGGTTTCTGGTTGAGTAATAAAGCCTAGGGTTTAAGGGTTTAAGTGCCGTTTTGGGCTGAAAACTAATATGAATGAGTCTTAAGTTTTGTGCAGAATGATTGTGCATAGAGGGAAAATTATTGTGAATGCAGAGTCCCCACTTACATACTTTTGTAGTCCATAGCTAGGCTTTATCAGAAAGCCATAATATAAATAGTCTTAGTCCAGGGCCAGGGTTAATCAGTTATTAGAGACCAGCCTTGCCCTTCTTTTAGGGAGAGCTTGTTTCTATATATGGACGAGGATAAGTATAGTGTGTGGAGTCCGTTGAAAGCCTAATTGCAAGTTATTGAGTATGCTGCAAGTTTGAAAGAGCTGTAAAAACAGCCTTTCTCTAACTACCAGGTGCAAATTTGTAAAATGTGACAAGACACTTGTAATTAGATTTCTGAAGATACATGCAGCATTTATAGACATGCTCTGTCGTTCAGGATGTCATGTCAGAGAAGATTTTACACTGGAAACTGTTTTGGCAGTGTTTTTTTAGGACGAGGCCAATGTTATGTGTGAGTTTGGAGGCTGTTTGTGGTACAGAATGTGAGGATGACTAAGAGTATTTGACCGCAATTCCATGTCGAGAGATATGGGAATGAATAATTAGATTCGGTGGAAAATTTGATGGACAAGAGCAGCATTTGAGATCAGTGGAGCGTATACATGAGAAATTAGTGCAGAGTTAGGCCTCTAGGCCTCAGGACATATTCACACTGTAAACAGCACCCGTGATCTCCTGGAGTTTATAGAGTAGATGAAGTCATTGCTCAAGCTTTAGTAGGTGTGAAGAGGATGGAATTGATTGTTTCTTTAAAGTGTTTTTAGTGCCAAAAGATACAAGTCAGATGGTACATTACGCTTGAATCTTGGACTGGTACAAACTTTAGCAAAAGCTTTATGACTGCTGGGCATTGCTGGTTTCAAATTTAGTTTGAAATCATACTAACCAAATCAAGTCATACTTAATCTTAACCTAATTATATGTCTTAGTACATTCTAATCATGTTTTTTGATTATTTCATGATCTCTTCTACCTGCATGCATAACGTTTGGCAGTCTTTTATGAATATTTCTTGATTAACAAACAACATTTGTATACTGAATGTTTTTGTGTGTGTGTGTGGCCTGATGCCTATCAGAGATGTTGGTATTCAGAAGGACACTAAACAAGAATAGTCTATAGAAAAGCAAGTCTGTTTTAGATTACTTAACAACTTAGTGAGCTTTGAGACAAGTACATGATTTGTGTATGTAATTAGCACAATGCTAAACTTGTGGCTATAAACTTCCATTACTCATAATCTACATTAACCTCATAGCTCCAGTGCAAAAATGAAGAAACAAACTTCAGACACTAAAAATGTCTTTGCTAATCAACTATATTTGGGATAAGGGGATTTGTGTAAATTTGGTGTTTGCCTGATTATTAGATCACATCATGGATCACACTGGTTCTGCCTGTAGGATTCTAGTCCTATGAACTGAACTCACAAAAAAGTATTACTGTTGCATCCTATTATAAGGATAGATTATGTGGTTGTCTGTATAAGGACTACATGATATGGACATAAAATGCAATATTCAGAAAAGTAGTTTGTTATTGCAATGATGATGCGAGAAGACTTTTTTTGCTGCATAATCAGAAATCTAATTAACTTCTTCTTTAAGCAAAACAAAGCCTAAAAAAATACATATTACAATTCTCTATTGTGAAAGTGTGAAATACTAGTGGTTTAATAATTTTCTTAAGAAGGGCCTGATTGAGTTCACATTATAATATACATATTATATATATGTTAGCTGTGCAATCCATAGTTCCATTGCACTTTTGCCCTTTTCCAAAAAGTGTGAAATGCAAATTGTTGTTTTATATGTATATATGTATATATATATATATATAGACCACCAAAGACAAATAAAAATCTTTCCATATATGTTTTTTTCCTAAGTCCTGCAAAAACAATAAAATATACATTTATTTCCTTAAACAGCTACTTATGGTGATGCAGGTTTGTTGTGACAGTAGCCATTACTACTTTGCACATTTTACAACAATGGGAGTGAGAACAGTCATGTTTACAGTCCAATAGTGAAAGATGGAGTAGTTTTTGAGTTGTGCCCATATGTATCCTCTGTAACTGGCTTTATAGCAGAGTGGTTAAGTCACTCTACATGTAGGAGACCAATTTCAAGCCTAGTTTAGGGTAGTGCATCGTTGCTCTAACATTGGATGCGGCTCCCAACATTGCATTCTTGCCAATCTAATTGCATCGCCCTTGCGCTTCACATGTAATGTAATGCTGTGATCTATTCACTTGATAGATGCTCCATTAAAAGCTACTTCATTAACATAGTATAATTTAAATTAAAATGCAGGTTCAGACAGATGTGCAAAGTCTTTTACGCAGAAGACAATGCCCCATCAAACAAGTTTCACTTCTTTGTCTGTTGCTACTAACGTCAGTGGTGACCACTGCCGTTTCCTCTTCCGTGTTTCTTTTATTGGAGAACATATGGAGCTTTTAGAGGAACAGGAAACGGGGTGTGTTTCAGAGGAAACAACCCCTGAGCGCACATCCACTCACACCCGCTCACATTGCATATTGAGTGTTTAATGCACTCATGTTGTGCTGAAACAATATGATCACTCTGCATCTGCGTTCTGTTGATGTCCTCTTAACTGATTGAGAGTGGAACATGATCCTTGCTTGAGCATTGATGATAATGATAATGATGTGCTATGATACTTTTATGTATATCCTGTTCTTCTTAATTCACTCCTGCTGTGTGTTCATGCATGTGTAAAACCTACTTCTATATAAATCTAAGCTGCTACATAAATACATAAACTGCATAATTAAATAAATCTCATAAAGCGATACTTTCGTTATAAATTACATTTACGCAATGTTAACTTACCTCAAAATGTAGTTGAAAGTTGTTTGTCAGAAGCTTGCTTCTTTATTTTTGCACTGGAGCTACAAGGCTGATGTAATGGAAGTAGAGGGTGCTTATGCTGTTGCATGCCTGAATCATCACACACTTCATACCTGCCTGGAAATGTATTGAGTTGGTGAGCAATCTCAAATAGACTTGCTTATGTGGTCTCACTATATAATATGAATGTGTAAAGTAAGATTTTCCACTGTGCTATTACTCTAAAAGGGGAATTTGATTGAGGTGTAAACAAAGCCATTCAAAGTGTTTTGATGTGAAATGGTTCATTGTAGAGAAAACTTGGACTCAGATTGCTTTACAGTGGTGGTGATAGGAACCAGGGGATGTCAACAACCCAGATATAGCCAAAGCCTCCTCTCAGAATGATTGTAAAACAGCATCTCAGGCCTCAGCGCATTTAATACCATTCCATATAAGATCTCTCTGAGGTATCTTTTAGAGACACTTTAGACATCTGGTTACTATCACCATCTGTGAACAATTTTGGACAAGTTTCTGTAGAATGAAGTATTTCGCATCAAACCACTCTGAAGGACTTTGTTTCCATCTTATGAATGCAGCAATTTATAAAAAAAATGGTGGAATTCCCCTTCAAGTCATATGTCATATAGAGACTGATCACTGGCTTTTGTATGTAGGACGCGGAGAAATAGCGAGAAACTAAGCAAGGACACCCAGGACAAGACCAAACAGAGAATGCCTAAGAAAGCAGCATCCTCCACCAATCTGCTCACACGTTCCCCAAGCCTGGAGGGGTGAGTCAATCCACGTGATCGATTCAGTACTGAATATTTCTTTTACCATTGCTCTAATGCCACTTAGAACTTTTGGGTGGGCTTGAATGGGCTGTGAAATATTTGGTGAAGGACATTCTTACAAAAAGGCACTTAAAACGTAGTTGCTGGGGTTGTGGGGTTTTGAATGCAACATGAAAAAAAGCTTTTGTTTCCTGATAATTATTTTTTAAATGATCATCTATTCATTGTAGTCTGAATTGTCCTGAGACTAGTAGTTAAAAGAATCCAAAGCTAGGAAATGTAGTAATGATGTATAGTAGTCGTCTTCATCAAATCTAGTAATCAGATTCATCCAAATTACATCACAGAAATAGATCACTAGAGACTTGCTTTTTAAAAATGTTCTCTACATTCATGATGATGAAAAGATGGCAAGACATTGGACCTTCCCCTTCTCTTCATTCCAACTCATTTAAATACCATCGGATTCCATTAATGTGCAATAGTGTTCAGCATGACAATGAGATGTTCCTCTAAAGCAGGGCCACCCAACATTGCATAACCCCATTATCAGTTAGACAGTGAGGAAACATGTTTTCAATTGTTCTATCTTTTTATGTGTTTTTATATATTTTAGCTTCAATTAGTTATGCATGATTGGAAAAGACAAAGTTTGGAATCAGCAGCTTTTTGCTCTAAACACATGATCAGCATTCATTATTTTGATCTGTCATGTTGCAGTTGCTTTATTTAAATAATAACAGGTAAATAAGGCAGGTGCAATTACGCTGTATTTAAATGCTGCTGATACACTTGTGCTAAAATGTTGTAGCGTAGTTGCGTATGACTTAAATAGCCAGTCATCGCTTGGTTTAGATATCTTATTTTGTGTTGTTTAAATAAGCACCTTAGCCTTTTAAACGTTTAAAATAGCAGTTTGACTCATTAAAGAGCATATGATGTCATTTATGTTGTGGCTAATAGAAAGTTCATGTGTTCATTTAGCCCATACAGTGTTCAGGTTTACAAAAGGCTAATAAGATCAGCAAAAAATGGCATTCATGATTGTTGCCTTGCTTTTAAAGTACTTTTAAAGTACTTTTAAAGTATTTAAGTACCTTTAGTAATAATGCATATCATGTAATGTAAAAATCTGTGGTCCTTGACATCCTACAACTGTCATGGACTGCAGCACGTATGTAACTAGCAGTTTCAAGAGTCGTAAAGGCAGTAGTGCACAGAAAAAGGAGATTTAAAGACTTTATTTTTACTCACTGTGCCTTGTGTGTAAAGAATCCATTGAAATATTAAAGAATACAGTCACACCATGTATCCTACTAACGTGTTAAACGTAAAGCTAACGAGTTACTAGCCAGCTGTTTTGTCTTTCTTGGCTCTCAGCTAGGGGCAACATGACAATATTTTTTGTTTCAGTAATAATTTATTTAACAGTAAGTCACAATATGCTTTTCTGTGCATATCATGGATATCATCAATGTTTAAAGACACTTCCCAACTGCTTGTTTTATTATAGAGAAAGCGTAAATAGCCCTGTGTAATTGGATTTGATGCAGCATATGTGTAAACGTTAAAAAAAAACCCAAATAATTGCATTCATAGTTTTTAATGGTATTTCTTTATCATAAAAAGTTCTCAAAGTATCATGATTGCATTTTTTGTCATATCACCTACCTCTACTCTTTGGGCTACTGCAGACATTACACTATGGTGCTGCAAAAAGCAAAAGGGCCACCACCTTTGCTCTAGATGTTTTAGAAGTCATTCTTTTGCTGTAATGCTGTACATTCCGTTGTTTTGCACCACCAATAGGAGGATCTAGATCACTGACACTTTATTTTCTTGTTTTTTTGTTTGTTTTTTTGACAGCCGAGCTAAAGACCTTCTCGCAAGCACAGGTAATAAAAACTCTCACGGCTTTTTCTCCTCGCACGTGCCGCAATCATATAATGAAACATGCTGATTTACTGCCTGTGTGGGTCCTGACCCAGCGCTGGCTTCTTGGGCTGCATTTGTCCACTGCAGCTCATCTGGAAATGACTTCATTCCACACTTTCATAAACACACACTGTCATCTGTCTCGCCTGTCTTTAGCGACACGCGCTCTGTGCTCAGGCAGGATGGTGTCCAAGAAAAATACCCATTCCTTCTATACTCATTTACCTTTGGGTGTATTCAGTTGCTGAGTAATTGTGGTTGACCAGGGAATATTGACATATTTCCTTGAAAATCTGTTAAATGACCTCTTTTAAACCCAGTCACTATTCCTTCAATAGACAGACATATTTGGTTGGCTGATATATCAGCTCTAAGTACAGTTGCCAGACGGTTTTACTTGGCACATCACATTTCAAGGAAACTTCTAACAGCTTGAAAATTTGACGTTTCAGATAATTGAATAGACACAGACCTTGACAAGCCTTTAAATGTAAGTGGATTAGAAAACTGAAACAGGCTTTGAGAATGTCAGTGCTGCGTTTAGATTCAAAATCGTATTAGTCAGAAACAATTTTATGTCTACATTCATTCCTTTTTTTTGTGAGTGACAAAAAAAGGACAAGTGCTGTCTGGATGTTCTGTTTGTGCATATGGACTATTTTTCTGAATTGGTTCATGAATTGTAGTTGAAAATGCATTTCTGACTTTTAACTGACTTCGGATTGTGTTGCTTTTGGTAACCATGTTATCACTGCTAAAACAATCACAATCCCACGGAAGCTGTACCACCAGCGGTGACTTTTGGTAATGACCATTTTAGCCCATTTTCAGCAGAACTCAAATATGATTCACTAATTACAATTCTTAATGCTACACGTCTTTTTTTTCCTGTTCTAAAATGCATAAGGCACTGCCTGTGTCCTAGATGTCTTTGTTTTATTTGTGATATGAAATGTGGGACAGAATTCTTTGAACAACGTTTTTTTTTTTTTTTTTTTGATATTTAAACTCACAGGAGTCGGTCAAGACTCTGTCCTTATCAAATGGCTGTGTTCTCTGCTTGAATTGTCCTTGAATTGAAAGCATTTTATTTCAACTTTGTACATACTGTACACTTTTTGCTTTTACCTTTTACTACGGTTTTTTAGAGTTATTCTTATATTTTCTTTTTTTTATTCTCTTAAGAGGATATATGGTGAATGGAGGAACAGCAAAGTAAGAATTTCATTGTACAGTGCAACTGCCTGTTCTGCTGTGCACATGACAATAAAACTCTTGAATCTTGAATTTTCTTTGGGGGATTTACCCAATAACTGTCATTCACGCATATTAAAGCATCCAACTAACACCTGCCTTTTTGTCAAAACCATAGAAGAAGGCTACCATAACACGGTACAACACTCTGGTACAGATATGACTGTAAAAGGGGTGTGTATGTATGTACAGGGTACAATTTAATTTGCAAACATACCCATGATCTTAGCAATGCATAGAGAAGCTGACAATTTCACACCGCTGCAAAAGAAACTGGCCTGCTTTGGAAGTTGTGAAAATAAACTCTCGTAAAAATAAAGGTTTCTAAATGCTTCTCAGCTGGCATATATAGTTCTAGGAAAGACTTTTAATTGGTATGGAACCTTTTTTTTTTTTTGTACGTTTTTGTTTCTCTGCGTACAATCATTTCATAGATACCCTCAAAGTTGCAACAGTGGTCTTTAGACTAGGTCCGATTATGTACCTTAAAGAACCCAATGTTTTACTGAACACAAAATACAAGAAACTGAATTGTACAATGAAATGTACAATTTTGTTCCCGAAGTAAAGGTACTGAAACTGTATCCTTAGGATACCACCCCTGATTACAGTTCAGTAACTTTTTTCTGAAAGATTCTTTAGGAAGATAAAAAGTGGTTCTTCTGTGTTCTATGCCACTGCTTCAAAGAATCCTGCTCTGCCCCTTTTTATTTTTAAGAGTATACCCGTAGGCCATGATCATGCTCCTTATTGCATTCAAGGAACAAGAAATGTTCTCATTCTCTTTTAAAAATGTATTTTAAAGTATTTTAGTAACAGAATATAGTGTAACAGTATAAAGAATGTTTTTAAAAACTTGATTTAAAAGCAAACCTACTTTCTTTATTTGTTTAATCTTTTGTCCTTTTAACCCTCGACCCCACACAAACAACGTATGCTGACCTTCCAAAACATATATTTTGGGCACGACTGGTCTAGATCATAGTCCTCTAGTAACCTCCAATAACCTTTTAATTAAAAGTCTTTTCTTGCAGTGTGACACGTTTAAACCCTTTAAATGGCCACGGCCCAAAGTTTTATTACACACTTCTACAGTTTGCATTGAAGTCCCTGTAGTTACTAAATAACAAGCCTTAGTATTTAATAAGCCTGGGATTTTAAGGGGTTAAACACACACCCACCCACACACACACACACACACACACACACACACATGCACATACACGCTCTACTCACTGCAGTAACGGACACAGGAGAGCTTGTTACTGCAGGCTGTTGCTGGAAATTCACTGGCTGTGGTTGGTTGTGTGTTCTGACAGAAATGATGGATGGCTGTTTGCTTGCCAGAAGCCAGAGCCTTATGGCAGAAGTTCTTCCAGTGGTGATTGTTCCCTATCATTTTTGCCTATGTTAAATCATCTGTGTCACCTGCATCCTGAAACACTGGGGAAAGGAAAAGGAATCAAGTGCCTTTACGTAAAATGTCTTGAGCGTGGGCAACACTAGAAGTATGCAGAATTCCTCAGGAGTGATACTGACATTTTAACAAGATGTTGTCAGGTTCAGATTTCCTCAGTAATCACTTGTCTGTGGCACAGCATTGGCGTTGGCTTGGCTTTTCTAGACGGACATTGAGCCCTGACTAAAGTGCCCTATGAGTAGGGATGAAAAATCCATTTTTAGTCCAGGATTAGGCTGGTAGGATTTTGAGTGAGCAGTAAACAAGTATGAAAAAAACAAGCACTTAGAAGAGTTATAGTATATACTTTATTGCCTTATTTTCTTCTCAAAATCCCCTGATTATAAAATACTCTGCATTATGTAATACATTCAAACAGATCACCGTCACTGTTTTGACGGAAAGTAAGCTGACATCGTCTGCCAAGTGTGAGACTGTTTTTTTGGCTCCTACTTTTTATTGTCATACCATTCCAGGGAACACAGATGCACTTTCCTGCCATGACTTATTCAATAGTCCCATGAGCTCTGCAGTCGAAATCTGGCTCCTTCTTCCATTTTCTCTTCTTCTTATGATCTGTGCAATTCTGAAAGGTGATCTGGGATAGTTGGGTCTGGATGAGGGTGCAGGGCTGAGAGTCAGTGGCTGATGGAGCACAGTGTGATTTATGGTAATTTGCTGTAAATCTCTTTATCTGCTTAGGCTGTTTATCTGTGTCTTTCTGCCTCTTTGCAGGAACACAGGGGTCCAGGAGAGGAACACAAGGTAGACTTCTCTATATTATTGTTCAGACTAATACACAGATTGAGTTACACATGAAATCATGCTGTTACCAAATAAATCAACATTTAGCAATAACTCAGTGAAGGAAGACACGGAGAGGACCACACGTAGATAGCCCATCAAATGTTTGGAAACATCGAACTTTTCAAATGGCACTATATGTATGACAGTATATTGTATTGTAGTATGTTGCCAAACAACAAACAATTTATATCCTTATTTTAATGTACAACTTTAGCACTCAGACCTTTCAGCTGTTTAAGCCACTTTTGGGTCCAGTAGTTTTCCATATGTGCATTTAACAGACGTGTAGAAAAAAAACGGTTAAATTATTTAGGCTAAATGTAGTCTTCATATCAAGAAAGATACTTTGATGAAAAAGATGTTGAGTGCAAAATGTACCTTAGAAAATAGTTGTTCATGTTAACAAAAGCTTTGCAGGTGTATTTTTTTACTGTATTGAACTGTATCAGCAAAGCAATTCAAATTTCAAGGTTACAGTGCACTTTTGGTGGGCAACTTCAAGGTATAATGTGAAATATGTTATTTTGTACCTCAGCAAATTCCTGTTTAGTGCCATACTTGCCCTCTGTTGAATTCTCGTATAAACTGCTGTTGTACATGTCTGCTGAAGTTGTGCTGGGTTAGTTACAGTTTTATGTAGTGCAGCCTTCCTCTAAATATTATGTGTATGTGTATTAAATCGTTATTTGTTTTAATATAATAATGCACATGATTATGTATGTAATTGACAGGTCAATCAATCAAAATGTTCATCCGTGGGCGGCCAATCACCATGTACATTCCCTCAAACATCCAGAACTACGATGAACTAAAGATGGACCTTCCCTCAGAGAAACTGGAACTGGATTGGGTGTATCCGCTGTCATGGTCAATCAGGGCCATCTTCATTAAGTTGACATATTTGTGAGAAACAACTATAAGACTTTTAGTCTTAAGTTCTGTGTAATTGTTTGAGGCAAGTTCCAAGACAGTCTGTCTATATTACAGTGAAATACCAAACAGATTCTAGCTGGTAAGGTGAACAAAAAGGATAGACTACAAAGACTTTAACTTCATTTTCCTATATATTCCATTACATGGTGCTTATCTCTTTTATTTGGTAACTGTAAAACTTTCTATAACATTTCTAACATCATTTAAAAGGCTTGACAAAAGTTGTGAACAGCTGATAAGAATGATTTTGAAATTACATTTATTACTTTCACTATAAAACTAATTAGTTTTCTTTTAGTACCATAGAAGTTGTAAAGAAAGATTTTCATTGATTATGCTACACTGTCTTCATTAAGCTGAGAGTCATTGCTTTGTTTTACTGCCCATATTCAGTTTGTATTCTAAAGAAGACTCCTAAAGTCTTTGCACTGTTTTTTTACTCCTTATAACCCTGCTGGCATTTCAGTGTCATTTAGTTACACAGTTAGTCTCAGAAACTTCCCATCATGTTTACATAATACGCAGTATGCTTACCCAGTTAGCACCTCGAACTTAAGGTACTGTAAAGGAAAGCATTACATGAACAGCAACATTACCATTACTATTCCTTGACCCCCTGGCTGTAGCTATGGCTACCGAGGACGTGACTGTAGGGGGAACTTGTACATGCTGCCCTCAGGAGAGGCGGTGTATTTTTTAGCCTGTGTGGTAGTTCTTTACCACGTCACTAAACGAACGCAACGACATTACCGCAAACACACAGACTGTGTACGATGGTGAGTTTAAACTAGAAACGCCACACAACGCCACACCATGATGTCCTTCAGAAAAGATGAAAACATTCTGCATTCCTCGCTGTCATATCAAAACCTTGTAACTCGTTTTCACTTCCTTATATCGTTCAAAAACACCAGCTGCCTTTGACATTGTGAGCATTTAAATAAGGAATGAACCAATAGAAGTGACTCAGAACTACTTGGAATCAAATCTTGTTATATTAGGTTATGTTCTTCTACAAAGTTGACATTTCAGTTAATGGTTTTGTTATGACAGCGACAGATTTGTTTTGACAGTGGCATTTTTTTTTTTCCATGTGAACAGATTACTTCTTTACAGAAACTCCATTTAGCATTCCATGGAAAAGCGTTTTGCTTCATATTTGGCAATAAAAGAGTTTGATGTAGCATGCAACATGTTAACGTTTCAAAGCATACTGTTCACTTTTAAATTCATGTAGAAGATATTTGAATACTGAGCTGTAAAAATAGCCTGTTTTTAAATGTTACTTTTTAATTTAATTAAAACATATTCGCATACAGTTGTATGTAGCATGTTTGAAATGGAAATAAATGAACATATTCCCTACAGGGAAAGTTAAATGTGCCATGCAAATTTTAGTGAACAAATTATATTTGAACATATTGGGGGGAAAAAAAAAGAAAAGAAAGTATAAAATGTGCCATAACCTGTACAGGCTACTTTTTATGTTTTATTTTAAACAGCAATTCTGCATTAAAATGTGTAGAAGTGTGTTCTCTATAGAGGATGTATTGACTTTCAGTCTGGACTGCTTTATGAATGAGGAACAGTGCAGGGCAGTCAACCAGATTAGAGCTCATTAACATAAATTAATCTTAAAAGTACAGAAACAGTCTGTTTAGGGTTGAAGAGTTTGGAAAATGGTCAGCTAACATTGAATTATGACCTTTCTGGCACATAAAAACCTTGAAAAAAGTGCACCTCAGGTCAAAAAATAGGATACCAGAAAAATATACGATATCGGCCTGTAGTGCTGTATTTGAGCAGATTTGTATTTTGTGTTTTCTCTCTTGCACTGCAGTCTAGCAATCCATCCAGACAAGGTGCTCATTGCATCTGGACAGACAGCAGGCGTGGATAAGGATGGCAAGGTGAGTTTGGAGACAGGTTATTGAAATCAGAAGACTTTATTTACTAATTTACATTGTATTGTAGTGCTTTCTTGCATGGCCAGTTGAAGAACTCAGCAGCTCTAGTATTTGCAGGTTGCTAATATATATGTGTGCGTTTGTGAACCAGCCTTTACAGCCGTTTGTCCACATCTGGGACTCCACTACACTAGTCACCCTGCAGCAGATTGGCCTGGGCACATTTGAGCGAGGTGTCGGATCTGTGGCCTTTTCAAATGCGGTATGTGCTGCCTGCCATTCATAATACAAAATAAAAGCGATGGAAATAAATAATTTTAGGATCCAGTGTGTCATTATAAATCTTGAGCATTTTGTTTTAGGATGCTGGGGCGTTTCTGTGTGTGATCGATGACTCCAATGAGCACATGCTGTCTGTCTGGGACTGGAACAAAAATACCAAAGTTGTTGAAGTGAAGGTGTGTAGGTACATGCACGCTCACTGTATGAAATCACCATGCTAAATGTTGTAGCTATAAGTTTTATTAGTAATTAATTAACGGTTAATAATATTATTAATTATTTTATTGGTGGTTGGAAAATTCTGAAAAGTCACAGAAGCCTGTCAATTGTCAGTTAATTGAATGATCTTTTTAAAATCTGGACCAAAAAGGAATAAACCCTGCAGAGCTTTTTAAATAATCCAAAATACTTTACTGTAAAAAATGAACTAGAAAGTTGTTGAAAACACTATATTGCACAAATAGATGTAAATGTAAAAATGAGTCCATCAGGCACTGTTGATTACTGTAAGAGAGGGAAGATGAAAATTGTCATCATGCACTGCCACCTAACTACAGAGCTATCATGAAGGTAAATTTGAAATGTGAACTGATTCATTGGGTTTAATCGAGTCATTGTGACAGCCCTGCTAAATATTTGTTCATAATGTGAATATTATAGCACGTCATATACGCCCCCTCAGGGAAATCTAACTGTGCTCTTCCATTTGGATCCTGTTGGAGTCATCAGTATTGCATAATGTCTGTTGCAGTTAAGAGTATGATTTCCAAGATTGCTTTAGCAGCTCTCCCTGTGCAGTACTCAGTTAGCGAATTAAAAATGTAGGCAGCTTCTGATTCCGTTCCTGTTCATATCCCAAGTGCAATCTGAGCGTTGCCTTGGGAACGCTGTAAATATTTTAAGCCACTGCTTGTGCGGTGGAGTGCGGGGGCTTCTGAGGAGTAGCGAGTTTGTTACTGTTGGAGAAGTAGGAGTGCTCAGTGTAGTGGGCCCATTTGTCATGACGTTTGCTCAGCAAATTATTCTGTAGTTTCCCCCTAGATGCACGTTAGAAAATGTTATTTAGGACCTTGGCGCAAACACACTGTGCAAGCATAGCTGACAGCTTATCCACTTTCAGTTTTAAGATATGCTTCTGATGCGATGGCATGATTAAGGAGTTTTGAGAGAGGGACTGCTAGAGGTGATTTACTGAGCAGTTGGGCCTGCTTCCTGGACACACAATTCTATTCCTGGCATTAAAAAAGGGTTCTCAGTGAAGAATTAGCTCTGAGATTTGACTGAGTATTTGCTTAATCTATGGGTGGGAACCTAACCCTACAGTATGCTGTGGAGAATGCTTGTGCTGGAAATAAAACTAAAAAAGGACCACAGTGAGGTCATTTGAGGGCATCATCAGGGCAGCTTAAGAAGCATTTATTATTTTTTAATTATTGTTGAAATTTGGACATTACAGCATTATTGGAAGCTTGTTTTTTGGAATGCATTAGAAAATTTGGAAGAAATTGTTGGGACCTTTTTCAAATTTTTCTAGATCATACCATTAATGACACATGAAATAACGAATCAGTTATTTTTATGATGCATTAAATAATAATGCTGGTATTTTCACTGGTTAATCTGATGTGAACTGTGTTGAGCTGTACCATTTTGCCTTGTGGTAACATTTTTAAAAGGCTAATTTCATTGAAAAATAAGACTTTTGTGATGTCACAAAAACCAACACGTTAACATATATCCACCTGTTCAAACTTCAGCAGCTTAGTTCCGCCCATTTACACAGAAGTTATAAGGAGCCTTTAAGCCGGGACTGCTTTTTAAATAAGGCACAATACAGGGTGGCCAATCAGAACAGAGCTTATTTATGTAAATCAGCCTCAGTCTTAGACACAGTAACAAAAAACAGTGTAATTATTAGCAGTTTTTGTACGCAAACTCACACAAACATCATAAGTGGACCTCAAGATACCAGAAAAAAAGGTTAGTTAGAAAAAAAGTTTTAAGTCTCATGCAAAATCAACATTATACTCATAATGATGACGATAGTAGATCGATAGTAGTTGTTTTGACTGAGTTCTCTTTGAATATTGTTTTAATGCACACACAGTTATCAGATTCATCCACTAGGAGAAGGGGTCTGAGGGGATGTGAAGTTTTCTTTATACAACAGCGGTATGTAAATTGCATGTTTGTGCTTTCTATAGAGCACTAATGAGGCAGTGTTCGCCGTGGAGTTCAACCCTGCAGACACTAACAACATTATCACATGTGGGAAATCTCATGTTTACTTCTGGACCCTGAGTGCTGGGACATTGACCAAGAAGCAGGGCATCTTTGGAGTGAGTGCCGTTAAAAGTTGTGTTGGAACAAGAGTAGATTTCTGCATCAGTGAAATGCTGCATTTGAGAGAAGTGACTTTTGAGTTCTGAATTTGTTCTTTGTTCTTTTTGTTTCAGAAATACAAGAAGCCCAAGTTCATCATGTGTTTTGTGTTCAGTTTAACGGGGGATGTGCTAACAGGTGATTCTGAAGGAAACATCCTCACATGGGGCAAGTCAGCAGCAGACATCAAGACATTGGGCAAAGGAGCAAAAGGTATATGTTTGCATCATTAATTACAGTGTTTATCCATGCATTATAGTTTCACACCACAGCCCATGCAATCCATATGTGCAAACTGAGCTGCCTTCAGCATGGTTGTGCTGGCACAAATATACCCCATTCAGCCTACTGCACTATAGCCCACCCACTCACATTGAAATAAGGCGGAGAGTTTCTGCCGACAGCCTATAGTAGAGGTACTGGATCGAGAGATGTCAGAGAGAACGATTAAACTCTGCTGTTCGTGGATGCTATGAGGCACAAGTATTGTTTCAGCCTTTTAAAGGATTTAGACACCCAAAAAGGAGGGGCTGATTTCTTTTTTTTCCTGATGTCTCTCTTGTACTTTAATAGTTTGTTCTGGATACTTCAGCCTGGTATGCTGTTTTGAATCAGAACAGAGGCCAATTACGCATATCAGTCTTAAAGGCAGAGGAAAAAAAACATGGCTCAGAAACGGCTGTACACTCCGAGCAGAACCAGCATTTTAATGTTTATGTTCTTGCCTTCCAACCCCCATCATTTCTAAACTAGTGAGAAAATAATTAAAAACAAAAAACATAAAAATAGTTCATTTTAAATATGCTGTATATAACTGTATGGCGATGTGCATACTCTAATCCAGCTGTCTGAAGTGAGGTCCATGGGCCACAGTCACCCCAGCCCCCCAACAAACCCCCCCCCAACCCCCCGCCCCCTTCCGATGAGAGAACAAACTTATCTTTATAGTTTTTTCTTTCTTTTTATTTATTAAGTAGTTTGGTCACAAATAGTGTTAAAATTCATTGTTTTTATTCATACGCTGTTTTGTCTTTTTGACCTTCAACACACCACAAAAACTGGAAAGAAGTTTGGGCCCCCCTGCTCAGTCCATCCAGCCTCTCATTATTCGACACATCTAAATTACTGCATGAGTAATTAACTGCAATTAAGACAATTTCCCAGTCATCCCAGAGGCAGTGAATCAGTCAAGAGTGTTTGGTATCTGAAGTTTTGTTTTTGTTTAGTTTCAGCGGTGAAAGACTCTTTGACGTTATACCTGTGTTTGCTCTTCTCTCTCCTGCAGAGACGTTTCAGATCATGAAGCAGACGCGTGCTCATGAGGGCAGTGTGTTCACCCTCTGCGTCCTGCAGGGTGGTGCTCTGCTCAGCGGCGGCGGCAAAGACCGCAGAATCATCCGCTGGAGTGCAGATCTGGCGCCTGAGAGAGAGTGTGAGGTGAAAACAGAGAGAGAGAGAGAGTGTGTGTGTGTGTGTTTGTTTTTCATTTGGATATTGGAAAAAGGAGTGCTTTGTGTGTATTTTTGAAGGGGGAGAGAAAAAGGAGAAGGAGAGTCAAAAAAGGGAGAGACAGGGAAGAGGAAAGAAAAAGTGTAAGAGAAAGGGAACGTGGGGAAGAGAG
This sequence comes from Pygocentrus nattereri, assembly GCF_015220715.1. Lineage (NCBI taxonomy): Eukaryota > Metazoa > Chordata > Actinopteri > Characiformes > Serrasalmidae > Pygocentrus > Pygocentrus nattereri. Next base: position 32,358,742 of record NC_051212.1, read on the forward strand.
TGACGGTAGGGGGGGAGAAAAAAAGAGGGAGAATAGAGTGAGAGGGTCCAAATGGGGGAGAGAGAAAAACAGTGAGAATGGCAGAAGAGAGAGAGAGAGAGAGAGAGAGTAGTAGAGAAATAGAGGAAAGGAGTGAAAGAGAGAGAAAAGGAGGTGGGGAGTTGTAGGAGAGAGTGACAAAGAAAAGGAAATGGGAGAGAAAGAAAAGAGAGAGAGTCCAAAAGGGGGAGATAAACAGTGAGAATGGGAGAAGGGGGAAAGAAAGCAAGTGAGAGAATGAGAGCAAGAGAGAGTGATAGAAAGGGGGAGAGAGAAGGAGAGAAAAGGGCAGAGAGAGTGGAAGAGAGACACAAATAATGGAAGTAAGAGAAAGAGAAAGGGGGTGAGGGAAAGAGTGACAAAAGTGAAAAGAAAAAGGAGAGAGAGAGACAGAGGCTAAAAGCTGACCTCGTTATCTCTGTAGATTCCAGAGAAATATGGAGCGGTCCGTACCATTGCAGATGTGGACGGTGAGGAATTGCTGGTTGGAACAACCCGGAATGCGATTCTCCGTGGCACGTTTTCAGATGGGTTTGTGGCCACCGTGCAGGTACGTCATGGTTTTGAAGAGTTTGTGCTGTTAATAAATCATGCTTTCAGTGTAACGCGGCATATTTAGTACCAGCTTCATCTGAACATGAACTTTTGTGCAAGTGTGATGCAATAGAATTGTCTTTTTGGCACAGTGCCAGTCCATCCAGCCCATCGACATTCTGTGCATACTGCTGTGCTATTGACCTCTGAACTACTGCACAAAAAGATATCTCTTAAAGCCAAAGTGCAGCCAAAATCCAAGATTTAGACTATTTATCCCTCATCCCAAAGGCAGTCACCCAGCCAGCCAAGACATGTTTAGTGTCTAATTATCCTCTTTAGTTTTCACTGGAGCTGTGAGGCTAGTATAGCTAATAAGTAATGAAAGCTTGTTCCTGCCAGGCAGCATCTTTCAACTGCATAGCTAAATCATGTAAAAATACAGATAAAAAGCAGCCATCAAGAAGTGCTGTTATTAGTTAGGCAGCATACTTTTGTCGGCTTTTACAGATGACACCAAGTCATACAGTGTTAGAAAGACATAAGCAAATGTATTTGAGCAATCTTCATCTTGACTTTCTTCACACTATTTTAGTAACAATAGCCAAAACATAATTAAACCTAAGATAAAAAGCTCAACAGACATGTACCTTAGCAGCTCCTCATTTCTCATTAAACCCAAGCACAGTTCTAGCATCCTGGTATGGTTGTGACACTGTTAGAAAACAAAACTTTTCTAAACCACTACCACACACAAGATTATATATTATATCCCTCAGCATATCATAGTATAAGGCTAAGGGAATTAAAATAAAGACAGACTTTTTACCATAATTTAAACATCAAATGCATATCTCAGAATTATGCAAACTAACAAAATGAAACGTTGTTTTGCCCCAGACTATTAGGAGGCATTTGCCTCTTAGAGTAGCCTTGCAGCTCAAGTGCAAAATAGGGAAGCAAACATCAGACATGAAACCTGTCTTAGCTGACTACATTTGGGTAGGGCTAAATGCTTCAGGGAAGCTGTGTAATTGTGTTGTGACTATATTCTGACTATATTTTGTAAATTAACCCCTTTAAATCTCAGGCTAATTACATTCTGTGTCTTAGAATTCAGTAACTACAGGGACTTCAGTGCAAACTGCTTAGGTTATAGAAGTGTGTATTAAAACTTTGGGCCTGCCGTGGGGCCCTGGCCATTTAAGGGGTTGAGATCTAGACTTGGTGTTTTTTCTGAGTTGAACTTACTGCCTGTTAGTTGTGGTTATATTGTCACATGCACAGCTCATGGGTGTTTGGTTGCTTCTGATTGGTCTAAGTCATCTATAGTTGATAAGCTTTGTGTTGTTCTTTATGTTAAAATTCCCTGTTTGAAGAGCCCATATCATAGAAATACTAATTTCCTTCACTTGTTTTAAATAAGACTTCAATGGAGCATGTAAACACTGTTAAAGTTTCAAAACTTGCCATTCCCTTACCAGTCCATACAGTTCATTAATAGATAACCGCAAAACTGACATGTTTTGAGAGACATATATATATATATATTATAAGGGGTTATAAGTTATAAGGGGTGTTTCAATCCATACTGCCTATTGAATGAGGTACAATACAGGACAGCCAATCAGAACATAACTTATTTACATATATCTGTCTTAAAGACACAGTAATAAAAAAGGCTGTTTAATCCTAAGGGATAAAGAGAGGGTGGAATGTGGTAAAAATAATGATCATTTTTGGTACAAACATTATTGAACACAAACATTGGTGGATCTCATGGAAAAAATAAAATACTTGAAAAAAGTGCCTTGAACAGCCTGTTTAATTCTAATGGTTAAAGAAAGGCTGGAAAATGTAATGTAAATTATACAAACCCAGTTTGGGACAGTGTGTAAAATGCAGATAAAAACAGAAAGCCATGAATTCTTTTTGACCTTCATTGAAATAAAAACCGTATAAAGACAAGATTTTACTGTTTTTTCTTTTGATCATCATTGTTTTGTAAATACAAGCTCATTGTAAAACTGATGCCGGCTGCACATTCCAAAAAAGTTATGATGGGGCAGTTGAAGACCAGGAACACTGTGAAATGGTCCAAAAAACATCTTAAACAGGGGATGCAGTCATGCTTATGTATAAAAAGAGCACTCAGGAAAGGCAGAGTCTTTTATGAGCGAGGATGTGTCGAGTCTCAGTACTAGAATCCAGTGAAATCTCCGTGCATAAAGGGCAAGGATAAAAAACCAATATTGAACTGTGACCTTTGATTCCTCAGATGGCACAGCATTAAAAACTTATATGCTTCCAATAAATATAGCCACATGGGCTGGGGCATGCTTCAGAAAACCCTTGTCAGTAAATATAGTCTACTATATAGTCTTAACTTGCATTTGTAGTTTGTATAAAGTGGAAGGTTGGAAAATTGTTGTGAAAAAATTAATTGACATTTTTTGGTTTGTAAACACAAATACAAACATTAAAAGTGGACCTTGGGAAAACAATAAAAAGTGAGATGGGGTCCTTTAATTTTTTAAGACAGTATGTAAATAATATGGGCAACAACTAAAATGGCAGTTCTTTGAAATTGTGATTTTGATAAAGAGTCATTTGAGATTTTTAAACTAGTATATTAAAGCAACATTAACTCTCTTCTCTGTGTTTGTTTGTGTGTCTGCCTGTTTGTGTTTGGCAGGGCCATGTAGATGAGATGTGGGGTCTGGCCACACATCCCTTCCAGAACATCTTTCTCACATGTGGGAATGATAAACAAGTGTGTGTGTGGAACGCTGAAGAGCACAGTCTGAGCTGGTGCACCACACTGGAGGTCAGACAGCTCACACACGGCACTACGCAGACTGAACCCCCTACAAAGACATGTTGTTTGGAAGTGTATCAATTCTTTTCTGTTTCAGGAGTCGGGTCTGTGCGCTGATTTCAGTCCCAGTGGAGCTGTTGTTTCGGTTGGACTGAGCACTGGAAGGTAAACTGCTATTGCACTGCACAGCTACATTTACATGCTGAGAACGCATAACAAATATATTGTGGTTATGCTTATTTTTCTTGCAAATGTAAAAGGGATCTGGGGTTTTTTCATGTCAAAATGCTGCTCGGGAGACAAAATGACAGTAATGTGAGTATCTATACAGAGAATGAAAGAAATACTTGTGTGTTTTCAGCTCTGAACTCTGTCTTCTGCACCTGTAACATACAGTCGGTTAACATGTTCAATTCTTTTGATGCCTTTTCCCAATGTAGAAAAGAACAGAAACCCTTGAAACACACTTACGCATGTACTGAAGCAACTGTTCATTATCTTCTGTTACAGTTGTGTTTAAAATTGAAAGTTTTTTTTTTAACTACAGGAAATTGTCAAAACCATATAAGCAGAGATTAGGTTGATGAACATTGGAGTATTTCTTCAAAGAGGCCATATCATGGAAAATCCGGTTTTCCTTATTTTTAAACAATGATGTTGTATGTACAACAAATACCATTCAGTCATCTCTTGAATGCCATGGCCTGTTTGAATATTGTTACTGACCATGTACATTGTTTCATACCCAAACCAATTTTTAATGGCTACTTACAGCATGATAAAAGCACCAGGTAACAAAGCATAAGTCAACTGGTTCTATGAACATGACAGTTCAGTTTTCTTCAGTGACCTTCCCAGTCATCATATCTGAATCCAACAGAACACATTTGGGATGTGGTAGAACAGGAGATTCACAGCATGAAAGTGCACCTGAAAAATCTGCAGGAACTGCATGATGCCATCATGTCAACATAGATCAGAATCACAAAGGAATGTTTTCAGCTTTATGTGGAATCCATGCCATTCAGATTTGAGGCTTTTCTGAGAGTAAAGGGAAACCCTACCCAGTATTGGCATAGTATTCCTAATAAAGTGCTCAGCGAGTGTGTATCTGTTTACTCACAAAGTTATAAGGAGTGTTTCAGCTTTACTGCTGTTTAAAAGAGGCTGAATACAAGGCAGACCGTCAGAACAGAGTTCATTCACATAGAACAGTCTTGGAAACTGTAACAAAAGAAAAAGGGCCATTCAGACAATACCGTTTCAAACTTAGTGTTAGCTACAGCACAGCAGACACTGCGGCTGAAAAGTGCAACATTTAAAGCCTCAAATATTTAAAAACCGTCAACATTGTGCTGAGTGCCACAAAACGCACTGTTCATCATCCATAAGTTATAAATTTTAACATTTTCACAGGCCACTTTTTTTCCCAGTTTGTTAAATTTAGCAAATAAACAGTAATTGTTTAGAGAAGTTTGTTCTGTGTAGAGGATGTGCTGACTTATTTTCACTTAGAAAACTACTGGGACAAAGAGTGCCCACACTTCTGCATATGACTTCATGTTGCATGTGAGACATTTACACATATCAGTTTTAAAGGTACAGTAACAAAAAAGCCTGTTTAATTCTAAAAGATGAGAAGAGGTTGGACATTGTAATGCTGAAATGAATCATAAACTATATTATAAACATAAAACTGCACAAGCATCAGCAGAGTTCAGAAAAAAAATTAAATACTAGGAAAATGTAGCATATTGGCCCTTTAGAGAGAACATCGTCATCATCATCCTCCTCCTCCTCATCTTCTCTCTTGTGCTCTGCTACAGGTGGCTGGTGTTGGACCTGCAGACCAGAGAGGTGGTGTCTGACTTAATTGATGGCAATGAGCAGCTTTCGGTCATCAGATACTCACCAGGTCAGATCTCGCAGCTCATACACAGTCTCCACAGACTTCATACCAAAAGGAGCATGCCATTTATTACTAGGTTCATGCCTGCAGATATAACTGCCCAAATTCACTGCTGTTATCTGTGTTGTACCACAGCATGTCATTACTGCATCTGTGTCATCAAGATGAATTGGAAGTGTCTTATTTCTGTATGCTTCCACGCCGTCTCCTTGAGTTCATTGCTTTTCTCTCCACAGATGGCAGCTTTGTGGCTGTTGGTTCCCATGACAACTTCATTTACATTTACAGCGTGACAGAGGGGGGCCGACGCTACACACGTTTCGGAAAGTGCACGGTAAGCGAAGCGTGCTAGAACAGATGTGCCAGGTTCTTGAGTTGCACTTGGAAGTGATTTATATGGCTATAATGTGTATTACCAAGTGTTTGTCATCGTATCAAGGGCAATTATAGTATTGCTGTTGTAAGAAAACCTCATATCTCAAATTTTGCAGGACAGTAAGTGTTCTTAACTTTAATGTAAATTAATATAATGAAATGAAAGGTAATTCTGGACCCTTTCTGTTGGTCCATTCGTCATTATATATTCACACAGATTTAAATATTGACTGCCATTTTTAAACAGAGAAGAAAGAGAAAGAAACAGACAAAAAGGTTTTTAAATAACAGCACAAATGGGCCTATAAATGTTATATAAATATCTATAAGGTCTACACAATGCCGTTTTCTTCTGTTTTGCATATTTGTCACACTAATTGTTTCAGATCCTCTGAGTAAACACAAAATACAGTTTTTAAATGATCATTTAATTTATTGAAGAAAAACAGTTATTTAACATCAGTGAGACCTGTGTGGGGAAAAAGTAGCTGCCCCTTTAGTTACTGAATCAACCAATTAACCATATTTAGTTGATAATTGGAGTCAATTTAAACTAGACACACTCAGGCTTGATTACTGCCAGCCCTTTGAAATGAAATAGAACCACTTAAATAGAACCTTTCCAGTAATGAAGAAGGCTAAAAGGTCTCAACAAGCAGCACATTATGCCACAATCAAAAGAAATTACAGAATAGGTGTATATCAGTCTGGAAAGGGTTACAGAAGAGAAATATATCAGACTGGAAAGGGTTACAGAGCCATTGTCAAGGCCCTGGGACTTCACCAAACCACACTGAAAGCCATTATTTCTAAAAGGAGAAAATTCAGAGCAGTGATGAATCTTCCCAGAAGTGGCTGGCATAGCAGATTCCTCCAAGAGCACAGTGACTATTCTGATCTGAAGTGTCTGAAGCACAAAAGCAAGTGCCCCTTCTGTTTAGTTCAAAAGAAACAAAATTAAGATGTGGAGTGCCCAAGTCAAAGCCCTGACTTGAACCCCATTGAGATGCTGGTGCAGGACCAATAATGTGTAATTCATACTCAGAAGCCCCCAGTGTGGCTCAGTTAAAGCAGTTCGGCAAAGAGACACATAAGTGTTGTAAAACTTATTTTTCTTTTAATAAAGAAAAAGATCATTTAAAAACTGTGGTTTGTGTTTTTTATGGTTCCCTTTACATTTTGTATAAGGATCTGAAACCATTTAGTGGGAGAGCTATACATTTTATTTATTTATTTTTTTTTACAGCACTGTAGTTACAATGTTAGGCTCTGTTCTGTGTCGTTTCAGGGACATTCCAGTTTTATCACCCATCTGGATTGGTCCAAAGATGGGAAATATATCATGTCCAATTCCGGCGATTATGAAATCCTTTACTGTAAGTGTTCTACACTTTGTCCATCTCGTGTGCAAATGTACAGATCGCATTATTTACTCTCTTGCCAAATGTCTTAAGCCAGGTTAACACAGTATTGTTTGTGCTTTTATAATACAGGGGATGTGACCGGAGGTTGTAAATTGTTGCGAAACCGTTATGAGAGTAAGGATCGTGAATGGGCCTCTTATACATGTGTGCTGGGCTTCCATGTGATGGGTAAGAGACACAACAACAAAAAATGCCTCTTCTGAATGTTGGTGGTTGTTGAATTAATTTGAAGAGTGTCATTTTATCGTGACATACAACTGTTAGTTTTAACAGCATAATCTTGAGATTAGTTCTATCACAAAAAACAGCATATTACAATATATGTATATACATACATGTATGTATGTATGTATGTATGTATGTATATATATAAAACAGAATATTTGTTGCTCCTAAGCTTTTCAGTTGCCAGCTGTGATAATTGAAAAACTAAACAAACTGGAATTGGCAAAAAACAAAGAGAATACAGTTCAGCAGATGGCCTATGAAGTGCAAACTGTCTCAAACAAAACAATGTTCAGTTTGATCTGGCAGTCTTAAATCAGTGAAGAAGCTGAGCTGAACTTGATATTGCGAGTGAGTTTTGTAGCTCTATCCCCAATGCAAAAAGCCCTGACATTTTTCCCCCAGAAAGAACTGGCAATATTAAAGCGCATGTCGTGCAATATTCAGGGCGTTTTTTGCTTTACTTTTCGCTTAATTTTGCAGAACTGTTGTATAAACTCTCATCTTAGGCTCATTTCAGCGACCAAATCACAAGATAAGACACTTTATCTTGTGTTTGTGTTCAAAGCATTCTTAACATTTTTTTCTGTTTAATGGTTTATTGTAATTGAGCATGGAGTAGATTAACTATGCACTGTATGTCTGGAATGTCATCATATCATATTATTTGATATGCTTATTCATTTTGAATTTTCACTAATGTGATAAAGAAAATGTTTCAACTTAACTATTCTTAAGCTGTTTACGCTAGACCTGCCTTATTCTCTTTTATAAGAAATGATGCAGCAGTTTCTGTGTTAGACATACTGTGTGGATGTTAGGTGGTCACCCACAGGGGCTTTGCTTGTTACCTTGCCGAGTCCTGTTAGAGCATCTGTAGTGATAACATGCATTGCATGTACTGTTATACTATGTGTCTGTGGCAATGTGTGCAGGCGTGTGGCTAGAGGGCTCAGATGGGACAGACATCAACGCTCTGTGTCGCTCTCACAGTGAGCGAGTGGTGGCCGTGGCTGATGACTTCTGCAAAGTTCACTTGTTCCAGTATCCATGCCCTAAACCAAAGGTCAGTTCAAGTTTGAAATCAACGTAAATAGGAAATCATAAAGCATTTTCTTTCCTACTATGATGAATTTCCAACTGAAACACAGTATCAGGGAGGGTCTCTGAACTAGTTAAGCATTTAGCTCAATAAAAGGTTGGGCAGCGGAAGGGGGATGTGAAACATTAAATTAATTTAGTAATATTATATTTGTCCACTCGCTGAAGCATGTTGACGGGGCCAAGACTCAGAAGACTATTCAGAGGACAGAAAATGTCATTTCATTTTAATTCACATTATAGGAAAACAAGAATTTTGTCTTATGAATGAATTGTGCTTAGTATGACCAGGGACACAAACTAACAGGGACACGAGGGACACAAATGTATGTGGACACCCCTCCCAATTATAGAGTTCAAGTGTATCAGCCACACCCATTGCTAATAAGTGTATAAAATCAAGTACATCGCAGTCTCTGTGGGCAAACACTGGCAGTAGAATGGGCTGCACTGAAGAGCTCAGTGACTTTACACATGGCACCATCATAGAATGTTACAAGTCAGTTTGTGAAACTTCTGACCCTGGTCAACTGTAAATGCTATCGCAGACTTCCGGAGCGGTCACCGAGTACTAACCCGTAAAGATCGCAGAGATCCAAACTGCCACTGAAAGCATCATCAACACAAGAACTTTGTGTCAGAAGCTTCATGATACGGATTTTCATGACTTTAGAGCTGTGGACTCTGGAGTAGTGGAAACCTGTTCTCTGGGGTTATGAATCACACTTGACTATGTGGCCGTCTGATGACATATATGGGTTTGGTCCATGGTTTTGGAATGGGATGGGATGTCCAACAAGCTCGTATAGGTGTGATGATCAGTTGTCCACATACTTTTGACTATATAGTGCACATAATCTCCATACTCCATCCATCCATCCATTTTCTAAGCCGCTTCTCCATCAGGGTCGCGGGATCTCCATACTCCATACTTTGAATATCAAAGTTTAAAGAAATGCGTTTAAATCGTGAGATTTATTCTTGATGTCTTTTTTTTTTCTCTTTTTCTTCAGGCACCTAGTCACAGGTACGAGGGTCATGGTAGTCACGTGACCAATGTACGCTTCACACACTGTGACAGCCACCTCCTGTCACTGGGTGGGAAAGATGCATGCATCCTCCAATGGCGAGTTAAGAGGAGCGGAGCTGCAGACAACAAGGACCACCCAAACTTTTCTCTTCCTCCTTCCACTTCCACAAGCTCCTCAGACCCCAGAAACCAGAGGGAGAAAGAGCTGGGATGAACAGAGAGAAAGATGAAGAGATGGATAAAAGAGAGAATATCATATTGCACAACTTAGTCATTATTCAGCCTTAGGAAGCCTGTGCTTAAAAAAAGCAACGTTATGGTGTTCTTAACCAGCTGTCATGGCCAAAAAGGAAATAAATGGTGCGTTGACATTCACTGTAGGAGGTTTACACATCATATTACTCAGTTTTATAGAAAACAGGACCCATGCTGTATGTGTCAATGGGCTTATCTTTATGTGAAGTAAACTGATCTTAGAATTTCACCACATTAACATTACATTAAGTTTTTGTTGATGAAACTGGATTGTAGAAAGTTTGTATGAGCCTTTACAAAAAAATCATCTCACGAAGGTCTTTCAGAAGCAAGTTTCTCATTTATCATACGTAACTCATTGCAGTACATGTTTACATCACTGACCAGTTGCTTGTTTGTAGCTGTGAACCGTGTCTTCTGTTAATTTCCTGTGCGCTGTCTGGCTATGAATTATTAAATGTGTGTCATCACACTATTAAACCCAAACCCATTGTCTGTGTGAAATTGATGTTGTATTTAATTGAAATATGACTGCAGATACTGTACAGATCACACACATAATCCTAGAAACAAGGCTGTTGTGGATGCTTCGGAACAAAATCTATTCTTGATTCATTAACATTAACTCACTTGACACTTACACAACTACATACACTTACCTTGTATCTACATTCATTGTCTTATTTTATCAGCCCCACTTAGCAGACAGATGAACTTGTAGTTCTACAATTGCAAACTGTAGTCCATCTGTTTCTCTGTATAATTTGTTAGCCCCCTTTGCCCGTTTAGGACCACCATTGAGCAAGTATTGTCTGGGTGGTGGTTCATTCTCAGTAGTGTTGCTTCCTTAGTTCATCTTGTAGAAGTCAGAGAGAAGCAGCTCATCTAATAAAGCGTCCAGTGAGTGCACAGTCAGTTTAAAATTAAGTAGATAAAGTCCTCAACGTGAGGAGAAAATGTGCGCTGTACAATGCAGTGATGTGCCTGCCCGCCACCTAGAGGACAAGGGCGAAATTAAAACGAAGAGTTCAATGCGGGCCTGTTACCTACAGGGGGCAGCAGCAGCACACCAATGACTTCCACCAGCAGACATATCTGTCGTTTGCTGTACTTCGGAGAGTAAGGATACCGTATCTAAAGCATTCTTACATGTTCCCTGCCTAAGACTTCAGAACAAGAGCACTGCGATAAGACAATGAATCAAGGATGAGCGAGCACAAGGATCCACAGCGGTACAACAATTATAATCGCACTGATTATGATGATGATGATTGTTGGTTTGTTGTTGTGTTTTAAATTATTATTCATAATAATATTATTCATATTATTATTCATAATATTATTATTTTATATTCAAAAATTAGATTGAACTGTGCATGTCTGTAAAAGTAAAGGAAATGACAGTTCAAAGTTTTCTTTTCATTATTATTATTATAGGCGCGTGTCGTCCCTCTTCTCTACAATGAATGGCACTAAAGAGATCCATACAGCCCTGCCCAAATAACTTAGGCTTGAGTCCACAAAACTAAATGATGTTTACTACAAGATCCTTTGTGAATTTTCCAAAACTTAAGAACTCGATGACTGAGTCCTAATCTGCTGACCGTATTCAGACAGTCGCAGGTAATGAGCACTCACCCCCGAGCCCACTTCTGCTGCGCGTATAAACATCGGAGCACATAATGACAGTGATAATAAACACGCGCCGCGCCGCGGCGGCGGATCTCCGTCTGCTCTGTTTCGTCTCCGAGTTCGGCGGATCTCGAGATCGCGCCGAGTTCCAAGTGACGTTGCGAGCTCCCGAAGATGACGTTTAAGAAAAAAGGGGGGGAGGAGGGGTGAGCGGAGCGGAGGTGAAGAAGAGGATGATGAAGCTGGGAGAGCGGAGGATGGGAGGAAGAGTGGAGTGAGTGAGAGAGATAGAGAGAGAGAGCGAGAGAGAGAGAGAGAGAGAGAGAGAAGACAGGCTGGCTAGCCGATGACTGTGGGTGCCTGCCTGCGAGGCTGAGTGTGTGGCCGGTCGGTCGGTCGGTCGGTGGGAGTTGTGGAGGGACGGACTGCATCGTTAACTACCGGATTGGAACAAAAGCAGCGCGTTTTAAACCTGCGGGGACTCGCCGTAACGGAAAGTTTGAACTTTTCTCCCACCGCCGCCGCCGCTCGGGCTCTCACCGTGCCGGCTCCCCGGCTTTGTTCCGCCACAGCAGCCGCCGAGTCCGCCGCCGATACATGCAGGAATAATAAACTACCAGCCGCTGCGCGTTTGATTGTTATCCGCCGAAGAGGGGAACCCCGGGCTTGTGTTCGCCGAGTGGAGTGAGAGAATGGCGGCCAACATGTACCGAGTAGGAGGTGAGAGTGTTTCCTTCTTTTTGTTTAACGCCGTAATTCTGCGCTTTCTTTAGCCAGCCTGCTAACATTAGCCGCTGCGGCTAGCGAGCTGATTAATAGTCAGCTAGTCGCCTCGTTAGCCTAAATGCTAACTAGCACGCTAGCGCCTTTTCTCATTTGGTGGCGTTTTTTTTATTTCCGCCTTCTTTACAATGGCCGGCTTAGTTAGCAAACGAGCTAACGATTCGCAGAAGCTAACAGAGCGCTACCCGGGGAAGAGAGTGGAAGTTGTGAACTAAAGTTGGGGAAATGTTCGCTACGGGAGGATTGTTATGGTTATTCTGACTAGCCGGCGCGCCGTGGCTCTTAAGTAACCGTCACTTTCTCTCTGTTTACTTTGTAGAGTTGTCACTCACTTTTTAGTGAGTGAGATCGGAGTTTCTGCCAAAAAAAACAGCCTGTGGGCCACGTAAACCACTAAATTCATAACTAATGCTTGGGACTGAATTAAACACTATCGCCTGGAAAAGCCCCGAGTTTCATGCATGTTGGCATCTAACGGGCTGAGCCCGATAATTACCGACTCCGTCTTTACGGTCTCGCTCGCGTATCCAGCTCAAACGCGCAGGAGAGGAGCAGCGCAGCGCTGACGGCTCTTCGCAGCCGCCTGTCTGTCACCCGCTAGTGTAGATGCTGCAAGCCTGTCGGTTTTTACTGCTTAGCGCTTTGTTAGTTAGTTAACCAACACCGTGAGTTGCTGCTGAACTTCGCCGTAGCGAATTAAGGACAACCTGAGCACAGCCTGAGCTCCGAGCAGCTGCCTGCTGGCCGAGCTCTACGCGATGGGACAGCTTTTAACGCGGCTCCCTGCTCATGCTGCTTTCCCCGCTGTAAAGCCGGTAGTTCGCCAGCGTTAGTAAAAGTGATGCTGGCAGCCCGCAAAATCTCTCCCCCTCGCGTGAATGGGACCCCACACCTGCTCACACACTGTAGCTAGCATACATACGCACGCGTCACTTGCTGATTTCCTGGCGACCCTAACAAAGCGGGTCACAGGCAGCGCTTATAATACGGCATCTGTTTAAAGCCTGATGCGCCTGCACTGATCACTGCGCGCTCCGTCCGCGCTGTCGTGCTGATGTGTAGACGGAGCCGTAAGAGCGACTGTAAATAGGTCAGTCAGCGAGGCGATCAAGACGCTGGCTCTTCTTTTTTAATTAATCGACTCGCATCGCCGCTTACCAGCCTGTTCACAACCATCGACTCCATCCGCCTTCCGTTAATGTGGATCATTAACCACACAACACCTCTCTCTCTCTGTCTCTCTCTCTGTCTCTCTCTCTCTCTGTCTCTCTCTCTGTCTCTCTGTCTCTCTCTCTCTGTCTCTTTCTCTCTCGCTGTCTCTGTCTGTGGGTCTTTTTAATGAGTACATTAAGTCTCACCTTTTATACTGGATGTCGACTGTAAGGATGTGGCTGTTTTCAGTTTAGTACTGAATGTCAAAACAAAGAACCCTCACCACAGTATCGCCGATACGCCCCTCAGTCTCCACTGAGGGTCTTGCCATCCTTCCTAAAGAATACACCGTGATCAAAACTAGGCGTCTGGGGGCATTTTGTGTGAGGGGAAGGGGTTTTATAAGAACACCATTTTGTACAAGAAACTGCTGCTTTGAGTCCATCGCCTGTATACTGTATGACATTAGAGCTCTGTAGACTCAAGACGGCACAAGTTATTGAAAATCGCAGCCAGGCTGAAAACGTGTTTGTTGCACTGCTCGCAAATCATGTAACATTGCTGATCAAGTGAAATAGTCATGAGCACTGTTTCCATGAATGGATGTGTTCGAGTCTTTCAGTGAACTGTAGTTGACTGAGTGAACCAACAGGCTGTTCATTCATGTGAAGAGACTGTTTCCTATGAAGTGTGCCTCCACATCAGTCTCAGATTCAGTCACTGTTTACTTGGATCCCAGTCTCTGTTTCCTCTCATTCGTCAGGCTGTTCTTTTCAGACAATGTGCTTTATTTCAGTGTAACTACTTGTTTTTCCTCTGCGTCCCTCTTGTGCTGCCTCATTGACCAGAGTTATGCATTGAAATGCAGTATGTTTATGGAACTGGTTTCAGTACCTAAGTAGTCTAATCATCAGTGTTCCTGTCAGCATAATCTGACTAATGAGCATGTTATTAACATCAGAACAGCTCTGCTACATGGTTTCAGGCACTTTTACGTTTTTTTTTTTTGTTTGGTTTTTTTTTAAAGAACCTTTCAAGAACAGAGTACGGATCATGTAACAATCTCTGTATCACTATAGATATGGAGACTGTGTTTAAATAGATTTTAATTTGTGTAGAAAAAAGAGGTATTGAGAAGTGTTGTTTAGCCGTCATTATCAAAGACAAGGTACTGCTTTTTTATTGGTACCTTTAAAGTTGGGCAAGATGATATTTTATTGCTATCTTGATCATTTTTATCACAATGCACGGTATGCTTTTCAGAACAAATGGTGGATATCATCACTACTTACAAAGAACAGTGGCCAACTGCATGTTTCTTTAACAAGATGAGTCCTATTTAATGGGTTTTAGTGCAGTACAAAGTGTGAAATGTTGACTGGTTTTAAATAGATGTTTTCAACTCTGGCACTACTAGTGCATTGTCTGTGTGTCGAAGTAGCATGACATGTAATATTTAAAGACATTTTCATTATGATGTTTTCCATAACACACCCATCAAAAATGTGAATGATGCCCAGCCTTTCCATTGACCTAAACAAATACTACGTTAGTAACAGCAGCTCAGTTTCATATGGCATGGATTATGATGCCTTGGTGTTTTTGAGATTGACCTTCTGCTCCGAGTCCGGCTCATTCTCTTCCATGATCATGGCCTCTTGGCTGTGAATGTGGTTCACAGCTCCAAATGGTGGAGGCCTGCTGGAAGTGCAGTCTGCTGCCTGCATCCTGGGCATATTGTCTGTTCACTGTTAAATACTAGGGATGCGCATTCTGACTAATTTTGATACTCAGGTGTCTCTGAGTTAAAGAACAGATATCCGTTTAACCGCAGGAAAGACAAAAGGGAGGGAAAAACTGACTGTAGCCAAACTTGGCATACAGCTTTAGGCTTATATTTTAGATAACCAGCGCTGAAGGTTTAAATTAGAAAGCATGTGTTGTTATTCAAAAAATAGCTGAAATCTTATAAGTAACAGAAGCTGCCTCTTCAGATGAGCTAATGATGTAACACTAACCAGTACATTATTGGCTGCTGATGGAGATTCTTCATCTTCTACACGAGGTGTTTTTTTCCTGTCGATGATGTGCCAACATGTTACTTTGTCAGAGAAATGTATTTTCACTGTTTCTGGATCTATGTAACATTAGTAGTTGGTGTAGTTGGTCGGAAAAGCCGGCGGGCAGGCACCCCTGTGAGGTGGTAGCAAAATATATATTTACTCTCAAAACTGTCGTATTTTCCAGTCATGTTAAAACATAAAATCTGTTTCCTTGAACTGTTGGCCTACTTATTTTCTGTCTTCCCTTGATGAAATATAACAAAGACCAAAAAGTGATTTTATTGTTCAAATACAGGCACCTCGAACGGTCAACCAAGTACACATGCACATCCCTGTTAAATACACACACAGTTAAACTACTTGAGTTGGGTGAGGTAGTTATGAGACTATACAAGAATCTGACTTAACATGGTTGGTTTATATCAGTTTAACCGTTTGAGGATTTTTGTCGCCTAAAAATTTGTAGGATTGTGTGATTATTTTCAGTGATGTGCTGAGGTCAGACTCGTAGAATTTTTGACTGCACAATTTGCTGTGTATTCCTGAACTCGAAGTAATCTGGTTCTCTGGTGTTTTTGTTTATTTGAGGTCTGTATAAGGTAAAGATGTCAATGAAATAGCCTTTTGAAAAGTTAGTGGAATAAATGAGATTTTCTTATTGTTGTTGTGTTCTTCACTTAGATAGAAAAGGATTTTCTTGAGAGCTTATTTGCGTGAGAGCCTTTTATATAACATATATTATCTGTTATTTAAGCTGTAAATAGCTGACAGTAAATAGCTATTCTACAGACTAGTATGTTTCATTATGATTTTTGATGTTTGATTATTTTTGGATTATTAGCCTTGTCAGTTTCCAGTTTAGGGTTCATTAGCGTCTAATTTGAAAAGTACAGCCAGACTTTGAACCTCTTCAGTCACAGTGTGTTTGTACTTTTCTCTTTTTGCTTTGCATGTTGTAAGGAGCCCGTCAGACGTCCCATTAAGGTGACCACATTTAGGTTTTTTTGCTGAGCTTAAGATTTGGGGGTTTCATTTTCAGTGGGTTCTGTTGCCCGCTGTTGGTTTTGGTCAGCATGGGTGTCAGTGTTTTTTTTTTTTTTTTAATTATTATTCATGTTCTGTAGTGCTGGGTATTTTGGTGAGTAGTATTAGTATTTGGGCGAATATGCATGTGTGTGGGAGCCTGTGACTGTAAAACTACCAATGAACAACGATATGTTCACAAACACGTGCCACAAATCACACATCGCAGTAACTTCATCCGTTTAGCGTTTAACAGCACTGCAACACAAAGCAGCTTTACGATGTGCAACCAAAATGCTGCTAATAACAGCTAACTCACTACATCTGCGAACTAAACCACGTCTGTGAAAGTAAAATGAACTTGAGGACACAGCTGACAAAAGTCATGCACGCTGTGACATGCAGAAAGGACCTGAGTGAAGTGTTTTTCTGCAATGCAGTATTTTTATAACAGTTATAATAAAGAGCTGACTTGGAGCGCGGTTACCACACAGTGGATGCTGTGCAGTGTCTTGCTCTTAGACTTGAATGTATTGTTTCACTCACTCATTTGTGTGCCATGTAAATTCACACACATCGATACAGCAATCACAGTACCGATATCTGTGTAGTTTTTGGAGATTTATCATCGAGATCCTGGAAAAGATTGTTTGCAATAAAGTCAACACCCTTTAATGCAGTTGGGAGCTAAGCTTTCCCTCACCCTCAACACAGTTATCTGCCCTGTGTGGTTGTTTGCAATCATATGGCATCGTCAAATCGTGTAGTACCGTGTTTTCTCTAGAATTATTTTTTCAGCAGCGGTTGCAGTCCAGACCTCAGGCAGGTGCTCACAGTTTACCACCAGTCCTGCTGATGTACAGGGGAGAGGGACTAGGCATTCCAGCCTTTATTCCTTCTTTCCAACCTGGAGAGCGGAACCAGTTGTAATACAGGTGGAATTGTTGGGATTTAGTCAATTTGAGCAACAAGGCGCAAACCTCTTATGGTACATGTCCACTGCAAGCAGCACACAACTGTCCCTCTGCTTCCTTTGCCAGTGCCGCATGAGGGGCATGTCTGTCTGCAACGTAGGACAGTCAAACCGGTCATTCACTGTGGATTCTAAATAGATTTCAAATAACTTCTCAACTAAGCTGCTCTCGGGAATTTAAAGAGCTCAGTATATTTCAGTATATTAGCTGGCAACAGATGTCAACCAACAAAATAGATCTTTATCAGCCTGCCGTAATTGTGCACCATGTCTTTTTGATGCATCATGAACACTGACAGTGTCAGATATAATCTGCTTTGAGGTGTTTCATTTACTTTGATATTCATTCAGTGTTGGATTGTACAAAATTGGTAACCAAGACACAGCAGTTAATAACTTAAATGTCGTCCAGGCAGATCTGCATAGGAACATACTTGTTGTGCACAGACAATGGAAAGTTGCTTTTGCCTGATTGGTCAGTGCTGCATGGCTTCCGCCTGTAATTTAAATAAAGTTAAAACCAGCTCAGCTTTTCCTGCCGTGCTGTGAGTCATGTTTGTGCTGAGGTCATTACATGTCATGCTACAGAGTGTCATTTCGTTTCATGCATACAAGCACAAATTTTCGCTGATTATGTGAAGCTGATCGCCAGTAGGCTGTAGCTGGTGCTTGTTCTTAGACAGTGGTTGGATTAGTCTAAGTCGGTTAGTTCCAAGTGGCCCACATGGCTCTGTTAATCACTCAGACTGCCAGCACTTTAATACTGACATCAAAATGTGGGCATTTCTTACATTTCTTCTAAGAAGACCGAGTAAATGTACAGGTCAACAATTTGGTGAAGTACAACAGTTTTTGTAAGCATGTGATGTCAAACTTTGCTGCTCCAGATCACAAGTGCCTGGACGTCAGCGGGTTGCCAAGGATGTGTTATTAAGCTCATGACTGAGAAGGCAGATGCAGCATGGCTTTTTTGCTAATTATGCTCGCTCTTCTAGCTGATGTTAACTAGGATCAGAAACTGAAAATGTATTTCTGTCGACTTCATTTGTTCCTCTGAAGAGGCAACCCCTGTTATTCATCCAACACAAAAACCTACCAATGTTTCTCTGCTATATTCTGAGGTTTTCCAGCCATTTCCAATATGTCGCCTCCAGCTGTGGTGATCTTACTTGTGTGTCACGTGACAGGACAGGTGAATCATATTTAAAATAGCCTGAAAAAATCATTAGGACGTGTTTTCCTGCTTTGTAGCAATAAAGCTATATCTCACTGACATTTGCCGTTTATCCGAAGGAGATTGAAAAGCACGAGCGCTCACGATTCATTCACAACTTCAGTTTTACGCATCAATCAATCAAACGAGTCACAGAATAAAAAAGAGCACAAACAAAAAACTTCATCACTTCATTAACAGCTACTAGTGCTGCTCTGTAGGCGAACCTGCCAGTCTGCAGCGACAGCAGAGGAGGGGAAAGTTCAGCTCCTCACTGCTTAAATACATTTATGGCATCATACGCCTTCAAAGAAGGGGATGACCGTTATCTATCGCCACCAAGAATTCTTCGGTGATATGAAGCTGAACTTAGTTTTCTAATCGCCAGCTTAATGATTGATTTCCCTTTCCACCTTAAATGGTGCAGCAACCTCACATACCAGAATGTAACTGCTGCACTATTTAAGGTGGAACAGGAAAATTGACCCGGTAGCGACCGAGACATCAGCGTATTACTAGCGGTGTTTTTTTTTTGTTGTGTTTTTTTTTTTTTTTTTTTTTTTAAATGCGTGTTATGAAGGAAATGACCATAAAGCACTATTACAGTGGTTCTCTTACAAAACGGCGGCTTTTTAACAGAGAAATACTTACATTTATGTGTCTCTATGGCCGCTTGTGCAGCCATCTTGCCCACGATTTGCATAGCATTCCAGGAATTTTCTCATAACCCTCCGTTTGTAGTGCAGCCTCTGAAAAATCTTCATTTGAAGGGACAAATAGCCCTAATACTTCACCCTACCCCTCCATCTCAACAACAGTTGGGACAACCCTACCCTTAGACGTGAATGCGTGTGTGTGTGTGTGTGTGTGTGTGTGTGTGTGTGTGTGTGTGTGTGTGTGTGTGTGTATATATATATATATATATATATATATATATATATATATATATATATATACACACACACAATTTTAATAAATCTCTCTTAAGACTACAGAACTCTAGTGGTTGGAGTGACACTGTAGATCACTTCCTGTTTCCCTATTTCATGGGTATGGAGCATGTAGGAGCTTCAGCATTGAAGGCAAAACTGAGTGGATGCTGCATGAATTAACTCTGAAGGACTGTCACTTTAACACAGTCCAATAGAGCTTCCCACCTAACTTAAGAGTACTTTCTAGTCCTAAACCATCTTAAAGCAATGAAGTTTATGCACGAGTTATTACTGCAGTATAAAATGCCATAGAAATCTTCTTCACTAAAGCCTGATGTATGTATTAGTCTGCTAATATGTCAGTATTGGCAATATTGGGTTTATCATATTATCTTGATGTTGCATTTAAACCAAAGAGATTCATTAAAAATGTTTTTAATGTTATGAAGATACATTCTGAATGTATCTTTTGAAGTTATTTATTGTTTTAAGTAGGGATAGATGTGTGCAATATTTGCAGTAAAACAATCATTGAAAAAATTCAAAGATTGTTAAAAACCCTGCATGATAATGCACAGTGAGCACCACTGTGAAGACAGTCAAGACATGAGAAACTGACTTAGAACATCAGGACTTTTACCAAGATATAATCTGTATATATATCAGTATATAATCTGTACATGCCAAATATCAAGAAGGGCTATAACAACCACAAACGTCTTCAGTACTACTTGAAAACACAACATCTGCTTGACATACAGAATCTAGCAATAAAAAAAACAGGCATAAAGGAAAGTCCCTGCTCATTTGTAGCGTCAAGGTTTGAAAATGACAAAAACCCACGAAGTGTAATGCTAAAGTGTAAAATATATGGTAAATAAATATAAAAATGTTGTGAAATTAATTTCATTTGACAATCTTTATTGATGAGGATGGTGAGTTTTGCAGGCATTATAAAAGTAATTATAATTTTAGTAAGTTTGCTTTATGTGAATTTTTTTTTTTTTTTTTTTTTGGCTCAGTGTGTTACTACATATTAGTTTTGGAAAAATCTTTAATCTCAGGGCATCGCTATTTATTGGTGTCAGCAAAAAAATTAAATAATTAGCAGCCTTTTTTGAAGCTTTAAGCAAGTGTTTTCTGCTTTAATCCTTTAGGACTGCTGTTAAGCACCGTTTGGTGATTTACCTGCTCAGACACACCTGATCCAGCTCCAGTGTGCATTACGAGGTTTAGTGGGTGTGTTTGAATAGGGAAATCACCAACTGTGCTGGATACCAGCCCTAACCGTTGTTCTAGCCCCCTGCTACTGATGAAAAATAGGAATTATAAGAGAATTTACAGAAACCAAATCAAAGAAATTCTGATTCTCCCCACTGTTCATGTTTTGCATCATTTGTGAGTTTCGGCTGTTTAACAAAGGTGACGAAGAAGAGCTGACAATCATATGTCAGTTAAGCATCATTTAACTAAAACAACAGCAACATGAAGTTAAAATCTAAAATCTGAGTATTAAATTATCAGATTATTGTGTGTGTGTGGGGTGGGGGGGTGTGGGTGTGGGTTTTTTTTTTTTTTTTTTTTTTTTTTTTTAAATCCGTATTGACCTCACAAGATCTACAAATCAGCTGGGCCTTATTCTCTACAGCTAGTGCATGTTCTCTTTGAGGGGTAAGTATTGATCTGTGGCCCTGTCTTTTCTCGCTGCCAGTCACCGTGATAAAGCACATGAACCTGAAGAGACCTCCATTTTAATTTGTCCCTGTGGGAAGGGGCTAACAACATGGCTGAATGAAAACAAGAAAGCTGTTTGAAGACCAAGATCATTATCAAAATTCTTCTCCTTACTAACTGGCTGAGAAACAGAAGAATATTGTTCATGCGTTGTGTTTTTGGCTGCACTTGATCATAGATTCTCTCATTATTGATTAACCTAAGATCTTATTCCCCTTGATTACTATGCTGATGAGGGCGTTACATAAGTTCTGTACCCGTTGTGTGTTTGTCAGTTGGATTAACCTTCTTATACTGAGTATAAGTTGAAAAAACAATGCATGAATACTGTATTTAAGGCGGTATCCTCATGTTCCTTTAAGCATCTGTAATACTTCATTTTTCTAGAATGTTGTCTTAATAATTGCACTGGGAAGACAAGCATTAGTGTAACAGATGATTTTTTTTAAAGGCATAATGGAAAAAATACCATTCATGCAATGTTGTTTCTGATTAAAGGTTCACCTTTTTTCTATCTGACTCCTTCATGGTAAAAGTGTGACGGGTTCAATATGTATCAGGAATTAAGTTCTGAATCCATACCTGATCCTACCTGTAAGATCAATTAAATTTAAAACTATGCATTGATATTTAAAACACTTGCAGAAATGACACATGCAGCTCTCAGTCTGTTTAGACAATTTCATATTCATTATCTGTTATTTATATATTTCATGAAACTGCAGTCAGTGATCAAAACTAGGTATGTGGGTACATCCTTTCTCAATAAAGTGGGTAGGGAGGCAAAAGCCTCATGTTATGGGAGCACCCACACTAAATTGACTGGACTTTTCATAAAGCAATTAAATGATCTCTTAATTAGCGTTAATATATGAACACATTCATTTACTAATTTTTACTGTCAAACAATGCATGATGTCAAGTCGTCATATCGTATTGAATTTTATGCATCATTACCCCACAAATCTATAGCGTATTGTGAACCAACAATAATTTAGCCATATTTCTGATGTGATGTGTGGCAGATAAAGAGTAGGATGAAAAATGCAGTAATCGGTGTTCCTTTTAAGGCTTTAAAGTTTAAATGACTTGAACTGATTTTGACCATGTTGCAATGCTAGTAGACCTGTCACAATCATGAGATATTAATGATTTTCTATGTAAATGCTTGGGATTAAAAATTGAATTGGCTTCTTTGGTTTGTGGTATGTAGCCATTAAAGTGCAAGTCTAAAGTAGTGAAATTGTCTGCTCTTGCTTTTTAGCTTTTAGCTGTTGACACTCAAGTCCCAGCAGATACAACTGGCACTCAACTGAACAGACATTACAGACCGCTGCCCTCTAAAGGTGTTTATTGCGCCAGTCAGTTAAAATCATAATCAGTTGAAATATTTGCGCTTAAGTCAAATACTTCTGATCAGCCCCTTATGGAATAATTGTCACAGACCTTCATGTTGTGGATCTTGTGTCTGAGTAAGATGTAGCACTGCTTTCCAAACAGAGCAGTCCACTTCTGTGTAAGATAAGGTTTGGGTTGAGTAATCAGTAGGCTGCGTCGTAATGTTCGAGTGGGCAAATGGATAGGATCGAGAGTTGAAATGGGGAAAAAAGTATCAAGTCATCGTAGTACTTCAGTGGTTGGAGCTCAGAAGTGAAGTTCGAACAAAAACCTGTGTCCAGAATCTGGCAAAATGTGCAACTGCAAGGCTGTTAACCTAATCTGTAATCAACTTTGGTAATGCAAATACTGTATTTTTATTTGTTTTGATTATTTTTGTTTGTTTGTCATTGTTGTTTTTTAATAATTACATTTATCTAAATTATAATTCTTAGTTATTCTTAAAATTTACCTGACATGTGAAATCTAAAAATTACCTCAAAAACTGGTTTAAACCTTAAAGTAGTCTGTAGAATTGAAGGATCGTCAGAACATGCTCAAAGTTTACAGTGAGTTTTGTGGTCAAAATGCTGTTTTTATGTAACTTCTTTCTCTCTCCCCCCCCCCCCCCCCCCACCCCCCCTCCTCTTTCTGCAGATTATGTGTATTTTGAGAACTCGTCCAGCAACCCCTACCTGATCCGCAGAATAGAAGAACTAAACAAGGTGGGTTTGATGGAACCATAATATGTGTGTACTGACACTAGCTGGGCTGTGCCACTGTTTAGTGGATGGTTCTGAATGTTTTAATCCAGAGGCTGGTGTTGAGCACAGTTTGGCAGGTGCTCTACTCACACACTCTCTAAACCATGCAGTTCAGAGAAACAAGTGTGTTTGAGCAGGTATATCATCAAAATGTGCTGCACACTGGCCCTCCAGGACTGGAGCACCCGTGTTTTAATGGAAAGATCTTCTCGTGAGCACCCTCTTCTCACACTCTTAAATGTGTTGGATCTTCATCTTCTCAAGTTCAGGTTTGGTGTATAGACGTTAGAAACAGAGCTAAACAGTGTGTGATGTTGGAGTTGCAGATCCTGCCTTTGGAGGCTCTTATATAATGTAGAGAATGACATTAGACTGTCTTTCAGAGCAGGGATTAAAATGTATTTATGTAACCCTCTCACACTGCTTTGGAGAACAGCATAAGAAATCAGATGAAGTAAGCATGAGAGTGCACACTAGTGTTCTTTACTTTCTTGTGCCACACCTTTTGCACAGGCCACTTTTTTTCCCTCTTTTTTCAACAAATAATCAGTAATAAACATTACACTGTACAGAAGTGTGTTCTCTGTAGAGAATCTCGTCTTGTTTTCTTGATTTTATAAGTTTAAAACATGTCATTTGACCAAGGGCACCTAGACTTTTGCATATACTGTATGTTATTAGAACGGCCTGTTCATTATTACTTACTGAATTGTAACATTATAATAATCACATTTATAAAGGGAGAGAATTGAACCTGAATGGAAATCAATTAAACATTGTTTAAGCTTTTATAATTATGCCTAATTGTCGTATGTTTTGCAAATTCTAATGGCTGAATAGAGAATGGTGTAATTGAGGCTGATTTAAGCCTGGAGTGTAAAAAGTCTGTTTCCTTTGTAAAGCATGGTAAGGTCTTTGTTGTAATTACCTGTTTGGCTCACTTGTCCGTTGTCTTCTGCAGACGGCCAATGGAAACGTAGAAGCCAAAGTGGTGTGTCTCTTCAGGAGGAGAGATATATCTGGCAATCTAAACACGCTTGCAGACAGCAATGCCAGTGAGTACTGCAACATTTCCATATATTTATTTTTCACAGTAGAAATTAGGCTCTGGTTATTCACATCTTTTTTTTTTTCTTTTTTTTTTTTTTTTTTTTTCCTTCAAAGGAAAACAAATTCTCTCTCTAGGCATCTGGCAGTAACTTCACCTAACCTCAGTAGAAAAGCCAAATTGCAATAGAATATACACAGTTTTCTTAAGTTTGTCACAGCAGACCACAAACTTGTGTGATTTTAACAGGCTGTGTCAACGTCCATCAAGATGCTCGAATTCCAGTGATTAACAAATATTGCTGTTCATGTGTAAAACTGTTGATACTTGTCTGTGATGCAGGGTTTTGTATGCGCTGCATCAGTTAAGATTTTTGTAATTAGGTATTGCCCTGTGTGACGTGGCTTGTGCTCTTAGTTGTTCATATTTCTAAGGACTCTTGTGTCTAACCTGTTTCTCTGTAGTGGCGATAAAAATGCAATAAATATGGATATTGCTGCACACATGCTAGACAGATGCCCACTATTCCTATTCCTGGGCACTACATTGACGTTAATAGACTGGCAACCCTGCAATTAGTGCCCTGCACAAAACAGCCAGCTTTGTCAAGTGTCTTAATTTGGGCACAGTAGGCTTCAGTTTGCATAGCTGATGCTGCTATGTAATGGTGTTAAAGGAGTATGTTACTATAGTAGTAGCCTTACCTTCACACAGTGTCGGTTAGATGTGCAGGTGCATTAGCTTTTCGGCAACATGTGGTGTTAGCATTTTAGCTGTGTAACAGCTTTGTACTAGAGATGCAATGTTGGGTATGAATCTGATTCAGTCCTGCAACAAATGGCACACACTCACATTATGTAATGTGATGTTGTTGGCGTTGTGTCTCGTCTTGTGGGGTAATGGGATGTTCGACTAATTTGAGCATGATGGTCTGCTTTTAGATGCTCATTTTAAAATGTGCTTTTTCAAAGATGAAATTGATGCCATGTACAGCATCTACCGATACCGGTACCAATACAGATAAAAATGTGTGATCTTTTTCTTTTCAGCATTAGTATCGGAAAAGAAAGAGTAGTATTGTGCCTTCTCTTCTTAGCAATATAGAGAACCCAAACATGTTCAGAAGAAAAGTGTCAAACATGTCAGCATTTACAAAATAACTTGCACCTCAAAGGTCTGTACATGGCCAGAAGAGTATCAGTACCTTTTCAGAGCTACAGCTCATGAACTGGCATTAGCTTAATATGTAGTAAGCGTGACTGCTGTTTAACATTTGGCGTCTATAACTGAACTGAAAATAACTTTTCCAGAATCCATGTACTTGATTGTGTTCCAGTTTATTGTTCA
Organism: Pygocentrus nattereri; assembly: GCF_015220715.1. Taxonomy (NCBI): domain Eukaryota; kingdom Metazoa; phylum Chordata; class Actinopteri; order Characiformes; family Serrasalmidae; genus Pygocentrus; species Pygocentrus nattereri. The sequence goes on from NC_051212.1 coordinate 32,384,493, forward strand.
GTGACTTGATGAAATGTGTACACAGTGCAGACACTGAGGAACGGGAAAAACAAAAATGTTTTTGTCTGAAAATTACTGAGCCAAAGCGGTTTGCTCATATCTTTAGGGGACGCGCCAAAAGAGCAGTCTTCCCACTCCGTAGCCATGTTAGCACTACTGGTAAGGCCATATCAGAAAATGTGCCTAACATTTAGTCACTTGCTTTTCATAATTACAATTGCAAAACAGTCATTTAACATTTAAAACAGTCATAACAAACATTTAGAAGACGGAAAGGCTGTGTGTGTCTTAAGTGTCACTATGACGGTCTGGTTGTTCAGATTAGATCCGAGACAATGTGGTGTTTTCTTTGTTGGTATTGGTGGTTCCTGTGCTTGTAACACAGGTGAATAAAACTGTTTTATGTGTTTATTGCTCATTCTCTTACAAGCCTTTCATGAGTTACAGTAGGGGTGGGTGATATGACCATATGTTTTGATAAATAGTCACCCGTCACTCTTCATGTATCAGATATAACAGATTTAACTGGAAATGATGTAGGTGTTTGTATCTTACTATTGTTAAGAAGTTGAGATATTGAGTTATAAGTAAAGAATGACGCATCTCGTCTTGTTTCATGTAAAACTTGAATTAAAAGTATATTGTAATGTAATCAGGTTTGATAGCATTTTTAAATGTTTTGCTGCTGCTTTTTGTCTGTTTCAGATTTTCAAATCCCAGAAAAACAAAATACCAGGAGACATATTGTGTATTGTGACAGTTTTAAGTATCATGATATTATATCTGCTGTTAAATGTCACTTTAAGTATGTATGGTTGGTGCGTTGTTATATAGGAATATCAATATGGATGGCTGCCATAACTAAACTCCTCCGTCACTGGTTGCATGGCATATTTCACTATTTGCTTTAATAAAAGTGCCTGCAAATAACTTGAAACAGACAAAATAAGTAGGTAAAATGTATTAATAACGTAATGGCAAAATGGGCAAAACTTTGTCAGCTTTTAGTGCATTTCGGTCATTATTCACTGGTTTGTTATTGTTCGTGACTATAATCTGTGTAAAAGCAAAGTAAGGACACAATACGAAGGAGTGAATAGTGTGTTCTTTTGAGTTAAGACTCTCTGAACTAACTTAGGCTAGTGGGTTAGTTTTGTTTTTGTGTTGATTTAATAGCTCTTTATACAGAGTTTTAGTTTCATGGCTTATATAGGAGACTGTAGATTTCAGACTGGAGCCAAAAAAATAAACATTCATCAACAGTGTGCCGAGTTGCCTCAGTGGTAGGTTTACCATCGATTTGCTGTCATTGTTAATGAAATCTGCATTAAACCCAAATATTTATTTACTAACCGTTAAATGAATTGGGCAGAGCATCGTCCCAAAGCGGGGCAAAGTCTGTTTGAGTCTTGAAGGGATTTAGAGCGTTGCTGTGTGATTCCACCAGTTTTGCACTACTGAACCTTTATGTTTTTCTGCTGTACTGCTCCTCACGGCACTGGGCTCATTCCTGCATGGTTGTTTTAACACGGTGCCGTTACAGACGACCTACGATTCTGTCCCACCCACTGAGGCTTCCTCCTTGCTCCTTCTCCCTTCTTCTTTCCCCTCATCCTCCAGACTCCCCAACACCCCCCTTCCCCTGCCCTCACCCTCCTACTCTGTCTGGGCTCCTGTGAGCTTGTCCTCTGCTGGCCCTGAGCCTGCAGTCTCAACTCCACACTCTCTGAACAAAAGAGCCTTCATGGGACCTGCCGGGGCCTGGTGAAGAAAGGGTTAATGCTAACTCGCTGGTGTCTTTGTCAAGGAGTGTGTGTGTGTGTGTGTGTGTGTGTGTGTCTGAGAGTCTGACTTTGTGGTGTGTGTGTGTGTGTGTGTGTGTGTGTGTGAGTGTTGGGGGCGGGGTTGTTACTCAGTGGGGGATGGGCGCCTCAGGTTTGTGCACAGGGTTTCCCAGTAAATCTGGCAGGGACTGGCTAGCCGAGGGGGGGACACTGGAGTGGCAGGAGGGGTTAATGGAGAGGGGTGTGGTCAGATGCCCCGCCCACTCAGTGACAGGGTTTCCTCTGGCTTATTGCAGGGGTGGAGTTCACTCAGATCCTGTGATAGTCCCATCAGGTCTCACCTCACACAACCACCCACTTAATGACAGAAGAAATTCTACATTTTCATGCTTTTTGTGAAATGAGAAGGAAGTATTTGTCTTGTAGTTCAGTAAATAAAGCCATGCAGACGCTGTTTCTCAAGATATTTTGTAGAATTTGACACAGTTTCCATTTATATGAATGGATGTCCACACAGACTTAGTTTAAAAACACTTTCTCCAATATTTCTTCTGAAATAGAGTATTAATTGGGAGTTTGCCCCCCCCCCCCCCCCCCCCCCTTTAGTTATACCCTCTAATCTTCTGAGAAGGCTCCCAGAATTGTGCGTACATGATATCATCAAAGATGTGCGAGGCCAGAGTAATGTTCTCATGCAATTAAAAAAAAAAAAAAAAAAAAAAAAATCTCTTTTTCATTCATCTTTTTTTTTTTTTTTTTTTTTTTTTTTTTTTTTAGTTCATTTATATTCAGGTAATAGATCAGATATTATGGCAAAAGAATTTGTGTGCAAATGAACATTTTAGACTGGACCAAAGAAATATTTGCAAGTATATCTATAGAAATGTACTGAAATCCTATAAGTAGTTTCGTAACCAACACTAAAATTAGTTTGGGCTGTTAGGTTCATCAGAAGTGGATCTGCTTGTGATTATTAGGAATTGGAGAAGCAGGGTTTTTTTTTTTTGGTCCTCATATCCAATTTACTCATTGATAAAATGATAAATGTGAAATGCCATGCTTGAGTTTTTCTAAGACTGAGAAATTTCATGATTTACAACCTACTCTGAAAACATACTTTAGTGATAAAAGACAAGCTACATTCTGCTTCTCTGGCACAAATCAGCTTGTCTTTCATCACACATTGGGATTTCACACTGCAATATTAATGGTTGGATCTGTACCGTACTTAGAATCTGAGTTTAGGGCATCTTTATATTTAAAAATAACCTGAGAATTTTACTTTAACCTAAAATTAGTGCATAGCACAAACACTGAATGTTACAAAAGTATATATTAGCTTGCTGGTTAAATTCTAATGTCCCACCCGAGCTGAGCGACGTTTTATGTATTTTGTGTTATGGAAAAGGCTGAAAGTTTTATTGTGGTCTGATACTGATTGATTAGGTGTGGTTCACAAATGCCTCTCCAACCCATCTCACAGATATTGGATGGTGCTCTGTTATTCCAGAGAATTCCTCATTAAAAAAAAATAATAAAAAAGTGCCTACACTTTATATACCTCTCGCTGATGACTGGAATGGGCAGGGGGTTTCAATAGAATTTTTAAAGAAAGAAAATGTATTAATTTGCTTTGAAGAACATTGGCAGCATGAACTGATGCATGTGTGGGTTTTTGCAGGAGACTTTGAGGAGGAGTCCAAGCAGCCACCAATTGCGGAGCAACAGAAACACCAGCTTAAACACAGAGAACTGTTCCTGTCCCGACAGTTCGAGTCTCTTCCTGCCACACACATTCGGTAAATTTTATTCTCACAAAGACATGCACACTGTGGCTTTCCACCACCCACCCCATACATTCTGCACATCTACCCCCACCATAACTTAAGGTGTTGTTTTGTTGAAATGTTCCTTCCATGTTTATGTGGTTATTTCTAGGTAATGTGTTTAAGATAACTCATGTTAATATTTCTCCACAGGGGGAAGTGTAATGTCACACTTCTGAATGAGACTGATGTTTTAACAAGCTACCTAGAGCGAGAGGTAAGACAGAATTTGCTTTGATTTACAGCAAAACCCAAAGCTGAGAGGACTGAGTGAATCCTATAAGCATTGTGACAAACACTGATCATAAATTTAATGCTATGAAGGGAATATTGCAGTGGTTGTTCTTTGCAATCAGTGTAATAGTTATGTGTGGGCTGTGCTTTGCAGGACTGTTTTTTCTACTCATTGGTATTTGACCCAGTCCAGAAGACCCTGCTGGCTGACCAGGGTGAGATCAGGGTGGGCTCCAAATACCAGGCTGAAATCCCTGACAAATTGGCTGAAGGTGAGGTGCAAAAAATAATTATGAATAATTATAATAAAGGATGGTCTTAAGAACGTAGCTATACAGGATTCAGAGTGCGTTCTCCTGTTGAGTTTTTAAGCCAAAACATTGTATGAAATATGAGTAAAAATGAAACTCATTACTGTCTCATTGTAGGTGAATCAGACAATCGAGTACAGGAGAAACTGGAGACAAAGGTGTGGGACCCAGATAACCAACTGAAGGACTCTCAGATAGATCAGTTTCTGGTGGTGGCTCGGTGAGTCACGGCGTTCAGATTCACCATCTGATCACAACTTGCTCTCGTTACCTTGGAAACCATACTCAGGGCTCATGCTAACTCCACAAATTCTTGGATCTAAACCAAATTGTTATTAACATACTGAGCATGACTGATGTTGCACTGGGTAGAAATATGAGATGTTGCTGTTTTTGTTTTACATTCCAAAGTAATAATGCACCATCATTAACGTCATAGCGGACATTATTGATTACTTATATGGAATTGTTACAGTGAGCAGATAAGATTTTTCTACTGAAAACCCACTAATAATCACTTCTGCTTCAAATTGCGTTGTATAAGTTGTATACATAGACAATGTAGCTTGCAGTTCAGTTTCTGCATTGGTGGAAAATGTACCTGGGTAACTTGTTCTAAAATAAGTTAGTCAGCTGGCTGCACTACAACAGTTAAAGGGGGAATTCCACTGAAAATTATGATTGGCTTAAAAGACGACTCACCTAAATGTTTATTTATTTCTAACAGAAAAATTAAAATCCTAACAGAACAATCTTCATGCTTGTGCTAGCCATGTCATGAATTAAGCTTGAATATTGTGTTGTTTTTTTGTGTTGTTTTTTTAATTGGCCAGGCAGTGCCAAATGCTTATTACATCTTGGGACACATTTATTTGCAATATCAGATTGATAAATAAAAATGCAGTGTTTTGTTGCAGTTCCCCTTTTAACTGCTGTGTTTTCTGGTTAAACCAAGAATGTTTTCTCAGAACTTTTCATTTGGTAAAACCCTTTGATACCAAAAATTGTATGCCAAGGTAGGATTGTGTCATTATGTTCCACATACCGTTTAGGATTATTCAGTTTTTCATTGCCTTTAATGTCGCCATCTGTTGGTCATGTAATATACTACATGGTTGTTTAGCCCAGTAGCCCATAATGCATAGCACCATGTAAATCCAATTGTTTCAAATAATTTACTGTTTTGGTGGGTTATGTAAATTATATTAGTAAATATGTAAAATGACCTTTTAACAACTTGATAAAAAGTATTAATTTAATAATGTAAGGCTAATTGTTGTTGTAGATTTTTTTTTTGGGGGGGGGGGGGGCAGGGGGGTAGTAGTACATGGTATATATTATAGTCATAATGCTGATACCTGTGTTCCAGGGCTGTGGGGACATTTGCCCGTGCATTAGACTGCAGCAGCTCTATTCGCCAGCCCAGCCTGCACATGAGCGCGGCAGCTGCATCCAGAGACATTACGCTGGTAGGAGGACATGCATGCATACATTTACATATTCACCGTGTCACTCTTTTAGTGGAGTATGTCATGACGCATGTCTTATTGTATGAAATTAAACATTCATTATTCAGGAACTGTCATACAGTATCATTTCTAGAGCTAAGTAAGTCTTTCTTGGTATTTGATGCTGCATTGCACTATTCTAAAGATAATTTCATGATCCATATTACCATCAGAGGAATGCAGATCTTAATACAGTAGATCCAGGCCTTCATCTTCCTTGAGTGAAGACCTTGTTAACTCTGTCTGTATTTTCCAGAAGACAAGCCAAAAAAAGAAAGGAGAGAAATTATTAAATACATTTTTAATTAGAAATGGCTTTTTTTTTGGTCTCTGGTCCACAATAAATTGCATACAAATGTGACATCATAACAGGAAAAAAATATTTAATTTTGCAGATATGCTTTCTTTTCCCAGTTCCATGCTATGGACACACTGCAGAAGAATGGCTATGACCTGGCCAAGGCCATGTCCACACTGGTGCCGCAGGGCGGGCCTGTGCTATGCCGGGACGAGATGGAGGAGTGGAGTGCCTCGGAGGCCATGCTGTTCGAAGAAGCGCTGGAGAAATATGGAAAAGACTTCAATGACATTCGCCAAGATTTTGTGAGTTCATAAACTACTGCTCATTAGCCTCACCAGTCTGTTCATATCCTGCAGATTTGGTGTTTTGGAGATCTGGAAAAGGCCATCCATTTATAATGTGACTAACACTTAACTTCATTTCATGGATTATCTGTTTTCCCAGTTGCCTTGGAAGTCGCTAGCTAGTGTGGTCCAGTTCTACTACATGTGGAAGACCACAGACCGTTACATCCAGCAGGTACATCTTCATCTACTGCCCTTCTCTGTCCTATCATGTACTGTCCATCACCGACAGCAAATATCTGTTGTTTGTAAACCCTCTTTTGAATAGATGAACAGATGCCTAAAAAAAAAATAACCTGCTTAATGAGAGAGGCAGGAACAGTTTCGTTAGACCATTAACGTAGCAAAGCTTGCCGTGTTGCATTTACACACATACAGGTCTGATCACAATGTGGGCTCGACCAGCTCAGAACAGATAGATACAGACAATGTCTGCATGCAGGACACATGTTAATGCCAGGTGTAAAAAAAAAGCCCTATTTAATAAAGATTTCTCAGAAGTGCATTGAGAAGTTATGCTTTTTTCTCATTTTCAGAAAAGACTGAAGGCAGCAGAAGCAGACAGTAAACTGAAACAGGTTTACATCCCCACCTAGTGAGTATTTACTGTAAAAGCAACAACTATGTATTGTGTTCTTTAGAAGTTGGGTGTAACATAAGTATTGTCATCATTAGTCTGGGTTGCTGGAGTTGCATGGCAGAAACAAGATTTTTGACCTCACTCCTTTGAAGGGCACTGTGTAGTTTGACATTGCATGAATTACTTCTTTAAATATTAAACAATAAACATTTATTTGTTTTTATTGTTAAATCAGCACCAAACCCAATCCCAACCAGATCATGGCTCCTGGTAACAAGCCTGGCATGAACGGAGCCGCAGGTTTTCAGAAAGGCCTGTGCTGCGAGAGCTGCCACAGTGAGTACAATAACATTAATCATGCTTACTCTGCCTTGACATCCTTCTCCTATAGCTCAGCTTTACATGAGTTGCCTATAGATATTTGGCCATTATATTGGACACAGGACATGATGGCATGCACTCATTAATCCAGGAGATATTGTTATGCATGACCTTTTTACACCAAAATTTGCTCCTCCAGCTGCCCAGTCACCTCAGTGGTATGCATGGGGACCTCCCAACATGCAGTGTCGACTCTGCGCCTCTTGCTGGATTTACTGGAAGAAGTATGGTGGGCTGAAGACCCCCACGCAGTTAGAAGGAGCTACAAGATCTGGCTCGGTATAACTCGACAACTCGCCCTAAAATAAATTTTCATGCTAATCATACTAATAAATATATATATATATATATATTAGTCCAAGATCACCCTGGTTTGCAACTTACCTCCCGACTACATCCACTTCTGCAATAGGATGCAGCCCCACGTGGTCACATGACTCGTCAGGAAGTGCAGGGCATGTCTCCATTTACCAGCAGCGCCGGCAGAGCAAAGCTATTGGCCAAGAACCGGCAGACGTTTATTCTGCAGACCACCAAGCTGACCCGCATCGCCCGGCGTGTATGCCAAGACATTCTACAGTCTCGCCGGGCTGCCCGCCGCCCTTACGCATCCATTAATGCCAATGCCGTCAAAGCAGAGTGTGAGTGCACCGTTGCTACTGCCATTCCAAACAGGAACAGAACAAAATACTTTGCACACAGACACGATAAAGATGCTGTTATAAATGTCATAGAACAGGCTTTATGAAGGAGATTCATGAAGGAAATATACAAGGTTATATACATCTAAACAGCACTGTATAATCCTACTGTGGCATTATATATAATAAGCACTAATGGTTAGATGCTAATTAATTCTTTATTTTCTCTCTCAGGTATGATAAGACTCCCTAAGGCATCAAAGAGTGCTATAAAGAACCGCCCTGTTCCACGACCATCCCTCGTCAACATAGTAAAAGAACTTGGTAAGAAAGTGCCGTTAAGCTCTTTTTCACTGGTCAAAATTCAGAAGGAGTCTTTATGGTTTGTAATGTAACTGATCATGTAAATGTATAATTATTTCTCTCTGTTCTTCAGCTGTCCAGGCTCCTCTTAAACTCAAAGCTCCCCGTGGTGCTCCCACCCCTATCAACCGCAACCAGGCAAGCCAACCCCGCAGCGCCCCGGCCCTGCTTGGGAAGAGGCCCTTTGATAGCGGAAGTTATGTGAGTCTCTCTCTGTCTCTCTAATATTGGAATGGTCAGTTGGTAGAATTTTAGCAATGTATAGAAAGGGAAAAACTGTTTAACTGTTTTTAGTTGAATAATGATGGTAAATTAGAAAGTAGATTTAAGGGGGAATTCCACCAATTTTGCAAGATTTCTCCAGATTTAATCGTTGAGGTGTAAACTGTTGATCAGAGTGGTTTGATGTGAAATGGTGAATTGTATAGAAACTTGCTGACTCAGATTTCTTTACAGTGGTGGAGACCAAAGGTTCATGATGACTACAGCCCAAATATAGCCATTTTTAAATTTAATATCCAAAATAACCTGTGAACCTGCAGTGAAACCACAAGGAAAAATAGTGTTCAATCCAAACTCTGAAGTTTTCTCTGGGATCTGTTTTACCCTACAACGCCTTGCATGTACCTCTTTCTTCTGCGCATATGTAAAAATGTGCACCAAAGATTTAATAATGGCTTTCTGTGACACAGCTCTTAAAGGCATTAGTTGCCTCAGATGCCAGGTTCCTATAACAAGTCTAATTCTAAGCGGTACTTTTCTCTAAAATAGCGCGTTTCGCATTAAAACATTTCTGAATTTATTTTCAATTCTAAGGACTGAATTATGCAGAAATTTGGAAAAATCTGTGGAATTCCCCTTTAACAACAATAACGATAATAACGCAGTATGATGATAGTAGCAACAACTCGGATGTCTCTCTGCCTCCCTTTCTTTTTTTTTTTTCTTTTTTTTTTTTTTTTTTTGTTTAACTCGTCATTACACATACTGCACCACTGACCCTTTTACCAATCTTACTGGTTTTCTGTTGGCTGCAGGTGGGAGGGCACCCCTTTTCCACCAATGGGAGGCCATTTATGTCCAGCATGAGAACAACTTCCCAGTCAGTAATAAAGCGTCAGAGAGTCAGCCATGGAGATGCCCCCAATCCTGTAGTGTTTGTGGCTACTAAAGAAACCAGGTGTGTTACAACGCAAGTTTTACCCCAGTTGTAGGCCAGATTCTCAGTCTAGTTTGCTGTAGTCTGCAGATTTTGAGGCCGTGTGAGTCGACAGTTGGAAAAGAAAATCGAGTAGCGTGCGAGGGTCACAGATTTTTGCCTCCTGGTTGTGTTTCAGACCGGTCAGAGTATTTCAAACTTTCATCTTTCTTTCCCCCAGTCTGAGTCTGAACCTAGTAGTGCAGATCTGCATTGACTTCCCCAACAAAAAGCACAAAAGAAATAAATACAGCAAGTTAAAGAAAAATGGGAAATAGGCACTCACATGTGTAGCGAAGCTTTTCAATGAGCTGTTTAAGGCGCGAACACAGTTGAGTGCATTTACTTTGAAAACTCTAAAAACTACCACACTGATCACAACTTTACACCCACGACCTCACCTGGGTATTTTTCAGCTGCTTCTTTACTGTATCATCGCAAATGGTGGCTAAAAAAGCTGCTCCATGTTTATTTGCATCTCCTAGTAACGGGAGAATGCGGGTGTTCAAGCAAGTTTGCGTGTGATCCCCGAATATTTCAGTTGCCCCAAAATATTCTGCAGAAGCCAGTCAGATAGTATGAGATCCTGTCTTTGACTCTGTTAGAACTTTAAAAGTTGTGTTGTGTATCCAGTGCAGTACAGTAACTGTGTTAATGTGCATGTGTTTTTCTTCAGAGCACTGAGAAAACACCTGACCCAAGCAGAGATGCGGCGGGCAGCTAGGAAACCAAACATCCCTGTCAGGGTGAAAATTCCTCTGCCTCCACGGCCACTTCCTGTACCCATCCTGCCCTCCAGTACCAGCGAGCCAATTGTGCTGGAGGACTAAAGCACCTTTCTGTTAGGCCACACCCCTTGCCATCACACATCAGATTCCACCACGTTTAGATGTTTGTCTCTTCTCCCACCAAAACCTGATTTTTGCAAACCCTCATTCACATCAACTCACTGTTTTACTCTGTTTCAATGTATCTCTCTCTTTGTCTGTCCGTTTCTGTCTGTTTGCTTGTCCATCTCTCTTATTCTCTGGTGCTGTTTCTCACTCTCGCTCTGTCAGCAAACACGCATACAGACACTCAGACCAGCGTAAGCCCCACGCATCTCACAGCAGCAGGCTTTGGGCATGGACTTTGTAGTGTTTTATTCCAGTGTTATGGTTTAATTTTTCCCCCTCCTTTCCCTCCCTTTCCTCTTTTTTAATGGCAGATATTTTTAACTGTGTAATTTAAATCAGATAATGCTCAACATGAAATAATGGTGATAAAGCACACTTTATTTTTTTCCTCCAGGTCGATCTTTATTTGTGTAAATATTAACATTTTTCAGGAGTGGTATCTTTATTGCTGGGTTTAGAAGGGGAGGGAAGGGATCTGAATTAGGGGTTTTGGCATGTCTCTTTTTTTCATCTTTCTCCTTTTCTTTGGTCAAAAAAAAGGAAGATCAACATGTCCCACTTCTTTTCTCAGTACTGTAGTCAATTTCAGGTTTGGAAACCTGTAGTCTTTTTTTTTTTTTTTTTTTTTCCCTGACCGGTTTAAATGGTTCTCTTCAGTCTAATCCAAGCTGAAGCATCTCACTTAACGAATCCTTAATTCAGCTCAAATGGACAGCAGAGCTCTGGACTGCAGAGGTGTCCCCACCACTCCATATGCCATGGATCAGCGGACTCAAGTTTAGAAATACTTTTTTTTTTTTTTTTTTTTTTTAAATGGTCCCACTGTTTCCCCTTTTTACATTGTAATCGTTGAGCAATATGTGATAGAACATTTGTCTGTGATAAGAAATGATTTGGAGATGTATTTGATTTGCTCTGATGTTTGGGGGCTTGGCTGGGTTCTGTTTGAAATGGTTTTTCTCAGTGCTAATGGTGACAGAATGTTGATGGCTCCAAATTACGTTCCCAGAACAGATCAAGGTGAAAAGGTGTTGGTATAAAGGAAGGGCAAGCATAGGTCAGAGAAACCCTGTGGCTTTTATAGATCAAGGGTACATTTTTTTTTTTTTTTTTTTTTTTTTTTTTTTTTTCTTCTTCTTCTTTTTTTTTTTTTTCTTTTTTTCTTCTTGAAAAGTAAATGGTTGTTTTCTCTCACAATCAGTAAAAAGCTGCCCCCCTACACACTTTTGTATGTGTAAAATAATGAATAAAGCCATACAAATTTAGGTTTGCCAGTTATACTTTCTCTCGTGTATGCCAAGATGCTCAAACCTTTCATGTATCTGATAACCCAGCACCTGAAATTCTGAATGGAGCTGCGTGCAAGGCAACGTAGTGATTGTAGGTAATGTAACTGTAGTCTGAATTGAGACAAAGGAAAAATGCTGTTTATGACAGGACTTTTTTTTTAACTGCTCCAATAGATCATAGACTGATTTGATACTGAATCATATCCTCATTTATTGGTTTTATTTGTGCTGTTTTTGACATGTAAACAATTGGACTTGCTCATTCGCTCATGGCATTGTGAAATGTCAACCAGTGAATGAGGCTCACATCATTCTTCCTTGTACACGGCCCCCCCCCAGTTTTAGGGGTTTTGTAAGGTTTCTTAAAATGAGTGTGCACTGCGCACTAAAGACTAAAATAAATGTTAACCTCTCCCCCAAGAAAAGTTGCCAGTTTTATATGAAAATAGTAGCCTGAGATGCTGCTACCTTTAGCCGAGGGCTAAATATGTCCATATAGTTCTCCATTTGGGGTTGGGTTAAAGGGAAGGGAGGGTATATCAGTTCATTAAGGTAGATTCAATTTTGTATGTCAGTGATTTTTTTTTTTTTTTTCCCTCAACTGTTTTTTATTCTAATGTCTCTGTATCCTTTAATGCATCTTGATAAGAAAAGAAATAAAGATTTTTTTTCTTTGTGGTCATACACCTTCCCCTTTTTCCTCTGATTTTTATCAGGTTAATTTCACAGGCAAGCTTGCTTGTCCCGAGTGCCACTGTATGGCATGTGTTGAATATTTGTATTATAGTATTAAGACTGTGTATTAAAATACGGATTTTTCGATTCCATTCGAGTTGATAAATTTGTTAAGCATTTAGAATTCGATTCACAAGTCTACATGTAGGTCTGCTGTAGAGCCGGATTTATTTTGGGTTACAGCAACTTCGGCGTTACTTCACTGCGGACGCTCTTCTTTATACTGCAGTGTGCAGGTTGTTTTTAAAGTTGCGTCTTTAAGGTGAGAATTTGTGTCGTGTTTCACTCTAATCTATCCGAGGGGTCCCGATAACCAGGCTGCACCAACCCTGTGATGTCGATGATGCTAAAATAGTGGTAAATCTGGAAAGAGAAAAGCTTTTATTTTGGTACTGTTCTACAGCGCCCTGTCAGTCTCTGTGAGCACATTAGTAACTATCCCCTCTGATCACGTTCAACAATTCTGACCAAGCAAGTCTCTCAGATCTCACCCCAGACCGCTCTCATTACATTTAAAGACGCATTTGATAAATCGGTGAACATCCAGTTTAATGGCAGACCCGAGCTCATGGCGTGTCTTCTCTCTTTGTTTAAGCGGCGCTGAGTGTCATCACCGACTCGCACAATGAAATCAGACGGGCTCGACCGCCGCCTCGCAGACGGTCATTCAATTAGCAGAAGCGAGGTGTGACCCGCTAATGACCGCAGGAGCGCTGCGCCTGTGTGTGTTTTAAGAGCTCGCCATTTGAAGTCGACCATTAAGCTACTGCCAAACGATGTTTATTGGGCCTCAAACAAACTCCTACCTGAATCCTGTCAGGACGGGAGAGAACCAGAGCGGCTGATTTGCATAAATTAAATTGCCGGCCCGTCCCGCCTCCTGATTGGTCCGTTCGAACTTGAGGCGACGCAGCTGGTGCCCGTTTAAAGGGAAACGCGGGAACCGTGATTTGGAGCAGCTTTAAAGCAGCGGAGCTGAGCTTCGTTTGGTGTGTGTGTCGTTGGCCCGCCGGGTTTAGGCTCCAGTCCTTGGCTCGCTCTTCCTCGCTCACACCGCAGACATCCTGCCCGCTGCTCTGGTGGACGGTTGGACGCTGCTGTCGCAGACTTCAGCTTCTGGGCGAACAGAAAGGCTCTGTGTGGAGGCGCTGCTGCACTCGTGTGGAGACCGCAGAGATGTTTGAGGTACACTCTCTTATTTTTCGCTTCTGTAGTAATTCTGCGTAACTAATCTATATAAACTGCAGTACAACAGGACACCGTTATGTGCCGGAGATAAATGGGTAATCAACTGTGTGGACTCGGGATAATAAACAAAAGGTGTCCATCTCTGACCTGCCTGTGTGAATTGGTCAGGCGTCTGGTTCCTTACAGCTCCACGTTAGAGTCTGCAGGTTAAAGCTGCTGTGGAAGCTTGATGTCTGATGTTTAACGCTACTATGGAACAAGAATCCTCTAGGATATCTGACTTCAAGAGCTGAAGTCACTAGGCTGTCATCAGTGTGGTTAAAACCACCCCTAGTAATGGATACTTCAATAATCTCAGTAAACTTGTTAAACTACTGTAGTTTATTAGTGGATGCTACACTTGAGCCTTTTATGTTCAAGGGATATTTGATGTAGTCTATGGTTCTAAATAAGTTCTGGACAGAACCTTTTAGTTGTCTGCCATTACAAGCTTGACATCATAAAGGAACCCCTTTTGGTGCTCTATAGAACCTTTCTGAAAGTGTTTTTATATAGAAATGTGCACCACAATGTGAAGTCATAGCTATCTGGACTTCTCATGGTCTTGTGTAAATGTGCTTTCTCCTCAGACCAGCCAAGATGACTTGCTGCTGTTTCCCTCAGATGGTGGGTATGAGGTCTGTTTCCCAGGGGAGAGCTTGGCTAATAGGGGTCAGTCATTAGCTGAGGCTCTGCTTCCGTTGGTTGGGTCCCCATCCCCCCCACTGAACCCATTGCTCTGCTCCACCCGCTACAAGACCGAGCTGTGCAGTCGCTACGCTGAAACGGGTACATGCAAATATGCAGAACGCTGCCAGTTTGCTCATGGTCTACATGACCTCCATGTGCCCTCCCACCACCCCAAGTACAAGACGGAGCTGTGCCGCACTTTCCACACGGCGGGCTACTGCATGTATGGCACTCGTTGCCTCTTTGTGCACAGCCTGAAGGAGCAGAGGCCTGTTCGCCACAGGCGTAGGAGCGTACCATGCCGTACATACCGCGCCTTTGGGGTCTGCCCCTTCGGAACCCGCTGCCACTTCTTGCATGTTGAGGGTGGCTCAGAGTCAAGCGATGGCGCAGAAGAGAAGACCTGGCAGCCACCTTCACGTTCCAGTGAATGGAAGCCTCGTGGTGCTCTCTGCCGTACCTTCAGCTCCTTTGGCTTTTGTCTGTATGGCACTCGCTGTCGCTTCCAGCATGGGCTGCCTAACAATGTCAAGGGCCTTGACTTGAATCAGACCCCTTGGTCACCCCAGATGCCTGGAAGGGCCCTGTCCCCAGCATCAGACATGTGTTCTTCCTCCCCACCCTCATCCTCCACCTCCTCATCACCTCCGTCTATGCTGGCCTCCCCTGTGTTCCGTGATTATTCTGGTCCCATCACGCCACCATCTGGAGAAGCAATTGCCCACAATGCATTCACCTTCAGCAGCCAGCACCTCAATGACCTGCTGCTGCCACTAGCCATCAGACTCCAGCAGCTTGAACAGGCTTCTAATCTGAACCCACAGGATGTGCTTGAACAAGCACTGTTGTCTTAATGCTTCTAGTAGTCCTTTTATTTTATTTAAATGGCCTTAATTGTAAGGTGGCAGGGTGGATTTAAATGGTTATTCTTCTGCTTGTTGGGTCTGATCTTTTGTAGATAGTTAATTTGACAGACTAAACTGCTGTAAATTGACATTTTAATCTGTTGTACATACTATGGAGCATTTTGCACGCTATGAATGTGTATTTATGATTTTAACTTATGTTTACTACCTAAATTATTGTGTGAGGATGGGAGCACTTTTTTTGCATCCTTCATCTTAATAAAATCACTAACTCCATGCTCTGGTGCTGTCCTGACTTTATCTGACTTTGAAGTCCTGGCTTTTCCGGGGGGTGGATGGCGTGGGTCTGTTACTTATTATTGCCGTACCATGTTTATTTGAAGAGCTACTGGTAGCATATTCAATACCAGAGTATGGTGCATAACCTCGGTCATAAAACGGTGGCTTTTACATGCAAGTAACGCTTTGTATGCCTAAAAATGGCATTTGGGATGCTGCACAGCTTCTAATTAGAAATATGGTGTACGGTTTTGTGGGAAAAGCACTTATTTCGTGACCTGTGTAGGGAGAAGGGAGCCATTTGAGATTCAGCCGTAAATGCGTCCCTGGCACGCATGCGCAAACTCTCGGCCCAATCAAGGCTTTTATTTTGAAGGGGCTACACCGACGCTAGCATTAGCTCGCAGCCCATATACAATATTACATGCGCACGATTATTCACAGATGTGTATGCGTTACGAAGGTAAAGATAAAGGACGTTTTAGCCTTTCTGAGGTCTGATGAAATGAGAGCAGTCGAGTTAACGTGAATAACCGAGCGCTACTATTGGTCCGTAAACCACCTGAGCCTCGTCAGTTAGCGTTAGCCAGCTACCTGCTGTTTTGTGTTCGTACGTTATAGCCAAGCACTCAAAGCTGTAGCAGGTCTACAGGTGATTGCTGTGAAATATAGGTAGTTATTTAGCTAACGCTAGCGGGCTTGGGCTGGCTCAGACGAGCAGAGGATCGCGGGGTGTTGTGGCTCTGCTCCTGCGCGGCTGGACCCGTTTTGACCGACGTTAAAAAGTTTAACGGCGGCTTTTGCGTTTAGAGTTCCCTGCCAAGATGACCGAGACGAGAGAGGAGCGCCGTTTCGCCGAGGTGCCCCGGGAGTCCATCAAACTCATGGCCGAGAGTGCCGGGGTGGAGTTGGGAGACGATGTGGCCGCGATGCTCGCTGAGGATGTTTGTTACCGCCTCAGGGAAGCCACACAGGTAACCCGACGAGCTGAACGAGCGAGCCGTTCGGCTGGCTGACAGCACACGGATGGGTAGCAACGCCGACCGTCCACTTAATTAAAACCACATTGTTTCTACATTCATTGTCCATTTTATCACCTCCACTTACCAATTAGGAGAACTGTAGTTCTGCACTTGTAGTCCTTCTGTTTCTCTGCATACTTTGTTAGCTCTTTTTTACCCCGTTCATCAGTGGTCAGGACCCCCACAGAGCAGGTATTGTTTGGGCGATGGATCATTCTCAACACTGCAGTGTGTTGTGCTGGAGCTTATAAACACTTCAGTATCACCGCTGTACTGAGAACAGTAGGTTAACCAACCGAAAATATCATCCACCAGCGTCCTGTGACCACTGATGGGGGACTAGAGGATGACCAACACACAGCAACAGATGAGCTACAGTCTCTGTCTTTACAAGGAGGACCAGCAAGATAGGATTGTCTAATACAGTGGACCCTGTTTAAAAACTCCAGTTTTGTGTGAGAGGTGGTTTTAATGAGGTGTTCGGTCAATGTAAGCTATTAGCTGTTGAAAAGCCTTTTGCAGACAGACTCTCCAAAAGGATTCCACACATTTATGGCTGGTTTAATACTCACTTCAGTCCACTCCACATGTACTCACCACAGAACAGCTCCCAGTTTATGAGACACGCTAAGAGAAGAAAACTGACCGTAGAGGACTTCAACAGAGCTCTTCGCTGGAGCAATACTGAGGTAACCTAGCTATTAAGTAGTATTAATATTAGTATTAGTATTAAATGTCATTAACTTGATTGGCCTTGCAGTATGTTAAAATTTCATGCTTACAAGTAAAATCGTTCCTTCTGTTGAAATGACTTGGGATTAGTAAAAATGTTAAAGAATTTGTCCTTCTAGTGAAAGTTTAAAGGGCCCATTTTGTACATTTTTCTTGTATTTTCTATTTTTCCTTTTTTCCTAATTCTTTTTTACATGACCACTATCCACTCACTTTTTTATTCCTTAGAATTACTTTTAATAGAATATTTGTGCCTTTATGACTGGTATATTTAAATGAGGTCTGTTCTTTTTTTATGTGTTTGGATTGCTTTTTTTTTTTTTTTTACTAGTATGAGACAGCTTTATTGTCATTCCTTTTCACCACAGATGGTTTAACGAGAAGCAAACACTGGTTAATCCGAAACACAGAGCAGCAGCAGATAACAACACAGACAAACAGTAAATACTGACAACACTCCGTTCCAAACACTACAAAAAATGTGCTACACAGTATACGATATAGTATGCAACCATTAAACACGGGACCGTAGAGACTCGACAGTGGACAATGTCGGAGCTGTAGCTGCATCCCAGAAAGCGTGGGATGCTTGGATGTTTTACTCGGAATATGGAACCTTGCAAAAACGTGCCTGGGAACAAAGCCTGTGTTGTTCTGTCCGTTTCACGTTCCTCTTTCTGTCACTTTCAGACCATCTGTGGCTATGGTGCTCAGGATGCTCTACCATTTCGTCCACTGAAAGAGGGAGAGCTTTTCTTTGTCGAGGATCGGGAGGTGAATTTGGTAGAGCTGGCTCTTGCCACTAACATTCCCAAAGGCTGTGCTGAGACTATGGTGCGAGGTAGGACACTGTTGTTCTCTTTCTAGAGGGTGGTGTAGTATGTGTAGATGAGTACTGATCGTTTTGTCTGCTCGGCAGTGCATGTGTCCTATCTCGATGGAAAAGGAAATCTGGAGCCACAAGGCACAGGTGAAATACGTTTTTCTGTTTTTTATATAGTAGTGAATTGCTATTTTAGTTATTAAAGTACATAATGAGCTGTGAGCCTTCCAGGTTTGCACTTAATAATGGAAAACACGCTGCATGCTCTACCGTGGGTGATGGGCCTTTCTTCTTCAGTTCCCAGTGCTGTGCAGTCTCTGTCCGATGACCTACTCAAGTATTACCAGCAGATCACTAGAGCCATATTAGGAGAGGACCCACACTTAATGAAGGTATGAGCTGCTCAGTGGTGGATAAGCTTGGTTGTGATCCTTTAAAGATCCTCTAAAAAATCTGCTGTTTTTTCTTTCTTTTAATAAAACTAGGTTGCTTTGCTGGATCTACAATCCAACTCCAAGATTGCTGCCCTCCTACCTTACTTTGTTTATGTCATCAGTGGGGTAAGTGACTTACACATAAATTCGCATAAAAGTGGGTGTCTAAATCCACAAGTTTAGTGACACCTTTGCTTGTTTTATGGAAAACATTATAAGAAGTCTTTGAGGTGAGATATAGCTCTAAACTGTGCAAGCTTCTGGTGTTCAAGGGTAGAAAAATGGATGATCTGACATAAATATATGAAGTATAATATTGGGTTGGTTTCCAAGCATAGCCTAGTCTTTGCTTAAATTATTTTGGGGATTCTCCATTGAAAACTACTTTCTATCTAATTTGTTCGGCAAATGGAAACGTGTTGTATCCCCCTCAGGTGAAGTCAGTAAGTCATGACTTGGACCAGCTGAACAGGCTGCTGCACATGGTGAAGAGTTTGGTTCAGAACCCATATCTGTATCTGGGCTCATATGTGCGAAGTCTCGTCTCCAGCGTCATGTACTGCATCCTGGAGCCACTTGCCGCCTCCATTAATCCACTCAACGACCACTGGACCCTGAGGGACTATGCTGCCTTGCTTCTCAGCCACATCTTCTGGTACATCACACATTACCTGCACTTTTACATATGCCACACATACACAGATGCTGGAGATTTAGGTGCAAAAAGTCTGAAATTCAGGCCGTTTGTCTACACATATGATGAGGCAAATATTCAGACACAGACTTTTTAACCTTTTGCTTTTAGTCACAGTATAATAATGATGATTTAATTTTTAGCAGAGTGCCATGAAAAAAGTAATCTCTAAAGCATATCTGTACCCCATTTGATAGCACTCTCTAGTCTATTTGTTGATCAGTTCATGGTAAATTATGAAAAATTCAGGATCACATATAAGAATTTTTTTTTATTATGCTGCATTAACCACAACTTCAACAGTGTGTCACTGAATATGTTTAGGGGAGTCAACAGTACTGAGATGTGTACATTTTAGGTGCAGCATGGTGTTTATCTCTCAGATGTGTTTGTAAAAGCTTTGTGTGTTCTGTGGGGTAGGACCCATGGTGACCTGGTGAGCGGACTGTACCATCAGATTCTTCTGTCACTGCAGAAGGTTCTGTCAGACCCAGTCCGGCCTCTCTGCTCTCACTATGGAGCCGTGGTCGGCCTGCACGCTCTTGGTTGGAAGGTAACCTACACATGCACACTGAGACAAAATGTTGTTCTAAAGCTTCTTTTATGAGTCCCTCTGATGTCAGTGTGTTTGTGTTTACGCCAGGCTGTTGAGCGTGTGTTGTATCCCCACCTGCCAGCCTACTGGGCGAACTTGCAGGCTGTGCTGGACGATTATTCTGTGTCCAACGCACAGGTGAAAGCAGACGGACACAAAGTGTATGGAGCTATTCTTGTAAGTTTGTCTTACATTGTGATTGAGAGGCTTAAAATCTATTGGTCTAATTATTGGTCTAATAATTTGTCTAGGGTGCTCAAACTTTTACATACAACTGTAGCTATTTAGCTCTCTCTCTCTCTTTCTCCACTAGGTGGCAGTGGAACGTTTGCTAAAGATGAAGGCTGTAAGTCTGTCTGCATCTGCAGAAGGTGGCGCTGCTGCTCTTCAGGGTTCTGTTGGGGGGATGATGGGCTTCAGAGAGAGTTCACCAGGCCTGAGCCCTCCTCCTGAACCTCTCTCCGAACCTCCATTGGGCATCGCCAGCCACTTGCAAGCAGGCGGTGCAGGATGCCAGTGGGAGGAGTGGACCCCCGTCTCACTTCCTGACATGTACTGTGAGCTGTACTCCTTCTTTGGAGACAGTCTGGCTGTGCGCTTTAGCACTGGCCCTGCACTTGGTGGTGCCCCCTCTGCCACCCCCATTCAGTCTTCAGACACTAGGAAGGAGCCAGGCAGTGGTGCGGCCAACTTGGAGAGTACACGCAAAATGCCTCAGCTCACTGCTAACATGAACATCAGCCCCAGGCAGGACGGAAGCCCACGAACTGAGCCAGCACCACCAAGTTTGGCTACAGCACCTGGGAGGTGAGTATAGCGCAAGACTCAGTGGAGGTTATGTTCTCTTAAGGAAGTGGTGCCATGGGTACTCTCCTTCAGTCTCTTAGATTATGCAAGGTGTCCATATAGGTGGACCAGTCCTTTACTTTTTTAATAATGGTACAGCTTACAATACAGAGGGGGGAAAAAATCTGATTTTTATGTAACATATTAGGCAGCATTAATCTCAGCCTGGTAAAAACTTTGGGGAAGACTAACTTTAGAGCACTTAAATTGTAAGACTTTTAGTAGGGCTGCAACAGTCAACCGAGTTCACAGCATCAATTAGGGGAAAAATGTTGGTTTGTTTACTTAAACAAAAAGGGCTTTGTAGTGCTCTGTGTGTGTGTGTGTGTGTGTGTGTGTGTGTGTGTGTGTGTGTGTGTGCAGGCTGGGTGGGGCTCCAAAAAGAAAAAAAGGTGGGCGACCTCTAGTGTAAAATGGCTTATTTCTAAATATTTCCAGCCAGTACAGTATAGACTTTTGTTTCTTGATTCTATTAAGTGCTGGCATCATCCCTGCTTTCTAGCTTTCTAGACCTGAATGCTAACTTGACTCTTCACTTTTGTCCATACAGGTCTCTGGCCCGCTCTTCTTCCTCTTCCTCATCCTCAGTCCCTCGCTCCAGGTCGTCCTCCTCCCGTCCAGGGCGCTCGGCCAGCCAATCCCGAGACATTTTCCCAAAAGCTCGCTTCCCACCTCCCCAGGTCGGCCCACCAGCCTTCTCATTTCTAATTGGAGGACGGCAGATGGGTCGACGATGCCAGGGACGGCGCTTCCAGACAAGCTTCACCCCGACTCCATCACTTACCTCCCTTCCACCTCGGGCCTACGCCCACAAACTTCCAGTTATTGGAAGAGTGAGCAAACCAGTGAGGCGCTGGACGTGCTCCCATTACTCACTGTACTTGCCTCTTTAAAAGACCCATGGACAGACAGGGTTGGCTGAATATGCCAGTGAATGAGCTGCCTGAGTTACACCTTAGACAGACTGACTGAGCTCCTAACAGAGCCAGATTGAAAAGGAACAGCTGCAGAACAGTATTTGTGGCCTGGGCTGACCACTGGGATGTATGGCCACAATGTTGATCAACTCAGACTTTTTGGACTCAACAGCATTTACTGGACAAACACATGAAAACACAGTAATGCACAAAGACAAGTTCAGGTTTTGTCAGTTGGGCTGTAAAAGATTCTTTGTTATGTAGATTTTCAAACATTATTTTTGTAACAATGTAAGGTTGAAAGCTTGTAAAATAAAGATAAAGACAACAGGAAACTGACTTTTATTTAATACTAAATCAAACTACAATTCAAATACAGCAATCCTAATATTTAAAGATGCAGAGGAAATATAAAATACCTAGATTTTTCAAAGAACAGCATTAATATACATTTTGTTTCTTACACAGAAGTAGTAACCATTTGGCTTCCATCATACTTGATGGAAAGCACTATGCTTTCCCACAAGTACACTTGTAAATGTTACTCTGGTGTGTCGCCGTTTTAGGCTCACTTGTCATATTGATTATTGTTATTTAGTAGATTTTTTGTAGAATTTTTTCCCATACAGTAATTTGTCACAAAAGTACAATTAATTTGATCAGCAGCGTTTTGGTCACTGCTTTATGAATATAAGTGATTTTGGATTTGAATTTTGTTGAGTTTATTGTAAATGTTATAGAACTTTCTCAATTATTATAGAATACTAGCATTATATTCAGTGGTTTTTTTTTGTTTTTTTTACAAAATTCCTTCAATTATTAAGGTGTAAACAGTCATTTTGAGAGGTTTGATGTTAAACACTCCATTGAGTAAAACTCCAGTGAGTAAGACTATCAAAATGTGGAATGAAGAAACTGACCTTTTGCTTCAGGACTGCTTTGACAGTACAAACTAGGATTCAGAACTGCTGCTATGAGAGAGGACGGTACTGTTGATCTAGAGGACTATGCTTCTGGGTTAACAGGCTACATCAGCAGCTGCATTGAAAGCATTGTTCCTACAAAGCGCTGTAGAAAATACCCCAACCAGAAATAAACGGTGAAGTTCTGTCCATGCTACCTGCTCGCCATGCTGCATTTCTCTCAGGCAACGCTGAAGATTACAAAAAGTCCAGATACGACCTGTGTGTATCTATCAGAGAGGCCAAGTGAGAGTACAGGCTGAAGCTGGAGGGCTTCTACACCACCACAGACTCCCGGCGCATGTGGCAACGACTGCAGCACATCACCAACAGACGAGCAAGATGGGTCACAGCCAGCCACCAGAGGTGGACAAAGTACACAAATCATGTACTGGAGTTAAAGTAGAGATACCCAAGGTAAAATATTCCTCCAGTAAAAGTAGAAGTCTTTACTCTAGACCTCAACTTGAGTAAAAGTACAAAAGTATTTACCTTCAAATGTACTTAAATATCAAAAGTAAAACTACTAAAAGATTAATTATGGCTCTGATGTCCTGTTATCATTTTTATAACAAGACTCGCTTCATGAACTCATTTTAGGTGAAAACCCCCCAGTGTCTCTCTTGGTAAACCAGTCTTTTAATAGAACGTCATTAATTAGTGACGCTGATGTCTATTAAAATGATCATAAGCACAGAACACTTGAGGTAAGCAGTTTCCATCAGGGAGAACCGAGTGGCTCTGAAATCACTTTTACAAACAAGCAAAGTTTCAGTTTAAGATTATAATGTAGTTACAAGCTGAAAGAAAACTGTCTTTAAACTTCGGATCACAAACAAATCAACATCCCCGGACGTGCACTCAGGGTTTGTTCATCAGAACTGGCTGACGTGTTTGTGGACATATTCAATCTGTCCCTCGCTCAAGCTTTTGTGCCATCCTACTTCAAGACTACCACCATCGTGCCCCTCCCAAAGAAAAGCGCTGTGACCTTCCTAAATGACTATCGCCCTGTTGCACTCACTCCAATCGTGATGAAGTGCTTCGAGAGAATAGTCATGACTCACATCCAGGAGACTATTCCAAACACTACAGACCCTCTTCAGTTTGCACACTGTCGGGAGCGGGCCACAGACGATGCAGTGAACACTGCTCTTCACACAACCCTCACACACTTGGAGGGAAAGGACACATATATCAGAATGCTCTTTACTGACTACAGCTTAGCATTTAACATGGTCGTCCAATATAAACTCTCAGAAAAGCTCCTCACCCTCGGACTGACACCCGCCCTCTGCTACTGGGTGCTGAACTTTCCAACGGACAGACCCCAGTCAGATTTGGCAGCCGCACATCCAGTACAAGAACAGTGAGCTCAGGGGTACCCCAGGGCTGTGTGCTGAGCCCCCTTCTGTACACACTCTTCACTTCTGACTGCGCGGCCTCCCAGAACAACACCAGCATCAAGTTTGCTGATGATAATCATTGGACTGATCACTGGTGGGGATAAGACAGCGTACAGCAAGGAGGTGGCTGAGCTGGTGGCCTGGTGTCATGGCAACAATCTTTCCTTGAATGCAGACAAGACCAAGAAAATGATCGTTGATCTGAGGAGGAAGCGGGAGCTGCACACATAGGTGAGACAGAGGTGGAGAGGGTGAAAACCTTCAAATTCCTCAGCATCCACATTAGTGAGGATCTCACCTGGTCTCACAACACACACCTCATCATCAGGAAGTCCCAGCAGCGACTGTACTTTCTGAGAAGGCTGAGGAAATTTGGCATGCCAGCCAAAATTCTCAGCACCTTCTACAGGAGTACGATCGAGAGTGTTCTTACCAGCTCCATCATGGTCTGGTATGGAAACTGCACTGCTCAGGACAGAAAGGCTCTCCAGCGTCTGATCAAAACTGCGCAGCCTTCCCCTCACTACAGGACATTTATCATGCCAGGGTAATCAGGAGGGCCCACAACATCATCAGGGACAGTACACACCCAAGACTGGTTTCTATTCATAGGCCATCAGGCTTGTGAACACCTCACTCACTACCCCCCCCCCCCCAAAAACTGTTTTTAGTGTTATTGTTAAATTTTCAATTTTTTTCTATTTTCATCTAAGATTATATTAATATTATATTCGGTGAATGAAGGAACAGCAAAGTAAGAATTGTACAGTGTAACTGCCTGTTTCTGCTGTGCATATGACAATAAAACTTGATTAGAGAAACTTACAAAGTCAGAATTGTTCACATTGGCGGTGACAGGAACAAGACGCCCACTTCTGGAAGCTTTCTCACAGAATGTTACTACACAAAATGATAGTGAATATGCTGCCTGGTGTCTGATATGTTGTTAAATTTTAAGAAGATTTGGGTCAAAACATATTTTAATAATCCATTCATGGCAGGGAGGTAGGTGCAGGGTGTTGTGAGGCTTAGTTTTTCCGATTTTACCACTATTTTATCTTTATGCATCCATATGAAAATCAAAAGACACATACAGCTTCATTAGTGGTTTTGGATGGTAAATACAGTGGTACATTTCTCTACAGTGAATGTTTTCACATTAGACCACTCTGAATGTCTACATATCAATGAATAAATTACGCAGACCCATACAGAAATGTGATATATGGCCACATATAAAGTGTTATACATTTTAAATTATATGTACACATAAGTAAGTATCAAATAATGGTCAAATACGCGTAGCATATGGATCATGTTGATGAAAGTGTTTTCTCAGTTTGCACCGTGTTTTTATTTGCACTGTGTATAGTGTCTTATTGCCCACTATACAATCTATATTCAGTCCTAGGTTACATTTTGTAAAGGCAGAATTCAGAATGCAGTTACTTTTTAAGATTTTAGGAGAATGCTTTTAAAATACTTAGTGAATTATAACAATATATACCATCTTTACACGAAACAATCAATACAATCAATACCCGAGATACTGAGAGCTGCAGTGGACTGATGCAGGCGATGACAGCCACAATAATGCTGAGAATTTTGTAACTTAATTTAAAGAAGTGAATATTGAGAGCGTTAAAATAAAAAAAAAATTTAACTAAAAAATCTAATAAAAAATAACAGTAGATGTTTTTTTTCTCACATGTATTCGGAATACCTACTTTTCAATGTATTTTAACAGAATATATTACTGAATACCTTTAGGACAGAGTATTCAGTATTTAGCCATCACTACTTTTTCAGAGTATTCTGCCCAGCACTGTATGTCACAAAATGTCCATATGTGACAAATATAACTTGTAGAGAAATCTCTATATCTGCTCATTTAAACTACATTTCCAAAAGTATTTACTCCCCCATTCAAATCATTGAATTCAGGTGTTCCCATCACTTCCATGGCCACAGCTGTATAAAACCAAGCTCCTAGGCCTGCAGACTGCTTCTACAAACATTTGTGAAAGAATGGGTCGCTCTCAGGAGCTCAGTGAATTCCAGCATGGTACCATGATAAGATGCCACCTTTGCAACAAGTCCAATCGTGAAATTTCCTCACTACTAAATATTCCACAATCAACTGTCAGTGGTATTATAACAACGTGGAAGTGATGACAAAAAATGACAGAGTGGGGTGAGTGGATGGTGAGGTGCATAGTTTGTAGAGATCACCAACTTTCTGCAGAGTCAATCACTACAGACCTCCAAACTTCATGTGGCCTTCAGATCAGCTGAAGAACAGCGTAAAGAGCTTCATGGAATGGGCTTCCATGGCCGAGCAGCAGCATCCAAGCCTTATATCATCAAGCACAATGCAAAGCGTCGACTGTAGTGGTGTAAAGCACCACCACTGGACTCTAGAGCAGTGGAGACGTGTTCTCTGGAGTGACGAATCACGCTTCTTCATCTGGCAAGATGGGTTTGGCGGTTGCCAGGAGAACGGTACTTGTCTGACTGTATTGTGTCGAGTGTAAAGTTTGGTGGAGGGGGGATTATGTTGTGGGGTTGTTTTTCAGGAATTGAGCTCAGCCCCTTAGTTCCAGTGAAAGGAACTCTTAATGCTTCAGCACCAAGAGATTTTGGACAATTTCATGCTCCCAAATTTGTGGGAACAGTTTGGGAATGGCCCCTTCCTGTTCCAACATAACTACGCACCAGTGCACAAAGCAGGTCCATAAAGAAATGGATGAGTGAGTTTGGTGTGGAAGAACTTGACTGGGCTGCAGAGTCCTGACCTCAACCTGACAGAACACCTTTGGGATGAATTAGAGTGGAGACTGTGAGCCAGGCCTTGTCACATCAGCATCTGACCTCACAAATGCGCTTCTGGAAGAATGGTCAAAATTTCCCATAAACACACTCCTAAACCTTGTGGAAAGCCTTCCCAGAAGTGTTGAAGCTGTTGTAGCTGCAAAGGGTGGGCCGACATCATATTAAAGCCTATGGATTAAGAATGGGATCTCACTCAAGTTCATATGCGTTTGAAGGCAGACGACAGAATACTCTGGCAATATAGTGTACGTCATATGTCACAGTATAATGGCGAAATTTTAAAAATGGGTGGAATTCTCCTTTAATCTAGTTGAGAGCAGCATGTCACAGCCGCGCTGCTGGCTGAGTTAATCCGCGTCTGCAGGTCACTTCATTAAAGTTTTAGCTCCACGTTCCTGTGTGGATTTGGTTACTGAGCCCCAGTGAGAGCGGCCGCCGCTGTTCTCAGGCCGGAGTTATGGCTCCGAGCGCGGACTCCGCGCTGACTCTGTGTCGCAGCTACGCTTTCAGCTTTCTGGTCATCGCCTATGTCCTGTTCATCCTGCTCGGCGGGGCAGTGTTTATGGTGCTCGAGCAGCCCGAGGAGCGCGCTCTCGTTGCTGAGGTCCGCGAACTTCGAGCGAACTTTCTGGAAAGGCACCCGTGCGTGGAGGACAGCGGTCTGGACGCGCTGCTGAGGAAAATCCTCTCAGCCGGAAAACGCGGCGTCTCTGAGGAGGACGGAGAGGAGGACAACTTTGACTTCACCTCGTCGCTGTTCTTCGTCACCACGTTCCTCACCACGACAGGTAAAGCGCTCAGTGCTCTGTGTGTCAGCCGCCTTCAGCTTTTCTTATTGAGGTTCGTGGGTTTCCTGCTAGGCGACCCTCTCTGACTCACAGCTAAAGGTCGGCGATACAGCTGATTTTCTGTTCGACTGAATATCGAGTAATAGGCTGCTATTACTATTATATTACTATTATATTACTATTATATTCAATCCTGATAGACTACGTTTAACAGACAGCCTGTAATGAACCTTGGTAACACCAGACAACAGTAAAGCAGACACCTGAAATCATTTGCATACGCCTTAAAGGGTCCAATATCCTACATTCTTCTATTTTATTTTCCAATTATGTAGGTTTATGTCACAAAAACGTCCACCGGTCATTTTACTTGACGTTGTCAGTCCTATAAATGAAGTAGATTAAAATATGCTTATAAAATATTAAATTACAAAAATAAACCATTTTCATGAGCTCTGTTCTGATTGGCTGCACTCTCATTGGTTGATTCTAAAAGCAGCCCAGGCTGAAACACTCCTTATAACGTCAGTGTGAGTGGGTGGGGATAAACTACTGTACACTGACCAGGAGAATATGTGTAAATATGTTGGTTTTTGTGATGTCACAAAAGCAGTGAGTTCAAAACAAGTTGCTTAGTTGCTATAGATGGACTGTATGGGCTGAAGAGTGAATGATACATGTTCACATTTTAACATGGTCTGCAACACAACCTCATTTCACAGTTTTTCCATAATATGGGCCCTTTAACTAAGCTGTTTAACTAAGCTAAGGCTGTAAGAGTCTGTTCATCCTGCGTTTCTCATGAAATAACACATTGAATGTATTACATTTTTAAAATGATGTAAAGTTAGGGCTATCCCTCTTCAGTTTACATGAGTATTAGCAGTGTTTATCTTTCCAGTCATACAGATCTATTTTACACAATAAACCCTCAGATTTACTTAAACAATCGTACTGAAATTACTAGTTAAATGAAACACGTTGTCAATACTTTATGGAAGGACAGAAGTATCAGTACACGACTATTGATCCAACAGTCTCTACCTACAACTCAATTTACTGACTCATTCTGTGGATAAATGTTTTTTTGTGGTTTATTTACATCTTTAAGTTACACTTGCAGAGTGGCTAAGGACAGAAAACCAGTGGTGTTTTTGTTAGTCTGCAGCTGAGAGAACTGTAGCCTTTTTTACTCTGCATTGTTTGATTTTAATCCTCTTTAAAGCCTGAATGCTCAGGGGAAGTCATATGGTTTGTGCATGATGGGGTGTATAGTCATATGGTTTGTGCATGATGGCGTGTAAGTCCGGCCTCTTTCCCTTCTTTCTGTGAACACTTGTTGAATGGAAATGTCCCACTGAGCAGAGTTAATGTGGATCGTAGTAGTTAGTAGTAATAACTTAGTAGTTATTAGTGGTGAGCAAGGTTTTTTCAGCTCTTTAAAACCTTCATTAGGCTGTGCCAGATCCGAACTGCTTCACAGTGGGTCAGTGTTGCTCTACACCACTTTTCTCACTGAAGGTAGGACCATAAATGGGTAATCGGTTTTGTATCGAAATCGCAATTTGAAAGAGCTCTAATTTCATTTCATCCTACACTCTTAAAAAAGATGGTTCTTCAGTAAAGACAGGGATATAGAGCCTTGGACACTCAAAGAACCATTTGCATGCTTAAAGGGTTCCTTGCATGGTGAAATGGTTCAGATTGGTGGAGAATGTGTTGAATTTGGTTCTATATAGCACCTAAATGGGTTCTTCTATTGTTACAAGTGTGAAATATTAACAGTAGCAGAACCCGTTTTGGTGCCAAATCGAACCGTTTTCAAGAAGTGTTTGTATAGAACAATACAAAACACATTCTCCATCAGTTAAAGGACCATTTCACCATGCAAAGAACCACTGAAGCATGCAAATGGTGGGTGTTCACAGTTCTATATTGAACCACTGCCTTTACTAAAGAACCCTCGAAGAACCATCTTTTTATAAGAGTGTATATTATTTAACATTATCGTAAGCTTTCGTTCAGGAAGCTGGTAGCACTACATTTGGAGGGTCCACTATAGATGCTTTGAAGATGCTCAGTATATTTTTTAGTGATATTCAATGAAATATCTATTAAATGCATTTGAACTTGAAGCTGAGTGTGAAGGGTTTTTATTTAATCTAACTCTAACCCTAAATTTATCCCTAACCTCAACCTCAAGGCAAAACCTACATCTACTCCTAACCCTAACCCTAATGTTAAGTTGATGATTGACTATCACCAGAAAGTTTGATAAATTTAAGTATCTGTAGATCATGTGTGGGGAACTGTCCTAGAACCGTGTGACCAAGGAATGAAACCTAACAATGTAGAGCTTGTGAGCTGGCAGCCTGGCACATGACATTCAGCATTCAAGCCTCAAGCATAAAAGATGAATGTGTTGAGTTGTGTAAGTGAAGCTTAATTTATAGAAAATAACCATGTTTGAATTGCAATTTCAATATTGTTCAGGAAAACTGGATATTTTCAGCCCTACTCCCTTTTTTCCCTAAATAATAATAATAATAATAATAAAGAATCAATGTATTATTGTTTCACACAAGCAACACACACATCCCTGCCAGTAAAGTAAAACTTCAGCTTAGTCTCCAACACCTACTCTTTGTGATTAGCTCATGACAGGAGTGCTACAACTTGCCCCATAGTTGGGGTTAATTTCGATGGAAAATGTGGGCTTCATCACACTGGGCCTGGGGACAGTGGGGTTACCTGGTGACTGGGGCCCCTAAACACTTTTTTGGGTCTGCTGACACAGTTGTTTACCAGTGACTCACAAAAAGATACCATTACTTAACAAAGCTCACCAGTTACCTTCCATCAGCACTACACAGACAGCGCTGATGTCTGTTTATTTCCCTCTTATTCATAAATCATCTTGTCCACGCTAACATGGATAGTATGTTTTTTTAAAGGGGCCTTATGCAACATCCAACATAATGACATATTCATTATTCATTAGCAACAAAGAAGTTAATAAACAAGCAAATTCATTTTTTCTTTTGCTAACTGAAAGTCATTTTCATATAGGATTTATTTTTTTTGCACTTGGACCAATAATATCCTGGTTACACTACTGGTTGGACCATTCATTAGAAAAGTCTGGTAAAATAATGCATAGACAAGGAGCTCAGTACAATTCCACTTTGTTTTGAACCAGCTTTCCAAGCTAAAAACTAAAATAAATACATCAAAATCAATACACTTGTATGTAAATGTCTGAACACCCCCTGGTCAAATGACATGTTTTGTTCATTTGAAAATCGTCTACAGGGAACACACTTTGGCACTTTTCTGTAAATTTTAGTGCACAATTTATGTTTATTTGAGTTTAACGTATTGGAGAAAAAATAGAACACACAATATAAAATGTAACTTTTGCGCCGGCCGCATTTATGTTTTTTTTTTTTACAATATGTTACATTCAACAAAGACACAGTAATTTTGCATTTAAATGTGCAGAAGTGTGTTCTGTGAATGTACTTGAACTTACTTTCACTTGGAAAATCAACAAAGCATGTCATTTGACCACTTTATGAATGGTGAATGGTGAAAAGAGGCTGTATCAAACACTGAGCCATCACAAAGTGTTCGCTCACTGCTCTGCTGCGTTGCAGGTTATGGCACCACCATTCCGCTGTCGGATGTGGGTCGAGTGTTTTGTATCCTTTACTGTCTGGTGGGCATTCCCCTCACTCTCCTGCTGCTCTCCTGCCTCACGCATGCTTTACTGCCCAGAGTGACCCATGCGCCCATCCGCTACCTGCAGCTCTACTGGGGTCTGTCCCACAACAGAGCTGCGCTGCTGTACTGCGGGGTGTTAGCAGTGTGCACTGCAACGCTGTTCTTTCTGCTGCCTGCTGTTGCGCTCTGCCTCTTGGAGAGAGACTGGAGTTTTCTGGAGTCGCTGTACTACTGCTTTATCTCTCTCAGCACCATTGGGCTGGGAGATTATCTGCCTGGGAGGACGCACAGTCGGGCGGCGCGGCAGGGGCTGGAGTTTGCCACTTCATGTGAGTCCTTTTTACCTCCAAGTCTGATCCTCATTCAGTTTAAGTGAGGCTAGTGTGTATTTTGTCCCTGATAAAGTAAGATCTCACTGCAGTGAACATTACCAAAATGTTCTTCCGTGCTTCATATGCATTTCCACCAGAGAGGGCTCCAAATCCCCAAAGCTTACATAGTGCAGCTTTAAATGGTCCTTCTCTGTGAAGGAGAACTGCTTGTATATGGTTCCTGAAAATGGTTCTCTATAGCACCAAAGAGTTCTATTACTCTCTGATACAATTTGTTGAAGGATGTTTTAAAAAATACAACCTCTGTTTTGTATATAAATATAAGCATTAGCTTCACTATTTATTTGTCTTAGAAATTCAAAACACTGAAGGATTTAGAAGCCTTTAGATCAAAGTGGCATTTATTGTTAGGAAATAGATTTCTTGACAGTTTAAATCTTTTTGTGGGCACAGCTTTACTGGGATTCTCCAGCGAGATTGAAATGGTATTAGGTTAGGCGTTATCTGCGTTTATAAAACAGGGTGGATGTAGACATGTGATATTCCCAATGCAGACCAGATTTTTAATGTAATTCTACAACTACATAAGAGTGTCATGATGTCATTTATGGAGTAGCCAAGTGGGCCTGGAATGGAGCACACAGACTGAGGAATGAGTGATGTGAGTGTAGCTGAGCACAGCATGAACATGCCACAGATATTTACCAATGATGTAAAAAAGAATCAATAAATAAAGCAGAAATAAACTGAAAACTTAAAGGATTTTCAAAAACCCAACAACAACAGTTCATTAACAGTTCAATAACAGTGATCATTTGTAGTTTTTCAATTAGCCGTGACATTTGAAATTGTTAGTTCTTTAGTTCTCAAAGGCTAATATGACTATTAAATAATGCAAACTTGTACTCCACCAGCAACAAACTGAATATTTAAATTGCCTGAAACTAAGGGTGGGAGACTTGGTGAAAATATCATACTATGATACTTAAAGACATTTTCCTGACATACAATATGCATCACAATTTTTAGGCTTTCTGAGGGGAGTTTGGCAAAATAGAACCTGTGGTGCAACAAATAAAAACAGCTTTAATGACAACAACAACAACAATAATAAAAATAAACCTACAACTACAATTATTTTTATTGAACATTTTACAAACTGTACTGCACTACATCCATTTAAACAGGCCTAAATATGCTCTCTTTGTTATTAAACACATAGTTAGTCAGTGTTCTTTAAATATTGACTACATCCATGCTCAGAAAAGCATGTTGTAAATATATATCATTTTAGCACAATTATGATAGAATATTGTGCACCCCCCCTCAAACTGTGCCTGTCAGTCAGAAGCCTGAATTAAGTCTATTTTTACAAGTCATATAGTGCCAAAAATCACATAAGCAAGTCTGTGTGAGATACTTAACAACTCAATGTTGATGATTTTAGCATGCAGTATGCACAGTGCTGATTATTTGTTAGCTCTACATAAGCCTTATAGCTAGTGCAAAAGTAAACAATCAGACAAACATGTCTTGGCTGATTTTGTGTAATTTTTCTATGACTTTTCACTAAAGCTATCTCTGTAATGTTTCTAAAAATGTATCGCTTGTGCTCAGGTTACCTGGTGCTGGGGCTTGTGGTCCTGTTGGTGGTTGTGGAGAGTTTCTGGCAGCTGCAGCAGGTGCAGGCTTTGGTGCGTCTCTTCGTCGGGGCTCGGGTGAGTGAGCTGATGGGAGTCGGTCTTGATGAGCTTGTGCTCGGTGGACATTCAGGAGCTCAGGTGAGCTCAGAGGAGCCCCAGTACACTCTGCCTATCTCCACCATCTCACACCCCGTCCCTGCTGCACACACATCTGCCTCTGTGGAGGAAACATCAACACTGGAAACACCACACGCAGCAAGCTGTGAGATAACTGCTTCCCTTACAGTTCACCCAGAAGGTATCACAGACTCGCCTGACCAACCAACCAACTGAATATCAACAGGGAAGAAGTTTGTTCATCTTTAAAAATAGTTACTGGAGTCGTATCAATGAGTTAAAGTCACAACCACATTTACCCTGCCAGTTGGATCAGTGAGAGTGGATGATCTTTGGCAACTCAGGCATGGCCTGTGTATTTATTTGAAGTGATATGCATTCATGTCTCATTAACACAACAGCTAACATACCATTCAGTCTGTTGGAGAAAATGTTTTTCTTCATTTTGCAAATCATAGCCGTCAGGACAAGACTTTGTATCTCCATCTTTGCTAGAGGTTCAACTCATTAGGAGCTAAAAGAACAGACAAAATAGTCCCCAAAGAAAACATGTTTTTTGGATTAACACACTTTTGCCATTCATTACAGTTACATATAAAAACATATAAAACATGTTCAGGGTTACTGATCACTAAATAAAATGGCTATATTTGGTTCCTATCACCACCACTGTAAAATAAAAAAACAAAAACGATTTGGTAAATTAGTAGAAACTAGTAGATTCTGAACAAGTTTCTGAACAAGTACCTGAACATTCATTCTCAAAGCCATCTTGAAGGACAATAATATTTGCATTTCAAAAATTAACTATAATTTAAAGTACGTTCCTTGCTGCAGTTCAAAATGTATCCAGTAGGGGGCAGACATGTATCAGTAGTATTTACTAATGATGGAGCAAATGAACTGTGATGTAAAGCATGTAGATCACTGCGCAGGACATACTTGATACTCACATATTTGGGATGATTCACAAACTTTGTGGTTTAACAACCTGTCACTGTCAATTTTGCTGAACATTTTCTCATTGTCTGATAATTTAATCTGGTAAATCTGGGAGATTTGGAGACCTCTCTGATGGAAATGTGTAATCACACACATGTGGAAGAGCGTTTTGTAGGTCCTCTTTGGACCCCTTCCCCGAGTGGATGAATCTGATGTTAGCCTGTCGAAAGAATATTCAAAGACAGTTCAGTCTTGATGAAGGACTGTTCTGAGAATATAAGTAAATTATCTACTACTGTCATCATATCTTCATATTTGCTTATAATTTAATGGACAAAAACCTTGGGAGCCTCTAAATAAGCATATTAATGTCCATTTGCAGTCCAGATGGACTATATTTTCTCAGCTCTGGTGCTGTTAACTCCTTTCTGAGTTGTAAGTCCTCAGCCTTTAGAGGGCAGCCTTCTTGTAATTTTGATGATGAAGGAGAATTCCACCATTTTTTCAAAAGTTCTACATAATTCAGGGGTTGAGACATAAACAAAGTCATTCAGAGTGGTTTGACGCAAATTTTTAGAAAAACTAACATTCAGATTTTCTTTATAGTGGTGGTGAAAGGAACCAGGTGAGGTTTATAACACAAATATAGTCATTTTTAAAATCATCACCACCACCACCAGTGAACCTACACATGTCTTCTAAGTTTTTTATATGCTTATATTTATTTAGTGTTTATGTTGACAGTGATTAAACAGTGGCGAATGTGAAACATTGAAGTTTCATTGGGGACTGTTTTGCCTTCCAATGCCCTGCATTGATCTGGACACCATGATTATGTTTTAAGCCAGAACTTTATCAGAGAACAATGTCTCAGGCATCAGACAGCATGTTCATAACCATTTTGTGTTCCAAATATTATGTGAGGGAGCTTTTAGAGGCTCTCTATCACCACCACTGTGAACAGTTCTGCCTCCATAACTTTCTCTAGAATGGAGCATTTCACATCAAACCGCTTAGAATATCTTTCTCCACTTCTTAACTCTTCAAGTTTGCAGACATTTTGAAAAATCTGTGAAATTTCCCTTTAATAAAAAATGTTTGTTGTAAACATATCCTTAAAGACACTGGATGTAACGAAACACTAGTCTTTAAAATGTTTTCCCATAAAATGTTGTGCAAAGATAATATTAAAGGTAATTTAGATCACAGATATAATTGACAAAATTACCATTTTTAGCTCTACAATGTGCTGAATATGCCTCACATCCCGGCATTGTTTGCTTCACATTGTAGCTGGACTTTTCAAATCATGTTTAGTCTCGTCATCCAGCCGCTGAGTGACACAATGCATAGTAGGGCAGAATATGTGTGTGGGAACAAGTGCACAAATGTGTGTGTGTGTGTGTGTGTGTGTGTGTGTGTGTGTGTGTGTGTGTGTGTGTGTGTGTAAAGGGGACACAGTGACTCAGACTCTGTGCCCAGCACTGATGGCTCTGCCTCTGCTCACCCGCCTCACATAAATGCTCCTGTCCGCCTGACGCACAGATGAGATCATACACTGCTATTATGACATTCTGCCATTTAGGCCGTCCTCTCTTGCACACTCATTGTGTTTAACCAGTGGACGCCTGCTAAATCTCATAACTCTGTGTGAACATAATGTGAGGGTTGAACTGACTGTTATGCCTGATAGTTCGATGTTGACATGCGTGTTTAACATGTGTGCTATTTATACTTCTCAGAAAAAAGGAAATATGTATTATTTATCTTTTTTTTGCAAAGTAGCATTCTCTCAAGTGTATATATATTTTTCAATTAAAGCCCAAGATAAAGGAATTTGCTATGGTGCTCTCAAAAGACAACATAAAGCAATCAAAAAGAATAAACAAGGACAATGCAATTAGAACAGCCAGATTAAAAACATTTATAAACACCACAATAATATTTAACTGAAAGACTGACTTATTAACCTAAATAAAAGAAAATAAATCTTAACTACAGAAATTCGCGACAGAAGACAGAAGACTATACTGTTTGTAATGATCCTAAAAATGAACCTTAAATGAGTTTTAAATGTACACTATGTTCATTTTGCGTATTTGTTAGGTATTAATGCTGCATAACTTAAATTTCCATAACATTTTTAAAAATAGAAGAATTACTTTATAAGCCTGGAGTCGACAGGATCAAAAAAACTACTACCACAGCAACAATGGCACCCAAAAAAGTATAGATTAACACCTTTTTTCCTGTGAGTTAACATTAAAAGTTAAGAAAGTTTTTTTTTCTTTTCTCTCATAAAGATACCATTCAGAGATATAGTTGCATGCTAAGGTTTGGGCATCACTGACAAAATGACATAGTTGTTGACTTTTAATTCTGGCATGTTCAAAAGTTTGGATACTCTTCCAGTTGTAAACTTCATTAACTCATTAGACTTAAGTTAACTTGTTAGGAGTGGTTAAGAACTGTCATGAGGTTGTCAGCTAATGAGTGTAAATACTCTTGCTCTTCAAACCTGTGTTAACACTCATTAACCATGGTCTCTATCAAAGCAACTGGCTGAGGATCTGAAAATGAAGCCAATAGCAGGCAAAGACTATAAAAAGATATCAGAGCTTCCAACTCATGATTTCCACTGATGTAAATGTCAGTAAAGGGGAACTCAAAGCAAGATCTGCAAGACTAAGGAAACTCTAAAATAAAACAGTATGATAAGAAAGGTAAAGCTAAACACCAATACTACCACAAAGAACCTGCAGGAAGGCTTGGCTGATACATGGGAGGGGTATCAGCAGGAAACCTTACCTGTAAACTTATCACGAGGTCAGTGTCTGAAGTATGTAAACATCATCTAAATAAGCCTGAGGCATTTTGGAAACAAATGCTGTGGACAGATGAAGTAAAAATGGACCTACATGGAAACAGTCATCACAGGCATTTGATGAAAAGAACACCTTGGTAACTGTTAAGTATGGGGGTGGATTTGTTACACTTTGAGTTGTGTGGCTGCCAGTGGCACAGAAAATATTGCAAGGGTAGATGGCAAAATGGATTTCGCTAAGTATCAGCAGATTCTGGAGTGGTGACATATTCTGTCCAAAAACAGACGCTGAAAAGACTGGCCGGCTTCTACAACAGGACAAAGAACCAAAACATATCTGAAATTCCACCATGAACTAGTTCAAGAAATGTAAAACTGTTTGGAATGTGAGTAGATCTGAAACATGCAGTACGTGCAAGAATATTACAAAACTGGAAGCGTTCTAAAGGAAGAGTCAGAGAAAATTCCAAACAATGTCATAGAAAGAGTAGCTGGTTACAAAAAGTGTTTGCGAGCTGTTTGGTGTCCAAACTTTTGAACGTGTTTTAAATATGTTGAGAATGTGTTTACTTTGTTTCATGAAAAAAAAATTGTGCACAAGGTTATTTGTCTAGGGGTGCCCAAACTTTTGCATTAAACTGTATGAAACGTTTCTTTATTTGCTCATAACACCCATAGTGGACTTCTGTTAGAGAAAGTGTCTGTCTTTGTGCCCTCAGTAGGAGGTTGAATGAAGACTTTAAGAAGTAAATGAAGTGAATCATTTGAACTCTTTCTCTCAGTTCCTCACTTTAAAAGTATTACTGTGATCTCTGTCTCTGCCCTGCCTGACTTGAAGTACACATTGTGGATGGTGGGCTCAGTTCCAGATATTTGATAGCTGAGACATTACTGGTCTCATGACCCTGTTGTGTTCGAGTGTGGGTCTCTAGGGAAAGTCCTTGACCGGAAGAAGCACCTCTCCACTGTCTTCATGCATTGGTAGAGTTTTCCCAGATTGGTTACAGGCTACACTACACATAAACAGATGTTCATGTTATGTAAATGTTGTATACATAATATTGAATAGATTGTCACACTGCAGATTCGGATGACTTTGTTACTATTTTATTTTGTACTTCTACACCATCAACAGCCCCTTGACATTTTGACGGACTGTTAGCAGGTGGCACTGTAATGCATGTCTATATTTATCAAGGCAGCCTGAACACCAGCTCTGATCTTTTGGGATGGTGCAACAGCGCTCCAATGCTAGGAGTACTTTTCCACTCCTGGACATAGACGACTGCAATCTTTTAGACACTTACTGTCTAACAGCTGTTTCAAAAGAGCGTTTAGAGATGGTGAACATGTTTAAGCACTAAATTTGCTCCTGTGAAATGTCTTTCAAGCCTTTCAAGTCTAATGTGTATCTGTAAAACTAGTAGGTTTACCGTATACAGTTCTAGCCACCATTATCAGCGCCCTTTTCTTTTTCTTCCTTTTCCTTTTCTTTTTCTTCATAAATAAATCAAAATATATCAATTTTCTGTCATTAGATTATTTTTTTTGGATGTCTAAAGTTATTAAACAAAAGAACACGTCTTTTCAACTTGTAGGACATGATTTTATAGAAAAGAAAAAAACATGACACGGTCAGTATTAGTGGCACCTTTTCCTAATATTTTGTTGCACAGGCTCATCAGTGACAGCTTCCAAACATTTTTGGTAGCCTTATACAAGCTTCTTGCACCGGTTGGCTGGTAGTTTTTCCCACTACTCCATTGGAAACTTCTCAAGCTCTTGGATGTTGGCAGGGAGCATCTTCCCTGTGACAGATTTTTTAATGAGGTTGTGATCAGGACTCATTGCCAGCCAGTTTAAAATAGTCCATTTCTTTCTTTTGCAACGATTCTGTTGCTTTTTGATGTGTGCTTGGTGTCCAACCCAGTCATAGATTACTTATACTAGGTAGCACATTGCTCTCTGAAATACTTTGGTAAATTTCTGATTTCATCAATCCTGTCCTTCAGTGTGGCCTCCGGTACCTGAGGCAGCAAAGCAGCCACACAACATTATGCATCCACCACAATGCTTGACTGCAGGTAGGGTGTTCTTTTGCTTATAATCTTCATTTTGTCTCCCATAAACAAATTGCTGGTGTGCATTGCCAAAGCGCTCTATTTTTGTTTCATCTGTTCAAAAAACCTTTGCCCTTGTGGTTTGTCTAAGTATGTTTTGGCAAAGATCAATCATGCCTTCTTATGTCTTTCTTTTAGCAATGCAGTCCTACTTGGCCTTCACCCCTGAAGTCCTTCTCGGTTTAGTGTGTGGCGTATCGTATGGGTAGACACTATCACTCCGGATTGAGGTCTGCCTTTAGCTCTTTGGGTGTTACACACAGTGTTTTTTACAGTTCGCACCAACCTTCGAAGGCTTTTCCCACAGATTTTCCTCTTTGATCCACAGTCTAGGAGGTTCTTGACAGCTCCATGAGTAATAAACCTCGTAATTACATTACGCCCTGTTGAAACAGGGATGTCAAGGACTTTGGAGATGGCCTTGTGCCCTTTACCATTCTTGTGTTTGGGAATAATAGCACTTCTGATGTTCTAAGACAGCTCTCATGTCTTGACCTTCATGAAAAGAGATCAGGGGAAAGTAAAGTGAAGCCATTTAAGCATTGAAGCCATCATTCATTGGTTAATTCAAGTCATTTGAGCCATCTAATTTATCACAGGTCAGTCTACTCTGGTCCAGTCTGAATAGATTTCATCAAAGGGTTGCCAATAAATGTGTCACGTCCCTATTTTTGTTTCAGTGCTCTTTCCCCCAATCGCTTTTCTTTTCTTTTCTTTTTTTAGCTTAGCTTTTGTATTTTGAACATGAGTGTTTACTGACCAAAGATGCTTCACAACACATGTTTATTTTAGGAGATATTGTATATTATGTACTTAAGATTCAGGGGTGCCAATAATGGTGGCCACAACTGTAGCTGCCAGATTTATGTTTATTTTTAAACTTTATCAAGTTATATAACCTGTAAGTATTCACCCATGCTGTTTTAGTCTATTCTAAGTCTTAAACTTAGTTTTCCTAACGTATTACATGTTTCTATCTATCTTTCTATCTGTTTTCTGTCTATTAAGAGTAATAATGCAAATATCTCTATTTAGGCTCAGACAAACCTGATATTCTGCTGTCCATTTATAGAGTATTAGAGAGCATGTAAGATCATTGAACAAAGGAAGGATTTTGGGCCTTTCATCAGTACTGGTCAGGTGAGGAGTGTCTCCTGTTAGTGCGTTTCCTGCTGCTGGTACTTAGGTAAGTGTTCCATCCTGCAGAAAAACAGGATGTGCTGGGAAATCCACACACTCTCAACACACAGGACATCGACTGCAGTGAAAAGCAGCCTTTTACCTCAGCACGACCTCTAGATACTTCATCATCGTCATTCTCTCTCCCTCCCCCTCTCTCTTGCTCTCTCTCTCGCTCTCTGTCCCTGTCATTGTTTTTTTTGGCCAGGGGAATTTACCCACTTTAGACAATTTGCAACACTTACAAAGAGGTTAAAGGTCAAATCATTGTTAAATATAGCTATATTTAAAACATGAAACATTTTTGGTTCTTTTTTTTGGCACTGGACTATAATTTCCGACGACAAGCAGATGTGTCATCATTTGACCCATTTAAAGCAGGCCTGGAATCCTGTCTTAATTTAGCTCATCAAAGTAAATAAATAGGCTGAGATGGAATTTGTGAACCTTTTGTGAACATTTTGTGTGAGAACACTGTTTTTGTATATTTAATCTTTATTTTTAATGCAAGTTTCAAATAATATCACCGTCGTTCTCTTCGATTACAAGTCGTAAATTCTAAGTTGCAATATGCTGCGATGTGTGGTCTAAAGACATTACTTGTGAGACTGAGAATATGAATAAGCCACAGCTTATCAGTGTGGTGACTACAGCGTTTCAGTAGTCAGTGGCTTTACAATGCAGATGGTTTATATAGGAACTGACTACTTCCAGACAATTTCCGTACAACAAAAAAACACTATAGACACTAACACTATAGAGCAGTGCCACTTAACTGAGCCACCCAAACCCATTCACTCCTAATTCCTCCCTCATTGTTTCCATTCACACCCAGCTGCTTCCCACCACTTCTCGCTAGATGTATTCCACTTTCAAGCTCTGGGGTTGGGGGGGGGGGGGTCACATTCATTCTAGGTCAAACTAGAGAGAAAGAAGAAGACATTCTTAATTCTTAAATTACTCATAGACATATACAGTCAAAACTTTGAACACTTCCAGTCTAATGATGTGTTCCATCAGTTTTCTGAGTAAAAATAAGTTATAACAGAACACACCACTTAAATACGACACTTTCTTTTAATGCACACTTTTTATTTATTTATATTTAGTTTAAGATGACATAAAATATATAATAGGCCATGACTTTTACCAATGCCAATTGTTTTTTTTTGTTGTTTTAATATGTAAGAAGTGTGTTTTTTTTAAAGGATATGTGTTACTTATTTTCACTAAGAAAATCAACAAAACATCAACAGTACAGTTGTCACCTGTATCCTATGATGAAACATTTCTATCCTAGATGGGAGTGGTCTCATTAAGGATTACAGCACCCCCATTTACAGGACATGAAGGGTCACTAGATGGTATGATGAGTGTGAACATCATGCAAATCATATGTTACTGCCTTCACGGCCACCATATCTTAACCCAATTAAACACCTATGGAAGACTTGGACTGATGTGTTAGACAGAGCTCTCCATCACCACCATCATCAAAACACCAACTGAGAGAATATCTTTAGGAAGAATGATGTTCCAGTCCTCTAGTACAGTTCCAGACATCTAGAATCTATGCCAAGGAACGCTGATACTGCAGTTTGTGGTGGCTGAATACTATGACACTTTATGTTCACGTTCTTTCCTGTAATTTGTCATATAGATTGAATTCTATGTATTTTATATGTATTCTACCTCATATATATTCAATTCCTAGAAATACATTTGTAATAATACTGAGTGAAATTCAACAGGGAAGAAAGGAAAAGAAGTGTTCGTCTTCTTTTGCCATATAATTTGCAGACTCTTACTGGGAAAGAACACATTCTGCATTTGATTAAAAATGTGTAACAGCACTGATAAAGTCTACTACACTAGAAATAAGTGAAATATTTCTAATATAGAAATATTTATAATAATAATTATAAATAAATGTACTATGCAGGTACATGATTCATTCAGCAAGGTACAAACAATGTAAGTGTACCCTCAAAGGTACAATAGTGGTTTTAAGGTCCAGTGGTGTACCTTACTCGAGTTTTATCCGAGTGGAAAAGTAGATATTTGTACCTTTTCATAAGCGAGCGTTTTAAATCAGAACAATAAAATAAAAGGCCTGGAGACGAGACGGGGTGTGTGGAGTCAGTACAGTTTAGAAAATATAATTTCAATGGATTCTAGTACAGTTATGTTCCCTGATTGAAGGTACTAGGATGTACTCCTGAGGATACCACTACAGTGACAAGAGGGGTACTGCCCCAGTGACAGTGTCACACCTTTTTTCTGAGAGTGTAGCAATGCTAGCCTGCTTCCATCCAGAGATCTAAGAAATTCCTCATAGATTTCTTTTGGCTCACTTATGCAACACAGCAAGGCCAGTGATACAATGCCCTTCAAAGACATAAGTGAATAAAAACAGGCTTTAAAAAATGTTTTTTCCCTCATGATTGTGTAAAAATGGTTTAATCACTATGTTGAAGTGCACTTTTGACCCCTCCTTACCTCTTTAAGCTATATATCAGTCTAGCTGATAGTAGACATGAATAATTTCTCACTTAAGACAGATATTTTGAACCCTGACTGTTGTAAAGAAAAGGCTGCAGCATTGTTGCTTCTCGGTGTATAATTGCCTAGTATTTCATAATCCTGGGGTCTCCCTGTACATTTCTGTGCACATCATAGCTTTTTTCTGCTCTAACACACAGATAAAGAACAAGCCCTTCATGAGGCGCTAGTCTTCAAGTTTTAATCTTTAGATCTGTTATTCAGCAACTACCAAACTAATTGGCAATGGCTGTGAACTACATAGGTATTGTGGTTATTAAAAGTGAGGAATTAAAGTGTAGGCTGCATGCAGGCCCGTAGGGTTTAAGAAGTTAAAGTATGATAGTAAGAGCGAGGAGAAAACTCCAATATGGGGGCAGAGGAACTCCAGGATTAGGACTGGGAAACACTGGCCTAAGACACCAACTCCAACCCCTACAAATTCCTTGTTGTTACTCATTATGTGCCCTTCTGCGTTGGACAACCCTGAAAGATCAGATGCCGGGCGCTCCAGCACAAGCTAATTAAAGAGATATTCATTAATATACAGTCATGATCTCTAAGGCCTTTAAAACACCAGCAAATAAAAACAAATCAGCCT
Source organism: Pygocentrus nattereri (assembly GCF_015220715.1). Classification (NCBI taxonomy): domain Eukaryota; kingdom Metazoa; phylum Chordata; class Actinopteri; order Characiformes; family Serrasalmidae; genus Pygocentrus; species Pygocentrus nattereri. The sequence goes on from NC_051212.1 coordinate 32,428,019, forward strand.
TCATTTTAGCCAAACATATGACAAATCACACACACTGTGCAGGGTTTCACCTGTTGTTCCACTGTTAAAACCAATGATATCTGTAGCGTTGCATAAAAACAAAGCAAAATCTGAAAATTACCTGTTGACAGAAACACCATGGCTACTTTTATTGTTTAATCATATAAAACTCCAAGCTAATTACATACTAAGGCTTATTGCTCAGCAACTACAGGGAATTAAATGCAAACTGGTTGAGCTGTTGTTAGGTTATAGATGTGTATAATGAAACTTTGCCAGGGGCCCTGGCCATTTAAGGGGTTAACTGGTGTATAGGTTATGTAGATTCATACCTTAAGTGACAGTAAATGTTTCCTTCTATCAATAATCCGATATTATTTTACGGAATAATAGACCTACTGTCAGTTTGCCCAAAAGCAGCCCAGAGTAATTTCACACAGGCCTGCCATGCTGCCCGGTCCACCCCTCTGTGATAAATGAATTCACTAACACAGGTAACGAGGAAACACTCAAACTGCTACTCTGCAATTTGACATGACTTCAAAAGGCTTAAAGAAGAAAAGGCCCCACGAATGATCATCTCATCAACACTACTTGATTTGAACGTGGCATGGTTGTTGGTGCCAGGCGGGCTGGTCTGAGTATTTCAGAAACTGCTGATCTACTGGGATTTTCACGCACAACCATCTCTAGAGTTTACAGAGAACAGTCCGAAAAACCGTGCGGCAGTTGCCAAAACCGTGGCCGGTGAGTGTCAAATACTGTAAAAATGCTGCTTTAACTTTAAAAATAGGAAATAATATTCTTTTAAGGCAGCCTAGTAACTAACTTTTAAGTATAAAAACATAAGGAACAAACTCAAATCTAACATTTTTCTCCAAATCACATATAAAGCCACTTTTTATGTGTTTTTGCAATTCAGTAAATATAAAGTAATCTAGCATTAAACTGTGTAGAAGTGTGTTCTCTGTAGAGGATGTGTTAAATTATTTTCCATGGAACGGCACATGCCATCTTATAACATCTGAATTCTTGTGAATGCTTTTCATGTTGACTGCATGGACCACTGAGCGTACTGACAGACAGGACCTAAACATACCCCACAAAAGAATCTTGTTTTGTTTAAACTTCTTTCTTAACAACGTGAACTATAGGCTATGTGTGTTGTGCTGGTCTGAGTGGATCAGACGCAGAAGCGCTGCTGGAGTTTTTAAACACCTCAGTGTCACTGCTGGACTGAGTATAGTCCACCAACCAAAAACATCCAGCCAACAGTGTCCTGTGAAGGACTAGACGATGATTAGCTCAAACTGAGCAGCATGAGATGAGCTGTCTTCTCTGGCTTTGCATCTACAGGATGAACAGACAACACAGGTGCATCTAATAGAGTGGACAGTGAGTGGACACAGTGTTTAAAGACTCCAGCAGCACTGCTGTGTCTCATCCACTCAAATCAGCACAACACACACTAACACACCACCACCACAGTGTCACTGCAGTGAATGATCCACCACCCAAATTGTACCTTCTCTCTGAGGGTCCATAGGGGTCCTGACCACTGAAGAACAGGGTAAAAGGGGGTAACAAAGTATCAGAGAAACAGATGCACTACAGTCTGTAACTGTAGAACTACAAAGTGCAGCTATAAAGTAAGAGGAGCTGATGAAGTGGAAAATGAGCGTAGAAACAAGGAGGTGGTCAGAGTGTTATGCCTGATTGGTGTATAAAGAGTGTGTCACTTAAATGTCTTGTGAGCTTTAAACGTCATATATAATATTAAACCCAGTGTGGGAACCGTCATGTATGATATAGACAGTTCGACGCTAACATAATATACAAAATCCTATAGATGAGCTAGCCAAACCTGGCATGGTGAAGGTTTCGGCACTAAACACTTATATTGTGACACTTATATTACGACGTGTTCATGATTAAATGATTAAAAATGTGACTTTATGAAAGTGGTGCTGTGCCTAATAACACACCTTATCTGTGGTAATAGCGCTGTACAGCGGCTCACTGCTTAAATTGCTTTAAGACTCTGTGCGGTTTATTTTACCGCGGTGGGGTTTTATTCTGCCCTGGGGATTTTCCAATGAAGGCCGGTTCTCTTTAGGTTATTTATAGCTCTGTGAAAGGCCGGAATATCCATCGCGCTCTCGTCTTTCAGCGCTTTCTCTGCGCTCCCGACGTGAATCTAAAGCTGGACGGTGAGCGAGGAGGCGCGCGCGCTCCCGCCTGCCTGCTCGCGCCATGTGAGCGCAGCACAGCTGAGGGGGAACTGACGGAGCAGCAGCAACAGCAGCAGCTCGTTTCTAACACGCACAGTCAGACGATGCGGCCGTTTTCGCGACTCGGCGCGCATTTGTGAGCGACATCGCAGTGCAGCCATGACCTCGGTGTGGAAGCGGCTCCAGCGCGTGGGGAAGAGGGCGTCCCGCTTCCAGTTCGTGGCGTCCTTCTCGGAGCTGACGGTGGAGTGCACCAACAAGTGGTGGGTGGCCGCTCGTCCACACGAGCCTCTCTAGCTTCTAACGCGACTTCTGAACCAAACCGAGTCGGTCCGGGTCAGGCTGTCCGAGCTGAAGGCAGCCTCGGACTCCAAGTTTCCCGTCCCACCTTAAATGGTGCGGCAGCGGCTAAGAAGCCAAGTTCAGCCTCGTGTGAGAGCAGTGAGTTGAGCGTGTCCCAGGGACCAGCCCGGTGTAGAGTTAGTCACCGACAGGCTGCCGCAGGTCTTTCTGAACGTTTTGAGGTCGTTTGTTGCTGAAGGTGCGGCTGCGCTCTGCTAAGCGCTTCTCAGCTCACTTCCGCGTTGTTGTTGTTGATGTTGTTGTCTCTGCCTTAATGACTGTCGTGAGGGGCGCTGCTCAGGGCTGGTGGGCAGATAAGTAAAGTGCAGAGGTCTGGACTAATACAGGACAGCTGTGCTACTGCCCACATCAGTTTTCCTCTGCGCGCTGAGGCGCAGGCCTTTGAGCGGACTTACCTCAGGCGTGTTCCTCGTTTCCATGCGCGGAGTCCGCACTGCATCACCTCAGCAGTCTTTCGGTTTCCTTTTTGGCAGCAGCATTTGTTGTGACAGCCTTTGTCCAGGTGCAGCTGATGTAGACATTTGAAGAAAGTTGATTCAGTTACAGCGTGAAAACTCTTCCGTTTGATCCCCCTGAGCCCGAGGCTTATAACTGCGGTGTTAATCATAAAACTCTTATTCTTCTGTAACTGTTACACATGATCCAGTAACTGCTATGAAGCCAGCGTGTCGTTATAAGACTGAGTAACTGAAGGCACCACATACAGGATCTTTCGAGGTTGATTGTGTTATCTCGGTTGTTTTGAGGAAGAATGTCTTTCTTAGTGGAGGAAATCCTACAAACTCCTCTTAAGCAATATAAGAGTATGTAGACGTTTTCTTGGCATTTAAGCGTTAATAAGCAAAAGCCATTGCTTTTTAACTTTTCTTGTTCGCTCACCTTTTATTTGGGGTGTGAGACACAAAGCTCTGCCCCAGAACCCCCTACCGACACACACACTCACAGGCTTGTCCTAATTGGAGCTTGGTCAAAAGGACACGTCTTAGTGACCAGACAGAAACCAGTTTGTAGATGGTGCCAGAGCCTCTGCTTTGCAAAGGCCAGCAGTCTCCTGGTTTGTCCTCCACCGCTGCCCACTGTTTTAACCCCCTCGCCCCATGACATAGAGGGTGGAGTAAGTTATACACTGTCTGCTGCTGCACTGATAAAACAGAGCATCTCTTATAAATGCTCTCTTTGTGCATTTTGTTATCGTTCCTTACCGTCACATTAAGCTTGTGCAGTGGTTGTTGTTTTCAAGTTACGCAGTATGTGCCTTGGTATTCATGAGACATGAAGCATTGTTTTAGTGTGAATGTGAAACTCCCAGAGGCCACATTTAGTGATGGCAGCTGTTGTTTAGATCAGTACAATACAGGCAGGCTTCTGCTGGAGCACAGGGTCCTGCTGTAATGTAATAACAGGGATTATTACATTTTTGTAATACTATTATAACATTGAATTCAATTTAAAATCCCCCCCCCAAGAATTACCTCAAGTGCTGCTTTATCAGAGATGCTGCAACAACAACACAACTGCATGCAGTCTTGTCAAAGTTGGCATGAACAGCATTCTCTAGCTATCGCATGTGTCTGTATGTCCAGAAAGCAAATAAAATGGACAAAAGTATATTACCTAGCTAAAAGCAGTCATAGCAGCCATATCAAAGCCTGAATCATTTCTGTTCTTTTGTCCATTTTTATCAATAACAGTGTGTTGCACAGCGGCAAATAAGATTATTTGATATTTATTTAAAACCCTAATAGAAATTGAGGCAAGTGTGTGATGATTTGGGTTTGCAGTTTGCAAAGCGCTAATTTATGAAGTGTAAGCTTCTGTTATTCGTTGGCATCAGCCTTGTAGCTCCAGTGAAAAGCTAAAGAGGTAAACTTCAGAAACATTTCCAAACATGTCTTGACTCATCGGCTTCATTTGGAGAAAGAGGACAGTTGTGTAAATTCGATTTTTTTGCTGCGCTTGTTTTGAAACATTAAAGGGGAATTTCAGCGATTTTTTAAAAATGTCTGCTTAACTGCATCATTGAGATCTGAACAAAGTCAGAGTCAGATTTGTTCACAGTGGTGGTGATACGAACCAGACATCTGAAGTGATTAATGCCTCTAAAAGTTCGTTCACAGACAGTTATTACATGATATTATTGACGGATGCCTGAGACATTATTTTAGAAGTCCGTTCTGAGGAGAGATTTTGGCCCAAAATGTGTTTTTTTCATGGTAGAAATGTTCATGCAGGCAAAACAGTAAGCCCAAAAAGATTTTATTTCATTTGCCACTCTTTCAGCATCCTCAACATTACATATAAAAACACGAGAAGACATTGTGTAGATTTCACTGGTGGTGGCTCTTGATAGTGATTAATATGACTGTATTGACGTTATAACGCATGGTTTGCATTACCATCACAGTAAAGAAACGAAGTCGACAAGCTCCTTTAGAACAGCACATTTCACATCGATGCTCTCTGAATTACATGCTTCACATATCCACGATTGAATAATGCAGAAATTAGAAACATTGGTGGAATTTCATTTGAAATAAAACAGTGCGTTTAACAGTAGATCTAGCATCTTTCTGTCATTAACACTTGTTGCTGTTCGAGAGCAAAGACAAGCACATTTGAGTGCCATTCTGGAGTTGTTGTATATGTATTTTGTAAGAGTTCCCTCTCTTTGGGCTGCGCTGTCTGGATGTAACGAAAGGCTCTTCTCTGATACTCCACCTGAATTAGATGCCTCAGATCAGAGCTGTCTCCTCCTCACATGCTCGGTAAACATGCGGGGCCTGTTTGCTGACTAGACTTCAGGCCTGCATTCTTGAGGCCGTAATTAGCGAAGAGTGTGTATTATTTCCAGTGTGGACTGTCTTATTACAGTAAACCCTGTTGTTGTTGTTAAGTGACCTCTCACATAGGGGAAGAGTCTTGTTGAAAGAGGCTAGACGTCATGCATTTTAAGTAGTGAGTGTAGATGTTCACAGCATGCAGCATCAAGGCCTGTCAAGTAGCTGCCAGTTAATGTAGAAAAATACTGGTCATGTTACATTGGTTCATACTTAAAGCTTATCACAAGTGGTCACTGACACAGATGAAATAGTGTGAATACTAGAGCTGGTCTCAAATAACAATTTTCTTAGGCTGGATTTTCAACAAAAATTTGACTAATTCTCCATAAGCCTGTGTTATAAACACCTTTCTTTTTTGTCTTGTCTGTCTCGCTCTTTAGTACTCAGCGCTTTACATGACTGATGCACGCAAACAACACAGTCAGCATAATAGGACGGTGCTCATACTTGCGTAAAGAATCAGTGGCGTTTGCAGAAAGTGCAGAAATATGGTTGAACTATAATTTACTGGTAAAACTACACCAGTATTTAAATACAGTAATAAAAGCATGCAGTTACTCAACTAACAGAATCTTAGCAAGCACACATGCTACATGATGCTAGTTTAGGCTCAGGATAATGTGTAGAATGTTGAAAGTCTGGACTGACTGATTAAAGCACATGGCGTTTCTCGGCTTGGTGTGAACAGGAGACTTTGCTTGGAATGACACGCGGAACTGTTGAACATGATATCCCATGACACCATTCATGCGGATCATTAATACCTGTAATAGCCCACATTGACTCAGCTACATACATAAGGCCCAGTTGCTCCTCATGTCCAACCGAGTAAACTATGCATATTTCTACTGTCATAAGAAGACCCTGTAACTCTGTTCCCATTTATTTATTTGATTTGATTTGATTTTCATTTCATTTGGAAATGCCACCGGGCCATTACATTGTGTGAACAGTCAATAGGTTTTTGAAAGGGTACAAATTACATTAACAGATATTAAGCAAAAAAAATTTGTTCCTGCTCCCATTAAGGATCTCCATGACTGTGTACATGGTTGTGCAAAGCCAGTCTTGCAATGATGGTCAGTGCAGGTGGTCACTAACACTGGGCTGTGTAGCACAAAGGCCCCCTAACGTCTTTTCTGGATCCCTTGTAGTTTTACGCCCATGACTCATAGGTGGCTTAACTTAATTGACCATTATTTTCTCTTTGCACAAGGACAGAAGACTTTGGTTATGCCACTGTGCACATAAGTATGGATAAGTACATTAAGTAAATTAATGTAGTTTAATGTCTGATTTTTCTCGATTTTTATTTTTTACATAATTTCAATGCACCAGCTGTCCTTAATGTGTGAAAATGTCATGATGAGTGGACCAATAGAAATGCTATAAAACTACTTGGAATATAATCTCTTGTGTTGAAAGGTAAGAGAGTTTTTGCCTGCTCCTGTAAAGTTACTGTTTCGGAGATACTTGTGTTTTTTCGGACTGCGACAACATGCTTTTTCTGTTCTACTTTTAATAATTAATATATTTCTGTCATATGCTTTGCAGACACTTTAGGGAGCTTAATAAGGTCCCTAATATCCACGCGCCTGCCATTTTCTCAGGCTATTTTGGTTGGCCTCATGATTCTATCAGCTGCCAGCCTGGCTCTTCATGCATTTGTTCAGCTGCTGCTCAGAGTGACCTGCAATGTGAGACCAGACGGCCAACACTGCTCTCACCCTCCACCTTCGCTTTAGTCTGTGCACACTGTTGCACCACACACTGCTTCTGTTCATTCATCCTGCATCCGTGCTCAGAGGAAATTACTCTCTGGATGCAGTGTACATCCTGTTAGATTGTCTCATCAGCAGTTTTCCTAATGCCATAATGACTGATTGATGTGAAGGGAGGGCCATATTGAAATATATGCACCCAGATTGTGGATGTACTGCACTTAAACTGCAAATAATAAATAAATAAAGAGGCCTGTGATCAGTATTGATATCAAGCTGAAACCATTAGAAAATGCTCAGTCTGATACTAGAGTAGAAAGAATATATCCAATATGATTCTGTAACAGCCCTGTGATGAACTGGCAACCTGTACAGGGTGTGTCCTGCCTTCTGACCCATGAATGCTGGGAAAGGCTCCAGCAACCCCACTGACTCAGAAGGATAAGCGGCTTTGAAGATGAATGGATGGATGATTCTGTAACAGATCTATTCTGAAATATCACTGAATGGTTTCTGATTTAAATGCAGTGCAAAGCAGGTCATGTGATGACAACAGCAGCAACATGTATCCCAGCATTAATACAAAAACCACGAGTAGGTAGCTACGCTCGGGATTGTTATGCCAGCTGAATGGAAATACAAATACTCTAATTTTGCATATATCTGTTTTTTCTTTTTGTGAAAGATCAAAATGCTGCCATTTTGTATGTTATGTATACTATGATATCTTATGGAAGTGCTTCAGATGAGAACAATTCATTTTACAAACGTCTAATCAGTATCAGCTGAAACTTAAGTGTTCAGTATAGTAATGTGAAAAGTAGGTATCGTGCCATATTAAAAATACATAAAATATTATAAGAAAAAAAAGTAAGTTGTAGACATTACTGTCTTGGTTGTCACATATTGTGATCTAGTGAATGAGTCACAGTCGCTTGATAAGAGAGTGGAAAGGCATTCAGTTTGAGTGAGTAGAAGAGGACCACACCCTCCACCGAGAGAGACCTGTTTAAAACACGCAGTGCAAAAGTAGAGCAAGTCTTATCTGATACATGCCATTCCTCTCCTTCTGCTCCTGGCTCCAATGCCTCCTAGAGACCAGCAACTTGTTATAAACACAAAGACACACAAAGGCACAAAGTACGTTATTGTTTAAAGCAGATTATAATATTCATGGAATATGATCGAGTGTTCACAGGACTGCCTTGTATATGTGGCATTTGTTACTGTTTCTTTGTATATTGGTGGTTATGTGTGCATTAACCGTTACAAAGTCAGAGTCCATTAATCATTAACTGATATTGTATATCAGTACTTCCCTGTAGCAGACAAAAATATGACATCTCATTTACATATGCAGTAAACATACGCGCTTGACAATTTGCATAAATACAGAGAACAGTCGAATACCCAAACTGACACAGTACCTACTGTCTCTAAAAGCAGTGCAGCCATCAGTGCAGCATGACAGAACTTGAGATGGTGCACACTCATTTAAAACACCTCCTTGCATAGTCCAGTAATACTGAGGCTTGTACTCAGCGTGTGGGGTTTATCAGAGTAAGAGTGCTGTTCTGAGATCACTTTTTATTCTCAGCATATTTATTAAGATATGAAATGCAAAGTCTGATCCTAGATCAGTACTGCTCTATTCTGAGGAAGGTTATATATGTCATACATATGACCCCATTGCTTCACGAGCTGTGAGAAGTGAATGGGATTTTCCTAGACTAATGTTGTGCTAGAAGTAGGTCAGATAAGTAACCTAATAACTGGAATGTGCACTTATGATGCCTCCTCATCTATCAGCTCACTAAAACTAACTTCCCCCCTTGATAGTACCAGCACCTTCAGCTTTACTGAAATTATGCTGTAATTTTACTGAAAACAGCTGTTTTATATTTATATATTACAGCTGATGTTGAATCCTAAACATTTCTTTGATGCAAACCATGTAATAAAATGGTAGCATTGCATTGATGGTTTGATCAAAGACGCCTTTCAGCTTTAGTTACACTACTGGAATCAGTGTTTAAAATAATAGAAATCTGATTGGCTTTCAGATAAATGTGTAAAATATGTCTAATATATTACTCCTGTACATCTTCACAGATTTCAAATGATTAGATTTAAAAAATGCTCTGATCTGATGCAGTTAACTGTAGAAGATACTCTAGCATTATGAATGTAAATATAATAACATTAATATCAAGACTGTCTTGTGCTTCAAAATCCTGAGGCAGATAACTTGACAAAAATGCCCTTAAATTAAAATTGCAGAGCATTATTTATGATTGAATAGATTATTTTTATTCCCAAAATACAAAAAATACCTTTTAGTATGTAGTTTAAAATGTTTAAATCCACATTGTTTTGTGTTATTACTGTGCATATTTTGTAACAACAATTATTATGGTGACAAATGAGCTACACTTTTGTATGGTAGCATTTGAGGGCTGATGCTAATTTTACACCTCTCTTTCTGCAGGCAGCCAGATAAACTGAGAGTGGTTTGGACGAGACGAAGCAGACGCATCTGCACTAAGGTGAGACGAGGATGTGGATTGTAATGCATCGCTATTTCAGTTTCAGAGCTAAAATACTCTTTGAGATCATCTGCACTTCTGTCACGTTTCTTGTAAGCACAGCTGTTAGCTTTTCTTTTTCAGTGCAGACGGTGCACTAACAGCTCTAATGTGGTAGCACTGCATTTTGTAGAGATGCTAACCTATGGCCCAGTGCTCGAAAAATAATTTCGTGTCAGTGGAGACAGAGGACTGATATTTTGATAAGCTGTGGTGACAGAAAAAGACTACAGTGAAGTTTGAATACAAATTTAATGCTTTGTGAAAAATGGCATGACAAATTGCATGACTGAACTAAATAATATATAGATCTTGTTCCATCGTCTTCCATTAAACTTTCGGAAGGTTTTTTGTCCCCCTGTGAACAAGGTTTTATTCTGACAATGATGATATGTCATTTTTTTGTGATGCCAGGTGTCCAACATGCCACAAGACACACAGAACGTAATAACTTAGTTAGTTGTTGTTCAGTCCGTTTTTTAAGCTACAGGCATGTTCAAGCAGTTCTAACACTGTTGACTTCTATTTTCAGCTTCATGGCTGGCAGCCAGGCATCAAGAACCCATACAGAGGGACGGTGGTGTGGCAGGTGCCTGAGAATGTGGAGATTACTGTCACACTCTTCAAGGTGCATTTGGCCTACATCGCACAATGAAAGACTACTGGACAAGAAAGGAGTTATTTCGTGTAGTTTGTTGTATGCGTGTATCCCATGTAGTATTCCAAAATGGCATTGTTGAGTTTTTGCATTAGCCTCAAATCCACCGTACCATTATTTAGTATATCGTTTGTCATTTACATTAACTGACTTAACACTAAGCTATGATGCAAGATTCAGTCTTTAAATTCTTGATATGTAATATGATTTGTTTAATTGTAGTCACTGAATAATTTGTAGTGGTTACATAATATTCATAATATTCACATGAAGATTAATTACTGAATAATAAGCCTAAAGAGCAAAGGGTTGATAAATGTAGAATACATTAGAATACTGTTCTCTTACTCTTCCATAGGATCCAAATGCTGATGAATTCGAAGACAAAGACTGGACATTCATCATTGAAAATGTAAGTGTGATTATGCTAATCTTTACACTACTATAAAAACAAAGCTGCATAAGAAGCTGTATAGCTGAGTGTGGTTTTCATCTGATAGCTGCCTGACAGCTACCAGCCCAGACAGCAGCTCATCTACATTTCACATGAATTTCTCCAATGTTTGTGCCACAGTCATATTTACTGTTTTTTAGCATGTAGTATTGTTTTCCGTCAAGCCCACTGGATAAAGTGGAAATACTCAGGAATGTATGCCCTATATAAACATTCAGATATAAGCTAAAGTCCACAAATATTTATTTAAATAATTCCTCAAAATTAACTCTGGCATGCAAGAATGCTGACGTGGCAGCTTTGTGATGAGATTTTATCTATAAATGATATTGGTAGACATCTTGGCACTTTCCAGCACATGTAACAGTTCATCCACTGCATCCTATCTGGTTGCTTTGGAGATTTATCTAATCCTGTTTGGCTTCATGGTAGCCTGTTTGCGTGTAACACCCAGCACACTGTATTTTGATCAACCACAAAACCAACAGGAAAGATAAGGGTTTCAGAAGTGATCACTGTGTAGTGTTGATAAGCTAGGTATGGAGTCTTGCCAACTCTTATAGTTTGTTTATTTAAAATGTATTAAAAATTCATTTTAACATGATGTTGTAAGCTGAAAGCTCTTTTTACCAATTCTGAGACTTTACATTATGCAATGTCATTAGCTCATTCAGGGCTCACAGAGATAATTGCAGGATTCTTCAGTGCGAGCACAAAGCTTGCATTTGCTCCTTCTTTTTATGAAACTGTCCACTTCACCGTGTGCATTCTTTATGTGTAAATACAATTGTGTGGATTAGTTCACCAGTAGTAATCAAGAAGAGTCTTTTGGCTCCATAACAGGTATTCATTCAGTAGCACTGATGTTTTTTATTACAAAATTAGCCAAGCAACATAATCTATTGTTTAATTCATAGTTTAGATTTGAATTGACAAAAAAATGCCCTATGTTATAAAACACTGTTCAGTAAATTTGAAACTATCAGGACATTGCCGGCTGTCCTCACAGGCCAAACATATAAGAATTGCTGGTACAAAGACATACTTAGTGTTCATTAGATGAAATACATGTACACTGATAGTAGAGGCTGCAGGAAAAGAACGTAATAAATACAGAATGACTGAATTGACTTTCTAAAGTTCTGGTCATTCTTAAGCGCTTGGGCAATGCAGGCAAAACCTTTTCAGACTGTTCTGAAGAATAAAGAAAAAAGGGAATAAAAAAGTTCAATTTAGGTTTGTGTTCATAGATTTCATTGTTCATTGATTTTTTTATTGTGAAAATCACCTTAAAATCACCACTGCTCCTTGGCAAAAAACCTACCATAAGATCTGAATTGTCCGGTGATTAGGGCAGGTATCTGTATGTGCAGATACCTGTGCTTCATTATTGTCAGTGATAAAATGGCAGATCTTGGATTTATACATTAATCCTGTCAAATGCAAATTTTTATCTCACTGCAAAGCTGTGACTGGGAATTATGATTTGTCCAGACTAATAGCAGAATAAGCTCTGTAGCTGTTGCACTGTGATTAGTTAATCCTGTTGTATTTGTATGAATTTATAAGGACAGTGATCCTAATGTCTTTCATAAATCATAGGAAACAAAGGGTCATCGCAAAGTTCTGGCCTCAGTGGATGTAAACATGAAGAAATATGTTAACGCCACTTCAGCCCAGTTTGACCTGACGCTCAAAATGAAGCCTCTGTCTGTGAAAGTGGTGGAGGCCACACTCAAGCTCACTCTGACATGCATTTTCCTCAAAGAGGGCAAGGCCACGTGAGTAATCACCTAGTAATCACAATCTGGGAGCAGCTTAAAGAGGAAAAATGACTAGGATGTTGAGTTTAGCCAGTAGTGCTGTCTGACCTGTGATCAGTTCTTGATCAGTTCTATAGACAGATAGTGAGTGGAGTAGTCTGGGTAGTATAAATTTGCCTAAGTACAGTTGAACAGTGAACAGTGACCGGTTGGTACTGTCTATATGGGATCATTTTTCTACTCAGTTTATGACCTACTTTGAATGCACAGATGCTTCACAGCAATTGACATGTTCAGTTCTGCTTTTTGCATCTATGCTTCACTACAAATTAGTTTCAAAATCTATGTGTGTGGATTAGACAGTCCTCTTTACTTTGACATTTGAGCAGAAATGAGGGAAGTGGGGGTGTTGAGGGTACTTTTTGTTTTATTTGTATTTTTTCAAAATCTACAGTAGCCCGAATGTGGAGCATATTCATCAGCAGTTTGATGTGTCAGTTATATGTATTGTCATCTCTCGCCTCATAGCACATTATGACATCCTCTGTTTAATGTACATTTTAAAAAAATAGATTAGATGAAAAAAGGTAAATCTTTTAGTGTGACATCATTGTTAACATCACATTACATATGCTGTCATGTCAAATTATGCTTTTAAGCCATGCTCACTTGAGTGTACAATGATATATTTTTAAGTAAAATGAGGGTATCAGGGAGGATTAGCTGAGCATTTCCTCTCAACAACTGGTGTGGGTAGTGGTAGAGGGAGATGAAACATGATATTATTGGGTGATGTTATTTTTCCTGTCCCGTCAGTGCACAGTGTAATTAAAAATGAGAAAACATTATGAAAATGAGCAAAAGTCACTACATGATGATAATACATTATAGGAAAACTTTAGTGATATAATTCATGTTTAATACACTCTATTGCCAAAAGTATTCACTCACCCATCCAAATAATTGAATTCAGGTGTTCCCATCACTTCCATGGCCACAGGGATATAAAACCATGCTCCTAGGCCTGCAGACTGCTTCTACAAACATTAATGAAAGAATGGGTCGCTCTCAGGAGCTCAGTGAATTCCAGTGTGGTACCATGATAAGATGCCACCTTTGCAAGTCCAGTCATGAAATTTCCTCACTACTAAATATTCCACAATCAACTGTCAGTGGTTTTATAACAACGTGGAAGCGATGACAAAAAATGACAGAGTGGGGTGAGTGGATGTTGAGGTGCATAGTTCGCAGAGATCACCAACTTTCTGCAGAGTCAATCACTACAGACCTCTAAACTTCATGTGGTTTTCAGATTAGCTCAAGAACAGCGTAGAGAGCTTCATAGAATGGACTTCCATGGCCGAGCAGCTGCATCCAAGCCTTACATCATCAAGCGCAATGCAAAGCGTTGAATGTAGTGGTATAAAGCGCCGCCACTGGACTCTAGGGCAGTGAAGACATGTTCTCTGAAGTGACGAATCACACTTCTCCATCTCGCAATCTGATGGATGAGTCTGAGTTTGGCGGTTGCCAGGAGAACAGTACTTGTCTGACTGCATTGTGCCAAGCATAAAGTTTGGTGGAGGGGGGATTATGTTGTGGGTTCTTTTTCAGGAGCTGGGTTCGGCCCCTTAGTTCCAGTGAAAGGAACTCTTAATGCTTCAGCAGACAAAGAGATTTTGGACAATTCCATGCTCCCAAATTTGTGGGAACCGTTTGGGGATGGCTCCTTCCTGTTCCAACATGACTGCACACCAGTGCACAAAGCAAGGTCCATAAAGACATGGATGAGCGAGTTTGGTGTGGGAGAACTTGACTGGGCTGCCCAGAGTCTTGACCTCAACCTGACAGAACACCTTTGGGATGAATTAGAGCGGCCTTCTTGTCCAACATCTCATCTGACCTCACAAATGCACTTCTGGAATGGTCAAAAATTCCCATAAACACACTTCTAAACCTTGTGGAAAGCTGTTATACAGGGAGATTCACTCGAAAGAGGCCCTGAATATTCTGTAATAACTCTCTCTAGGATGAAGCAATCTGAACAACATGCAGGGTGCTCCTCAGTATATGGAGCTTCGAACAAGCTGGGATGCCCCTTTGCTGGAACAGTGAGGTATGCACTGGACAGCCGTTGTGACGTTTACCCTCCATTTGCAACTTTACCCCTTACCCCTTTATGTGTCTGGCAGAAAATATCGACCAGCATTGCATGCAATACAATCAATTATGCATACGTTAAGTTATGTAGTGTATTTTTTTGGTTCAGATTGCTTCATCCTAGCAGGAGTTACAGCAGAATATTTGGGATGAATCTCCCTGTAGCTTCAAAGGTGGGCTGACATCATATTAAACCCTGTGGATTAAGAATGGGATGTCACTTAAGTTCACACAAGTGAATACTTTTGGAAATATAGTGTATCTTTAATATAATTAACCGGGTCATTTACAAAAGTTAAAATGTTTTGATTTCAGGTTGACTTTAAAGCTGCACTAAGTATGATTTGGGGATCTGGTAGAAATGTGTAATTCAAAAGACACTGGTTGTGCTTCAGATTTCCCCGAGTGGATAATTCTGATGATTGTGAGTGCATTGACGGAACATTAAAAGAGAGCACAAAGTCAAAACTTGATATAGGACTTTTCTCAGAATGTCAGTGAAATGTCTAGTATAGCAGTATAATGTTGAGTTTGCATTCAAGATCTAAACATTAAGCCGGACCTTCTTTTTGACTGTGTATTTGACATAATAATATATATTAATATATAAAGACAAAATCTGTTAATGTGAAGATGAAATCTGACCCAACAACTTTGACTTTAGATTATTATTACAGGCTTTAGAGTGTGACTTGCAGAAGCACATACACATGGACACACAAACACCATGTTTTAACATGTTTTTTGCTTCTGACTCACTCAGGTTACTTCTTTCAAGTTTAACCAAAATCTTAAATAGTACTGCTTTAAGTAAAGGTGAATGATCGACTGATCTAGCAGTAAGTGAATTACAGTAGAGACCTTTAAACAGTTAGAGAGAAACATCAGTTTTAGCCATGTTTTCTGATTGGAGATCAGCTCTTTAAGCTGTGTGCTGATCCATGCAGTCAAGTGTGGATAAAAAGTCTGACAGCTCCAGTATAATTGCCTAAATGTTTGTTTAATGGTCTCATGAGTGCTGTTGTGAGACCATTAAACAAACATGTAGCCATTATGCTAGTACTGTCAGATTTTTGTGTGCAATTATTTGACTTTATAATCCATTTTACGTCGCTGGCAGCCTAGTGAGTATCTCTTATCCCTGCAGTGATGAGGACATGCAGAGCTTAGCCAGTCTAATGAGCCTAAAGCATTCAGATGTGGGAAACCTGGAGGACTTTAATGACAGTGATGAGGAGGACAGGAGGACAAGCACAGGAGGAAACATCAGCATAGCAGCAACAGGTAGGAATCTCTTTCTCACACAAACATACAAAGAAATTGTATCAAATACTCATCCAAACATGAAACCACGTACTGTACACACCTCGTTGTTCTTACACTCTCTTTTTCTTAAGCATTCCATATGACCTTGAACTCTGTCTCATTAATATGATTGTTTTCTGGGTCCTCATTTGTGAAACCTGAATTATTCAAATTTTTTTCTTTGTCACAGATTTTTGGTGAAACGATTCCAAATTAACTGCATACAGCCCCATAGATCCTCTACCTTGCTAGGTCATTTAACAGCAATACTTATGAAAGAAAATATCTCGCTTTTAAATCAGCATATTTTAGTTATTTAGTTATATTAGTAATTAACTGTGTCTCAGTAACTCTGTAGGAAATAATGATTCATTAACCTTGTAGGTGTAGATGTGCTTACAAATGTAGGATGGTTTCACAAACAAGACCCCTCGTATCTCTCTCATTTCTACTCTTCTATGGTCAGCTCCTCTTCCTCCTGTTAGAAGAGTCCATGATCAGGCATGGAGGCCTGCTGCAGATGCAAACCCGTCTGTCACAGGTAGCTTTCCATCTTTACTTTCACTTACTTTCTGAACTCAGGTCCTCTTCTCTCTCATTTCTCACCACATTATACCATTCATGTCCATCTTCATTTGAAATTATGGTATTCATCTGTAATAACCCAATGTTATGACCAGTTATTGTCAGTGATGTCAGTTATTGTTGATATACTGTTGATAGGCAATGTAGTTTTTGCGCTGATTAAATACTTAAGTAGAGAGCTGAGAGAACAGGTACTTTTTATATTTGAGAACTGTTTGTTTAATAGTTCATATGAATGTCATCAAGAACCCATTTCAAATGAATGTTTTGTCCCATGCAAACAGATACATATGGGAATAAATCCTATTTTGGAATATATTGAGAACATATTTCATTTTCATGAAAGATTCTAATATATTGTCCTTATTTGGTATTATATATATATAACTGATAAGCTTGTAGTCCAATTGAGATGGGAGTAATTGTGTACTTGTGTACGTATACTATTTAGTGTAACATAAAAACATTAAGTATTAATCTGATATTGCACCACTATGGATTATTTCTAGAGTCTTGCTAAAAATTAATATGTGCTTTAGTTTGAATTTTCTGAATCTTCTGTTTTAGCCTGTCAGTACATGTGAAACATGGAGTCAGTTATTTGTACATACACGTGCTCATGAACATTTTTAGTCTATGCTTATTTGAGTATCTGAGCACTTTCATGCTTGGTTTTTTCGAACCATGTCTTCCCTTTTTCATTTCCTTCTTTTCCTCCAAAACAAATCCTTCACTTGTCCCAATTCCTCATTTCTCTCTCTGTTTACGAATCATCTCCTCTCCATCTTTCAGTTCATTCTGAAATGGAATGGATGAGTGCGTCAGTCACTACTCCTAACCTTCCTCCTCCACCCTCTCTGAATCCTTTTCTTCCGCTACTTCCACCTCCTCCCATCCAATCGCCCCACCCTGCTGGCTCTGTCCAGCACACACGCCCCTCCCCTTACGCCTTCACTGTGCCAGCATTCATCCGCGCTCATCCTCCTGCCCTGCCCAAAATCTTCCAGCCAACAGCAGGCTCAGGTACATACATGCATGCAGCAGAATAATAATCAGAACTGTTTCAATGTAAATTGCAGTCAAACTAACACAAATATACATGAAAACCACAATATACAAAATACTGAAAAACACCACAAAATATGTTCTATGGGTGTCATGTATATCATAAATAGCCGGTTTGTGCATTGTATAGTAAGATCCACATAGTGGTCATTTAATTGTGAAGCATCATGTATACCACTCTAAAAGTCTTTCTTTGTTGCATTGATCTATTCAAAATTTTATTTATTTTTTTCTGGAAAACTTCCTAAAAAACATTCCTCTTGTAACCAGTCATTCATTTAATAACCTGCACCTCCTTTTACTAAAGGTTGAGACCAGACTAGAGAAATTTTGTTTTGACTAAACTGGGGCCTCGACTGTAACATGCTGTGGATTGAGAGTTCTTTAAAAGAGGGCATGTGTTAAACACTGCATTCTATTCTAAGATACTTCCTAGTGCATGTTCTTAAATCATGTCTAAATACAATGTGGGAAGTTGTGTTTTGTATACAAAGAATCTCCTAAACTGCCTGTTCTGTTTAAATTTAAATATAAATGGCCTGACTTTATAGCTCCTGTCTTTAGAGCCATTTGTCTGAACCACATGGTAACCCATACAGCACTCTGTGAATCCGCTCATAGGACTACCCATATGACCTGCACTTGTGTTTTTCCTTTCACTTACTGTTCTAATGAGCCACATTCAAATTCAGTGTTCCTGCTTCAGAGTTTCTTTTCATGCTTGTAAAGATGTACCAGTATGGGAATTGTGGGCTGAAGCTGATATCTTAGAGTTAAAAAATGAAGTTTAATCTTACAAACAAGCTTCTTCTTTCTTTTCTTTTAGATACTTATCTTATTATGCCTCTGTTTTCTGTCTGCTTCTTCTTCTGTTCTCTTTAAGTGCCTATGTCTGTTCCCCGAAGGCCCTCTGGAGGCCAAGCTGACTCTAGTATGATGGAGATCAGCTCTGCTGAGGGTGCTGTAGCGTCACAACCACGCCCCCACTCCTCTGCTTTGCACAGTGTTCCCTCTTTCTCTCTGTCTTCCAACTTTTCCGTCTCTACCTCTCAGCCTACTCCTCTACCTGATATTGCGCAGACAGGTAATGGGTGTTGGTATCGTCATTTATTGTAGGAGTGGGCAATATGAGCCTGTGTTATTGTGACCCTATGTTATTATTGTCATAAGGTACATCATAAAATGCTTTCCTGAGCACATCACAGGTGTCAGCATTAGTTTTCCAGAACACTGGCTAATTGCATGCTTCATAAAAAAAAAATAGACCAGAGCTGGCAATATAGCAAAATTGTAATATCTTGATTCTTCAGGATGTGTTCATTATGCATGATGTGTCACAATATTTATTTTTTTGGATATTTGATAGTGCCACATTTAAAAATATTTTATAATACTATGAAAAACTACGAACACACTGATTTGTATTCAACATTTTACATCCAATACTATTACAGGCCTACTTGTGCTCTCTTTTGATCAAACATATAGGTGGGAAGAGTATTTAAATGCTGGTGATATCTACAGTATGCTCACAAAGACATTTTGTGACGTCATAAATTATGACAATAATAATAAATACTGTCAGGGTGCTCAGCTTTACTGTAGACTACTTATAGAACACTACTAAACAACAAGTGTTACACTGCATAAACTGCATAGTGTAGTAACAAGTAGCTGATTGGATGTCAGCCTTATTTATTCTTTTTTATTTTTTTTTATTTATCTTATTTATTTGCTTACTAATATTTTGATTTTTTACTTGATTTTTATAATTTTTTCAGTATTTTTTTAATTGGCTTAATTTAGCTTTTTTGCAGGTGCTTTTTTCACAGTTGTGTCTGTTCCAACCTCTTGCAAATTTTAGAAAAAAGAATATTATAGTAAATATTGTGTAACGTGAAGCAGTATTACATTTTTGCCATATCAACCACCTCTAATTTAATCTAATCCACTTTACTGTGCTAATTTTTATATCAGCTAGGCTGGTGACATAAAGTAGTTGTGTTAGATTGGCCGTGTTGTAAGAGTATGGTAAACTAGTTTCATTTGAAACAATCTTCATTTGAGTTTTTTTTACCAGCTCCCTCTTCCTCCACTGTTTGCCTATCATTTCCTACAGCTAATTCTTTGCTTCTTCTCACCTTTCATTTACCTCTTTTTCTGTTTTCCTTGGTCTCAGCCACTCAGTCGGCTGCCCCAGGAGTTTGGAGACCTCTCAGTTTTCCCTCTTTACGTCCCCATCCTTCTGCTTCCAGCCCTGTTACTTCTAGTCTTGGCTCTGCCCATCCTGGCTCTATACCGCCCCCTGCACAATGCCCTTTAAAATCCTACCGTGCTTCATTGGCTGAGCCAGGTTCCACTCTCACAAGACCCACCAGCATGCCTTCTGCTACTGAGACAGGTAATTTACCCACACAGAACTGTTTAGTGACAGTATTTGGGAAGTTAATTGACCATTTTCTCTCAAACTCAATTATTATTATTATATTTATTATTAATAAATTAATTAATTATTATTATTATTATAATATAATTATTATCTCTCAAACTCAAGTATACATGTATGTACATTATACAGGAATATGTGCAATACTTAGCAATATGCAATATTTATTGTACATACAATACAGCTGTAAATATCTCCATATTTATATCTTGTAAAAAACATAGTTTTTATTTTGTTTCTATATTTATTTCATATACATATATATACAAACGCTTAGAACTGTGCACAACCCCTCCCCATTCTATTCCGTGTCATTTGTTTACATTGTGTGTTTGCACTGAGATGGAGTTGCTCTTAATCTCATTGTACTGTGTATAGTGACAATAAAGGCATTCTTCTTCTTCTCTTCTTCTATTGATTAGGATTATATGCTATTTATTTCCATATATTAAAAAAAAAAAAGATTCTAGGGTTGGTTTCCCAGACAGGGATTAAGCCTTGTCCTGGAAAATCTCTAGTCAGAACACTGTATGCAATGTTAATGATAACAGCTAGCTAACTTAGGAAAAAACTAAGCTAACTTAGCTTGTTGATGTGTAATAGCCCCATATGAGATACTAATAATGGCAGTTGGCTAACCTAGGTAAACTGTTAGTGTATGTGGGACCAAGATGCAAGAATTTTTAATAAAATGCTAATAATATCAGCTAACTAACCTAACCAAAACCCCAGTTTAGATAAAGGTACCTAAGTAACCTTCTGAACCCCAGTGTACTTGAGACAGAAATTTACCAAGATAATACCCCATATAAAATGCTAATAGTGGCAGCTATCCATTGCTGCCTTCACGTCAGAAATATGTATTTTTGAATGTAGCGGGCATAAACATCCCCACGATGTTCCGTTTACGAGCGGGAGACGTTCTGAGCTGGGAGCATGTCGACAAAATGACGATCACAGATTGTAAACTGGTTATATTTCAGTTATTGAACAGTGACCACGGTGGGCTGAAATCATCTACACAAAAATCCAAATAGAAACATGTGCTATGCGGTGCTTCACACTGGATAAAGGCATTACTTGTCTGAGTAGCGTCCTCTGCTTTACATTTTGTGACAGTAATACAAAATAAACATACAGTCTTTAATGACAGAAAAGCAAAAATAAACAAGAAAGCATTTTTACCTAGCACTTCCATCTTGTTTCTGACCAAAATTACTTGAGCACAAGACACGTTATACTTAGAACCATAGCTAACTTAGGTAAAGTCCTAGTGAACTTGGCGTAAAGGTTTACTTGGCTGTGAAACTCCCATATAAAATGCTAATAATGGCAGCTAGCAAATTTAGGTAAAGTAAAAGTAGTGTGCTTGGGTTAACTGAGACTAAAACTCAGGTACTGCTAAAATAACTATGATACTCTCTTTCTCCCCCTACCCCACCTCCATGGTAGCATCTTGGCAGAGGGAATGGAAGTCTCCTGAAGTGAAGCCCAGCCTGTGTCCTGTTCCTGCTAGCTTAGCGGAACCCATTTGTCATATGCCTGTGCAAAGCACCCAGACACTTCGCAGACCTGCCTCTTTTTCATCTCCCCCTGTTTTAGACCCTCCCCTTAAAAAAGCCATTCATCATGTGTATCCTCCTCCACCCCTAATTGCACCACATCCTCCTTTGTCTTCTCCTGAAGTGTCTTCTCCCACCCCTGATGGTGCTTTCCAACCAGTGAGAGCTGGGTATTCTACTGTAGCCCCGCCTCCATCCCTAACACCATCCGAGGTGGCGTCTGTTCCTGCTTCTCCTTCTTCTTGTTCCTTTGCACCTTCTGAACCCCAACCACCTGCTCACTTACTCCTTGCTGCCATCCCTCTGCCTGCTTCTGTTGCTTCACCTTTGCTCTCCCCCTCCCTCGCTCCTGCTGTGTCATCTATCTCCCCACTCACTCCTCAAGCCACTGTTTCTGCTCTACCATCATCTCCCAACATTTCTGGCTCTGCTGCTGTTGGTTCTGTGGTCACTCCGTCCGTCGACACTCAGACAGGTACAGGGTAAATTTTAAGAACAGTTCTACTAAATTGTTTGCAAAGCTAAACCAATTACATACCTGGTCACTTCTCATATTACTTGATTTAACACTCAAAGCTGTATTTGCATCTTTGAAGGGCTGGGTTTTTTTAGGCCCTCAAAGAACACTGCTGTGTTTTTCAGCCTAATCTCTATCTGCTGCATCTGTTGCATGAAGTTGATTAATTTCAGATTTTTTATAACATGACTTTAGGAACAGAAAACTTGTTGACACAAGACTCACTTACAATAGAAGCTATAGGACTGTTGCTGAATTCCATCAGCAAATGTTTTTCTTTTTCTAGAACACTTTCATGAATTGTACTGTGAAAAATATTTGTAAATTAAGCTGTAAATTTAAATTTCAAGGCATTTTTTTCATAAGAAAGAATTGGTGGCTTTCACAGTCTCCTTCATGATCACGCATGAATACAAAAAACCTAAAGCAAATGAACCCAAACTGCTTCTAGACTTCTTTAATGCTTGAAAGCAACAAACATTACTTTAAATAGATAAAGACGAAACTTTATAAGAACAGCTTGGTTAAGACATTTTCCCTTGTGGGTTTCAAATGAAGACTTGTATGAAGTAGTGGTTGGGATGCTGAAATTATATAGATAAGCATATTCACAGAATTCAGCATTGGCTTCAGTTATAACAGAGTTTTGAGTGAACAATGTTTCTTTTTTTCCAAGAAAAGGGAAACATATCAAATGATTAGTCTCTGGTATCAAACAGTATGAAACAGACATGGCAGAGTTTAGGCTGAATGACGCTGCGGTATCTCTTTAATAGCATGGGTTTTGTAACCTCGTCTTTATAACCCTCACTATCAGAATGATCCATGTTTTTGAATCATATGGTTAAACACTTCAAAACACCAAACCTGTACTCTTTTTCATTACTTGTAACATCTCTCTCCCTCTCCTTCTCCAACTTTTAAATTTTCTTTTCCATCTCTCATGCCATATCTGTCTTAGACCCTTTCCATGGGGTCCAGACGTCAGAATGGAGGCACCAGGTTGTCCCCACCGTGGTTAGACCAAACGTACGCAGACCTACAGCCCCCCTTAATGTGAATTCCCCTACCTCTCCTTTTCCCCTCTCTCCTCCTTCACTCTCTCCCCCACCTCCTGTGCTGTCTGGCTCCCAATTTCTGCCCCAAACTGCCATCGCTCCCCCGATTGCACCTGTCCCTGACACGTGTAAAGGTACACACTGGTGACCTGAAGCTTCAAATGAGCTCCATTCTCATTGCATGTGAATGAATGTACATGCTGAAAGACTAGCTGGCCTTGTATCTCTGCATTGTGTGAGTGTAAAGTAGTGACTGTAACCTTTTCTGACTTTTCTGGCAACAGCACCCTCTGGAGGGTGTTCACAAAAAAGTCAGATACTGTTGTTTTGACTCTTCAACTAGAACAATTTGGAATCGCTTGTCATGTTAGTAGGTTTTGTTTAAATTGTGTATCTATATATATATAATTATTACCAGCTGTTTAATCATTGTATTCCTAGATTTTACCCATTGCAAAATATTGCCATTATGAATGTTATTTATTATTTTTATATCTAAAAATCTAAACATAAGTTTCACAGCTTTTACTGCTATTTATATGAAACCTGTAACTGTTGCCCTGACATCATATAGGACTAGTTTACATACAGTTTGCAAAGGTTTGAACACTCTGGGTTTAACATGTTAAAATACATAAATATGAAATGCACAAATTTTGCATATACCATATTTTTTATGTTTAATTTTTTTAAATATGATGAACAAATAAACAGTAATTGTACAAAATGTGCAGAATTCCATCCTCTGCAGAGGATGTGTAACTTATTTTCAGGCAGAAAATCAACAAAACATGTCAATCGACCAGCATGCCCAAACTTGTGCATAGAAATGTATGTATATGCAACAAACATGGTTTAATATGATTTAAAATGTGGATTCCAAACATTTGAGTGGTGATTCCAAAATTTTAGTGGTAGTGTAAAGAGTCTTTTGTAGGGTAATTGCATGTGGAAACATCTGGGAATAATCTGGATTGTGCTTCAATCAGTTATGGTGCATGAGGTTTGATGTGTGTTTGGCTTGTGACAGACTTGCTTTTAAAAATGTACAGAAAGGAATTTGAGAAAAGTCCATTGTCATTCATAAATACCGCTTGCTTGAAGGTGTTAATAAGAGTGTAAGCACTATTTCTAGGCTGATGTATATGTGATGATGCTGCTGTGTCTCTGAAACACAGCCTTGTTTCGCCTTGGGACTAATTTATGAAAAATGTTGTATCCATGGCATCAACTGTGTGTGCAATGAGAGTAGAATCTCCATGTGAAGGCATTTGTGGCAGTGCATTTAAAAAGTTTGATATTCTGGAAGCATAGACACCTTGTGAGTTTCATTTTTTTTGCACAGAAGCTGATGTAGAGCCACGCTTGTCAACACGTACATACCAATGAGATCACACAATCCATTTTTGTGTTTTGGTGTTTTTCAGAAGTGTATCGGCAGTTGAGCATATTGACAGAGGAGGAATATCCCAGTGCAGTGAGTCCTGGTAAGAAATATTTTGAATAACACGTTAATTGACCTATCCATGCTCCAACCTACAAGTGTGTTCTTTTAATGAACTTTTGGACTAGCTTTAGAAAACAGTCTCAGAAATCCCATTCAACCTAATAAAAATTGGAGAATGCATCGTCCTTTGGATTTAGATACTTAGATTTCTTATTTTCAAAAGGTTAAAAGGTTCAAATTTATTTTGTATGTGTGAAAAAAGATGTTAGGATTGATGCAATGAGGCTAATGTTAACATAGTGGCAAAATTTGTCATAGTTTCCAACATACATATAGTATAGTTTCACTTACCTGCAACAACATAATCCATCTTGAGGATGTAGCATTTTAAGTTGACTAAGCTGACTGACACCAACTAAACTGACCTATAGCTCATATGTTCTCTAAGCAAATGGTTATTATACTTTCTAATGTTCGTCAACTATGTTGAATGGAATTTTTTTGTCTGTAAACCTGTTCAGCCTGGCAACACTTGCTACGAAAGAACGCATTTTCAAGTAGAGCGTGGAAAGGATGATTCTCATTCCTTGTGTTTGCTGTGAGAGTTACATCCTTTTTGTGTCATTATGTGAAGGTGAGGAGAAGACAGATACCAAAATATCAAATGCTCATGGAACCCACGACTTGAGACCATCACCCCGTAAAGCTGGAATGATCAGCATAGCCGGTCAGAGACCAGAGAACTCCAAAGACAAACATCAATTGGTTGTTCCTGGGGTCAAGAAACAGGAAGGAGAGACCGCCTGTGGTCTGAAGATTGTAAAACCAGCACCAGGGTGAGTAAATTGATATTTATAATTCATTAAAACATTATTAGTAACTCTGCTAAACTGCATTTGGAGAGAGCATAAAATCGTGTAAAATTTTCAAAATACACAGTATGAGGTGGTGAAAGTACTCATGCAACATTACATCATCACACCAACAATGCAGGAGTGCATCTCATTAAGATTTCTTTTTTCAGCCAGTAATTTTATATGTTGTGTCTTTTCTTTATGTAATGGAGACTGTTTGCTTTATTTAGACATGAACTAGTTATACTTTATGTTTTCATGGAAAACCTTGTTGTCTTACCATTTGTATGTATGATTCTTACAACATCCTCTTATTATTTACCTGTTAGTGGGTTTAAATGTGTATGGCATACACTTATTAACATTTTTTGTTCTTCATTTTGTAAAACCACTGTTTACTTGATGTGACTGTAGTCTCATTAAACCCAACCACTGTGAGTTGCTGTGCTTACATTTCAGGGTTCAAAATCAAGATTTTTAGTGATATAAATCAATAAAACTGTAAGTTGCCTCATGTGGCTTAAATACAAGTTAAATACAAGGGTATTTGGTATGAAGTGAAAGTGAAGTGCTTACAATCCTGAAATTAAGTGCTAACAATCCTGCTATGCAATCTGTTTAAAGTGGGTGAAATTGTGCTATGACTGCATTGTGCCTGATTGAGTCTCACCCTAATATTTCTCCTTCCCAGACCTGATAGCATGGCCTCTCTACTGGCCTCTAGTCCCAAAGCTTCCAGTGTCACAGATGTCACATATTTTGAGTTACCCAGGGCTGAGAAGGGTGTTGCAGAGATGACACCTACTGAAACAGTCCCTCAAAGTACGCTTGCATCTTTCATAGTCGCAGAGTCCACAGCTGAGGTCAAGTACTCGAAATCAGAAGAGCCAACAAATGCAAAATCAGTCAAACTGCAGATAAAACAGGATAAAGTCATTCCTGTGATCCCTGATAAAGAGGAGACCCCTAAAGCACAAACTGAGTCAACACAGATTCAGAGTATCCAAGCAGATGAGATTGAGCAAGACATTAACCTGCTACTTGAGACAGAACTGGCAGTTAGGCCAGAAAAGACTAAAATGGATAAGGGGTAAGTGTAGCATGACATGGCATGGTTTGGTTTGGCTCATTTATTTAAATACATTTGCAGAGCTGTAGTTATAGCTGTATAACATAGATGCACTAAATCAGTTATAGCATGCATATCGCCATCTGTACAGGCATGCACATTTGCCCATTTTATTAAGTCCATCTGACAATCTCCCTCTTTGACATGAGTTCTGGTCTCCCTGTCCCTCAGAGCCAAAAGCATGCCTGCTTTTCTGCCCTTTTGCCCAAGAACGCCCAATTCTCCTTGGTTGCCATCAACATCGACACATAATACAACTGTAGATCAGAGCAGAGTTTTGCCAGTAAACAGGTCAGATGGAAACAATGAAGAAGTCAGTGATCAAAAATCAAATCAAGAGAATGGGGCTATGACAAATATTGTGAATCTTTCAGGGGATAAACATGTTCCACAGTTTGAAGAGCTGCATAAAGCAGAAGGAACGCCAGCTGATATTGAGGCAACCTGTGCAGAAAGATCACATGTTCCTGAATTCCCATCTTGGCAAGATATTAAAGCAGGTGAGGGTGAGCAGAGGCCTGCAGATGAAAGCCC
Organism: Pygocentrus nattereri; assembly: GCF_015220715.1. Taxonomy (NCBI): domain Eukaryota; kingdom Metazoa; phylum Chordata; class Actinopteri; order Characiformes; family Serrasalmidae; genus Pygocentrus; species Pygocentrus nattereri. The sequence continues at coordinate 32,455,296 of NC_051212.1, forward strand.
ACCACAAGAGAAGATGTACACAACACCATGCATGATCAGCCTTCTTCCATCCTGTCCAAGAACTGCGCTTATACCTGGCTTACCGTCTTTATTTTTGTCAGAACAAACTGTGGAATGGCAATCGCTTAAAGGTTCAGGGAGTATTACACAACTCAAAGTGATAATAACTAAGTTTATTCATAATCTGGGTATACAGTACCATGACATGAATATAGTAGGAAAAATGATTTCACTGAGGCCAACTTGCCCACGATCTGTCAGTATTCCAGGCTTTCCGTCTGTGCCATTTTATGCAGATGACAAGTCAAACGTGGCTAGTCTCCTTCCAACTTGTCCAAAAGCCTCAAGAGTGTCTGGCTTACCCTCAAGACTACCAGTCACCCTCTTAGAAAATGAAATCTGGCCCAAGAATAACACGGTCTTATGGGAAAGTAAGCTGAAGAAAGATAAAGTACAGATTCATGCCATGGTGAATAAAGATATGACTGAAGTAATGTTTTTTATGAGACCGTCTTGCTCAACATCATCTAGGATCCCTGGACTTCCATCTGCTCCAAGCTCCACACCACAAGAACATCTGTGTGTGGTAAATATGTTACCATCTTGCCCAAGGATTTCTAGCATGGCAGGGTTTCCTTCCACAGTGTTTCTCAATATTGACCAAGATTTTCAACAGTGTCCTTCTGGCAAGTTGCCATTATTTGTTATCCAAAAGAAAGATGATCCAAGAAAGGTAATCCGTGACCTGGGAGAGTCATACTATGATATCAGATTAGTAAGAAATATGGTTTCACTGAGACAAACATGCCCAAGAGCTACCACTGTTCCTGGTTTTCCATCTGCCCCAAATATGGCTGAATTTCTTCTAGTGTGTCCCAAAACATCAGAAATGTCTAATCTACCCTCAGGACTGCCAGTAGTTAAGAACAAGCCTATGGATAGTAGAAGCCCAAAGCTAAGACCTCAGAAACACCCAAGTACTGTAAATATGTTACCATCTTGCCCAAACAATTCCAAAATTATAGGAATCCCATCCATAATGTCTCTGAAAACAGACGAAGATGTAATTCAACAATGGATTTTCAACAAGAATGCACTGATCAAAATGCCAAAACAGGAAAAGTCAAACATATGTATTATTTTACCTCAAATTATGGACATATTTAAGGAAAACATTGATTTTGCAAGGTCTATGGTGGCCTTATTGCCAACATGTCCCCGAAAAGCACAAATCCCTGGCTTCCCATCTGCACTAACTCAGAATGAAGAGAGCTCACACAGGATGATAAGAACTGTGACTTCTTGTCCAAATGTTTCTTGTATCCTTGGAATGCCATCTGTGGTCAACACTGAATCTATGTCTTTAGGTAAATGGCCAGTGAAAACACAGCCATTCTGGGTGAAAGGAATGAGTAATCATCCATGCTGTTCCACACTTACATATCCACCTCAATATGAACTTACAGATGATGACGGAAGTATAAAGAGCATGGCTTTATTAGTGCCATCTTGTCCAAGAAAAGCAAGAATGTCTGGTTTTCCCTCTGTGCCCACATTGGATAAGCATATGATGTCAAATATGCAATCATCCTGTGCAGAAGTTTCTGAAACCAATGGTTCCCCATGGTTAGAATCAGCCAGCATAGCTAGCTGTCATTTGACTACTATTAACATTTCAACAGAAAATTCAATAGTACATGAAACAATTCAAAATAATGCGAGCAAATTGGTTAGCTCAAGGCAGGAGACCACAGAGGATTTGGGCTTTTGGGCAAGACATGAGGAAGGAAAAAGGGGAATTCTGGAGAATGGGTAAGTTTAGAATAGGATTATGGAAATTATGCTTAACAGAAACTTGAATTTCTCACCCTGCAGCCAGTAGACAGTGCGTAACATAATTTCCCATAAACCCTGTGTTCAGGAAAATACACTACAGATTGTGGCACTCCCTACCTCCAGACATGCCACTAATACTGACTGCTGGGGAGAGGTGAGTTGCGCTTGTGCTTGTACCAGTGCTGTGCTAACTTACCATGCCATAACAAGTACATTTGTAACTCTCCATTTTTAAGATTTTATATTAGATGCACCACATAGCAGATGATGTATCATCAATTCTAGAGATTAAGAGGTACCAATTTGAAAAGGGCAACTGTGAGAAACTGTCACTGAGCCCTGTGTGTGTATGCTTGAAGCATGTGTTTATAATTTGATATGTGGTTGCTGTGTTTTACACTATTTTGAAATGGATACCACGCTGCTGTCTGTTCCCTCTAGAATGGAATGAGCATTATACATTTATTGTAATATTGTAAAACATGCATGTATAACTTTTACTGATGCTATATATGTCAAGTCCCTTCACCATAATATTTTACTTCCTTCAGAATTGAAAGTACAGATGATGAAATCCCAAAAACAGAAGATTACACAGATGCACGCATAGATTACTCTGCTTATAAAGAGTGCACATTTGAAGACCTGCAACAAAGACCAGACCAGCTGACGTACAGACACGAGAATGAAAAAGGGACAGAGGAGGACTCAGATAATCTGTTATCTTCCATGTGTCGGTCCAAAAGATCACAGAAAGAGTGGACACCTAACATGGTGGATCTCTTTCCAGCATGTCCAAGAATTTCTAGAGTACCTGGATTTCCATCTTCAGATTTCTCTAACAGTTATCTGACAGAGGGGATGGACTGGCCTACGGGTGCAAGTATATTATGGAGCAAGCCAGCAAGACCAAAAAAGGACGAAACTGTTCTGTCTACACATTATGCGGAAAGATCTGAGCATAACATAAACATGATTAAAAGTATGCTATCTTTGGCTTATTCATGTCCTAGTCAAACAAGTATTCCAGGCTTTCCATCTGCCAAAAAGCTGAAAGGTTTAGAAACATCTTGCATAGCCACAGCTTGCCCTGAGATATCCAGTGTAGCAGGTATACCTTCAAGATCCCAAATTCAAGAAGAGAGGCCTCATGTAGAGTGGCAGAATGTGAGAAAGTGTTTGTGGAAGAACCCGTCAAAAGAGGAACTGATTTGCATCATAAATACACCAATTCAGTATACTGATATTTCGGTAAACATGGCAACTATTATTCCAACTTGCCCTGAGGTAGCACTTATTCCTGGTTTCCCATCTGCACCATATGCAAAAGAAAGAGGTGTGCTCGTATGGGGAGAGCCAAGTGTGGATATCATTTCTTCATCTTGTCCCATAACATCTAAGGTTTCTGAGAGTTTGGAGGACAATCTTGGGATGTCGATAGAGACAACAAACTTGAAAGAAACACCACAAGAGCAGCAGTTTGAGCCAAATGTGGATATTCTTTCCTCAGCTTCCTCACTAGTATGTACAGTTCCTGGCAGTTTGAAGGATAATCTTGGGATGTCTGCACTGCAAATTCAAAAGGCGCCAAATATGTCAGAACTTCTTCCATCTTGTCCAGTGATCTCAAGAATTCCCGGATACCCCACTAAAATGGTATCTAAGGATTTACAGTGGATCAGTAATCAGATGCTAAATTTAAGAAAGTCACTGAAGGAAAAGAGAACCAATATTATTGATGCTAATAAAAATAGAAAGGATATGAAAAAAAGCGTGGCTTTACTACCAACCTGCCCTCTTGTGGCAAGCATTCCAGGTTTTCCATCTGCACAACGACGTAATTTTCAGAGCAAGCCAAGCATGCATAGCATTCGTTCTGCCTGCCCAGTGCTCTCCCATATAGCTGGGTGTCAGAGCATATTGATTCCCATATCATCTGGATGGCCATCCAGTCAAACTGTAATGTGGGCTAGGCAAAATAAGAGCCCTTCTGTTATCATGAGTATAGCCAAGGAGAACAAGGCAGATTTTGAAAGAATGGTGGCTTTGGTGCCATGCTGTCCATCAAAAACCTGTATTCCTGGTTTTCCATCTGTACCAGAGCCAAAAATGCAAAATATGACTCCATCTTGCCCTAAAATATCCAACATTGCAGGATACCCATCTAAAGATAAAACAGTGCATTTGAACTGGTTAGTTGACAGAAAACAATTGTGGTGTAGCACACCAAAACACAAGTTGGTTCTTATCAAGGACACAATATATGAAAGCAAAGATTCACTGAAAATCATGTTTGCCTTAGTTCCAACATGTCCACCACTGGCCACAATATCAGGATTCCCATCTGCACCAAAGCCAGCAGCTATTCCTAGTATGGTAAATCTGGAACCATGTATTCCAAAAAGTTCAAAAATTATTGGATTTCCATCAAGAGAGAAAATACAAACAAGACCATGGTTGGTTGAGAAAAAAAACTGGGAGAAACCTTTAAAAACAAGATCAGGCCTTCTTATACAAAGCTCCATAGACCCTTCATGTCAACAAACAGACCATTACATTGTGAAGAGAATGTTTGCTATGGCATCAACTTGCCCAAGAGAAGCTCACATTCCTGGTTTTCCTTCTTTACCTCAAGTAAAAGTGGAGAGTTTCTTTTTACAGAAAGAGCCGTATATAGAAAATGTATTGCATTCATGCCCAAGGATTGCTGTTGCTTCTGGCTTCCCCTCTGTATATCCCGTGGTCTCAGTGGATCCATTGTGGTCTGTTCAGGAGGAGCCAATATGGGTTAAACCAGAGAAAGAGACACCGATTTTAACTACAAGCACAATCAAAGACTGTGAAAGATATAAAAAAATGGCACTGCTTTTGCCAGTGTGTCCTAGTGAAGCTAGAATTCCTGGATTTCCATCTGCAATTAAGCTCACAAAAGTGGAGCACACAATGACTGCCCTCTTATCGTCTTGCCCAAATGTATCAAGTATTCCTGGAATGCCATCTAGAAAGCAAATGGCTCAAGCGGAGGACGTAATACCTTATTGGCCACTACTTTGGGCAAAGCCTCTGGTGACAAAGGTAGCTGTCATTTTTACTACCTTCCCCACAACTGAAGACAAAACAAATATGTCTGCTTTGGTGTGTTGTTGCCCAAATGAAGCAAAAATTCCTGGATTCCCTTCATTGTCTGTGTCTAATCCTGATTTTATACAAACCAATCTGAATGCATCAACTTCCAGTCTAACTCAGACACAAATGGACTCAGAAACTGAAACTGTTACACATCATATCACAGTAGAATGGGATCTAGCAATGGATGTCAAAATATCTGGTAAGCGTGCTTTCAGAGTGTGATATTGTTAACACAGCAATATTTCATGAAAGCAGAGTGGAAATTATTACTCGATCTTTTTAAAGATAAACCCGTGAAGACTGAAAATATTACAGAAATGTCCATGTGCGAAGGGTGAGTTTATTTCTACCTGTGGCATGCTTACTAGCACTTCAGTAGTTCTTGTGTGCATTGTTGAAAGAGGAAAAACTGGAATGAACTCACACCAGCAAGATGTCACAAGTTCACTTATGTTTGTAATGTCAAATTGACTGTATCTGAAGTAAATAAATCGCTAAAATGATACAGATTGTGCCCTGTGTAAGACCTTTGTTTTGTGATGGGAAACCACCATGGCACTAACTTGGCACTAACACAACTAAATCAAAACAAAGGCTAAATAAAGACTATTTATAACCTAGGTTTGTAGACCAACAACAGCGCTGCAAATTTGCACTGGCTTGTATCTTATAAACCTTTGATAAATATGATTTTATGACTTCAGCTTATTATTTATAAAAATACTAAAAGCTCTTACTTCAAGGCATGTGTGTGCATGTGTTATATATCTGCAAAAGATGTAATTTAAAGAGAACTGATTTTGTGAGCATGTGTTGTGGAGAGAAACATGAGAGAAGCACTAGGCATGAATACAGGTTTGGACTATTCAAATGTCCTAAGTTGTCTATCCCTCAGCGAAAGCTCTCAGCAAGAAGAACAGTCTTTGAAAGAATATGAAGTTGTGGAGCAGTCATCTCCATGCAAAGCCCACGATACTACAGACCTGTCAGACACTGATATAACCTCTGGATGGGAGGTACTGGAGGCAGAGGATCCTTTTACAGAAAAAGAGGGGTCGACAGGTCTTGTTCAAACCATAGTTGGTGTCTTTCACAAAGGGTAAGCAGGAAAGTTAGATGCAGCATGACAGGTTGATGAAGCAAGCCTCTGATCTTTGTTTAATAGGTTTGTTTAGGCATTAAAGAGCTCATGGCAACTGAGATATGTTGACACAAGTGTTTTTTTGGAACAAACATTTGAACCCATGGTGGCCTTTTGAGGATAAAATTGAGGAGTAATAGTATAGAAAGGGATGAATGTGTTGTGAAATTTTGGTGTGATTGTAATTAGAAGATATATTTTGGCTGGACTTTAAGAATTGGTACTCTTTTTTTTTTTTGTTCTAATACTAAAGTTGTCCATTTTTTTTTAGCTATGAGACAGTAGCTGCCATGTTGCAGCCCTCTGGTTCTGGAGTGATTGATGACCCCTCTTGTTTGAGGGAGTCTGAAAATGACATTGCTGTCAAGCCCAGAGAACCTTCTTGTGAACCTGATGAGGAGCCAGCCCTGAAGAAAATGTTGCCTGTGTCAGCATCTCAGCCTCACTTCCCCATAAGTGCTGAGCCATACATGTGGCGTTTGTGTGATGGACGATCTGAATCATCCTTGTCCTTTAAAGATACTGAAAGCTGGTTTAGTAAGGATGGAGAATGTAAGCTGATGAAGAAGTGGCCACCACTAACAGAGGCTGACCTACATGAGATCACTAAAGAAGAGGAAATCAAAACTGTTTTGGACACTTCAATACAAGACAGCAGAGCAACCCTCAAAGGACATTTTATTGATCACAGTAAGAATGGTAAAGAAGAGCACTTGAATAAGCCAGTTGAGGATGAGTTGAGTGCAGCTATGTCAACATTATTTATAGAAAAGGGGTGAGTGTGGACCCACAGTTTCTTGAGTGGCAGCATGGCATAAGTGTGAATTTTGTTTGACCGTTTTATTTTGTTTTCTTTTTGTTTTCTTTTTATTTCTTTGTTAGTTCTTGCCAGTAGCACGTGTTTTTACATCTCAAGCCTTTTGATCCTGAAGCAGCCTCACATTGTCTTTGTCCGGCAGTCTAATGGTTTAATTTTTGTGTCAAAGGCATTAATATGTGGCGCATGGATATTAAGCATAGTTTGTGTTTGTTTAATACTTTTAGCTATCAGCTGATATTGACTGAGGGTTTTTGTTTGTTTTTGGAATAACATTTGTGTGGAATGTAGGTTTGGTGGTTTTTGATGAGAATGTTGTGGAAATCATGAAGGAATTGATGTTCATCTGAGGCATCAATTATAAATATCTGGTAGTGATTCTGTATTCTTATTCTTAAGGACCGAGATTCATAGAGCTCAAGAGGTGTCCAAGTTCCCCCAGCCTCCAAGAAGCAAGTCACTGGGGAAAACCTCTCTGCCATTCCCACAAAAACTTGAGGCTGGGACTGAAGAGACTGCTGTTTTAACATCTAATCAGCCAGTTCCACCACAGCGGACTAGGAAGAAAGACAGTATTTCAGACCCCTCTCCACCAGTTGTCACTGATGACCTAGAACCCATCATTTCTTGCTCTGTTCCAGCTATTGTCCCACCTTGTCGCAGCAAGAAAAATAATAACCCAACTGAGGAATCATTAAAAAGTAATTCTCAGATTGAAAGTGTTTCTGTTGGATCAGATGTGTTGCAGAGAACTGAAGGAGGTATTCCTGAGTCTGTAACTGAGGATAAGCAAGTAGAAGAGGCTAGCCACAAAGAAACTATCAGAGATACTTCAGAAAAAAGCCAGGCAACTACACAGGAAAGTTCTGTAGCTAAAAGTATTGTGCACTCTCCTTCTGATTTACCTTTCCCAATGCCTCGGGTGAAGAAACGCCTTAGTGCTTCCTTCCCAGATGATCACCAAAATGTTGCTGGGGAAGATTTCTCAACTGAAACAAAAATATCCACTGGTCAGACTCAAGGATCTACCAGTAAGGAGCAACCAGAGCTAGTATCTATGCCCTCTCAGGAATTAATACCACACCCTAGCAAGAGAGAAGAAAACTCTTCTTTGAGTGGGGATTTTAAAGCTGGTGGTAGTGAAAGTGAAACTGAAATGGAGAAGAAGAATCAACTGCTCTCCATTTTCAAAACAGATATATCTGACTCTGAGACTGTCACAAAAACAGCTGTTGATACCCAGCCTGGTGAGGAGTTGGAAGACAGAAGACAGCCGGTGCAAAAAGTGTGTGAAATCAAAGTTGCTGAAGAGAGCTCAAGACAAGTCAAGCCGACAGATCATCAAGTTCCAATGCCACGTGTGAGGAAACAAAGAAATGGTTCTTTTAATGCTGATGTATCAACTACCTCAGCCTCCATTCCCGTTCAAACAGATACAGCTGACAGAGAGGTCACTCAGAACCTTAGTGACTTGAATTTACCTGTACCACTTCCACGTGTGAAAAAGCGCCTTAGTGGCTCTTTTACAGAGGAAATCCCTATGTCTGCTCAAGAACAGAAAGAGTTCACCCAATTTCTTGATCAAGGGGAAAAAGAGAAAAGTCCACCTGTTCCAATTCCTCGTTCAAAGAAGCGCCTCAGTGCTACTTTCCCAGATGATAGCCCTACCTCCAGTACCCAAGGTTCCTCCTTAGTGGACCCAACTAAAAGCAAAGCTCCTCTCCCCTCAGGAAGTGAATCAATATTACCTTATTCACAAATGTCTTCAGAAGACAACATCCAGGGGCTTGAGCAACCCCATAAAGAATCCTTTGACAGACTGTTGGATACTGAGAAAAAGGCTACAGTCCATCCAGAGCCTTCTTTGACTATTCATGAAGACAACAGACAACAGTTTGAAGGGGTCATCCAACACACAGCTGGAGAGATTGCTAAAGCTGGAATGCTGAGTGAGACTAATATAGTCACAATTCACAATCAAAATACTGATTATGTGAAAGACAGTGATAAAAATCAGGAAATAGAAATAAACAAGAAGGAAAAAGGAGAGGATAAGGTTCCTTTGGGCTCTGTTTCTTTAGATGAGACAGCAATTTCCTTAGATTTAATAAGGTGAGTCATGAAGGACAGAGTTTTAGATTGGTGTGGGTGAAGGATGTCAGTATAAATTGATTTACCTGTTTATGTACTGTACATTTCCAGATTTCATTTCTATAATATTGTTTTTTTTATTATATTGTTATTTTTTACTTGTGTTTCAAATGGTCGTGTGCCTGTTTGTTTGTTTCTTTGTTTGTTTGTTTTTTACACTTAATGCAACAGAAAAATTGACAGTCCAACAACAATGCAACAAAAAGCAGTGAAAATGAATGTGGTGTCTTTGTTTGCACAGAATTCATTCTTTTTTCTTTTTTGTTACTGTTTCTGTTTCCTAGACAAGCAGCAGCTGATGAATCTTCTAATCTACCTGTTCCAATGCCTCGTGTGAAGAAGCGTCTAAGTGGCTCGTTCCCAGACAGCACTGCATCTCCCAATGAGGAATCATGTGACCAACAAGAGACTTCAAGTAAGAATGTTACTGAACCAATTGTTCGCCTTCGGAGCAAGAAGAAAACAGAAGCAGAAGCCACAGGCCATCATGGAAGTTCTGTAGATTATACTGCTTCATCCAGTGAGACAGAGGTACACTATTAGCATTTTACACTGTATTTATGTATTTAGTACATTTTTAGTACATCCGTCTTGAAAATTACCCATTGACCTTCTGTCTTCTGTAATACCAGACAGTAAGCCTTGTGGATTCTAGCCAGTCTCTTCTAGAGTGGTGCCAGAAGGTCACACAAGGTTATAAAGGGGTAAAGATCACTAACTTCAGCACTTCATGGCGGAATGGACTTGCTTTCTGTGCCATCCTACATCATTTCCAGCCTGATAAAGTGTAGGTACTTCAATAGATGAGAAATAAACATGTTTAATGTAACAACAAGTAGAAGTGTGAGTATATAATCTTCTGACTGGTCCAACAAGCATGTATGTGTATCGTCTTTCCTTTCATCTAGGAATTATGAAATGCTAGATCCTTATGACATCAAGCGGAACAACAAAAAGGTGATATTACATGTTTTTACTTTTTGTTCATTTTGCCCATTGTAGCAGTCATGCTCATTTTTTCAGGTAAAAATCAGTTCTTTTTGAAAAGATCTAAACCTGAGTTGATGAAATGAATGTAGATAACCAGTTATTTAATTAGTTATTAATACCACAAAATTCATCAATTCTTAGACTTTAGACTTTTTAGCATTATCACTGCATTATATTTCAAGTATTGGTGACCAGGAAAAAATGAACAGCTGTTTGTGATGATTCTTACAAGTACAATCTTGCAATCTTTATGTACTGAATGCTTTTGGTTCACTAACGTGATTGGCCAGAAACCTGGTATGGAGAACATTATGTTAACCCATAGTTAGCCCAGTAAAACAGGAAGTTGTCTTCTTTCAGTTAAACTTTCTATTAGCCTTGGCAAAATACATAAATTCTGTTGTTTTCATCATTGTTGACTGGATTTTGGCCCTTTTTGGAGGTGTCTTAGCTCAAAAACTATTAACTTATTACAAGTTCAATGAACTCAAAATTTTATTGCAACGTTTACTTACTATTTGCTAATTTTTTAAAATAAGACACCAACATTTCTACGGTTTTCTCAGTAAAATAAGAACATGTCAACAAATTAAGCCAGTGAGACGTCTTACTATTTTCCTCAAACATAGCAACTTTCATTTACTAAATTTTAAATGTGAAATGCCTCTGCTCCCCTTACCTGAATGCAAAATTCTGCTGTCGCACTAAGAATGTTTATTATTAACATAAGCCTTCTATTGATGATTTTAATATAAATTTAGTCAAATTTCTTAGGTTAGTAGAGTAAAGCTTCAATCTGCTCTGTGGCCAGGAGACATGCTATCCATTTTGAAGCAAGAAAAGTATTAAATAATGTGCACCCTTCAAGTAAAAAACAACCTAAATCTAGATCTTTTTCTTTTTTACAATAATATTCAGGGTATCATGTTGATAACCATTTTTATGATTATGAATACTGACACAACTTTCTTTTCTAATTCCTGCTACACTGATTTCTCACAGGCTTTTGATGGCTTTGCTGCGCTGGGCATCTCCAGACTAATGGAGCCCTCTGACATGGTGATGCTGGCTGTGCCTGACCGCCTCATTGTTATGACTTACCTCAACCAGATCCGAACACACTTCACTGGCCAGGAGCTTAGTGTGGTACAGATAGAAAAAAACAGCAGTGAGTCGAGCTATGTGGTTGGCGAGAAGATACAGGAAGCAGACCCTGAGGCTGCTGCTCGCTATTGTGCTGAGAGGCTCCAAAGCAGCTATGTTTCTCAAGAGACCAATGGGAATGTCTCTGACAAAGGGGTAAAAGGGGACACAGATAGCAGTAGGACTAGTGTACCACCACCTCGAGCTAAGCGGACTCAAGGGATGAGTCAGGCTGGAGGCACTGAAGGTGCCCAAGTGCCGGTGGCCCCACCAAGGACTCACTCTTCCTCTACCAAGGGTTTTGCTCATGTCAGGGATGCAGATTTGGTAAAGAAGCGTCGATCCCAACTGAGAGGGGAGTCTTTTGATGAGGCTGAACTGGCAGACAAGCAAACAGCAGCAGAGGTATTGTGGTTAAAAATTCCACATAAAATACTCACATGGCTTTTCAGAAGTCAAGATCAAAATAGAGAAATGGCTTCAGTGGTGCCTAGACCATGTCCTGTACATTTTCTGAGCAAGGGAAAATTGAAACACACTGTATTACTGATAAATGCCAAAAAGTCTCCTAATGTAATTGGAACATTAAACTGTTTAACTTGTAGTAAACTCACTACACTATATAGTTGCTGTTCAAAAGACATCCCCAAAATGGTAACTATACAAGAGAAGGCAGAAAATTTCATAACCTTTAATGTAAGTTAATGTAAAGATATTTTATTCTAAATAATTTTGGAGTATTTCTGTTGATCTATTTATCATAACGTTTTCATCACATGTAAATGGAAGCTTTTGATATGGATTATAATATAATTTCTTTTTAAAAAGCAAAAATTAGTAAAAATCAATATCATACATAACACGATGTTAATTACCTCCTGTATGGTATAAAAAAATGTCATATCAGTGCATCCCTAAAAAAATGAAACAACTGTGCTGTGTTCATGGTCATGTTTTCATTTGTTCTGTAGCAATCTAAGCCCTCGCTTCCTCTTAATAGATAGATTTTTAGAACAAAAATTGTGGGCACTAATGAGTCCTTGGTGATCTCCTTAGACAACAAACAGTCCAGCAAACTCTGACACACTTCTTCCTTTGTCACCTTGACTCAAACTCTGTATATTCATGAATTATAAGAACATTTTGAGGACATTTGCCTCTAGCAAGCTCTCTACTAACCTCGTACAGCTGGCCTGTCCAAGTCAAAGTTGGGTTACTTTTATTGCTCCTGCAATGAAGTGGTTTGTGTAAGACAAAACCAAAGATGATAGAGTTAAAGAGTTAATTTTACAAATTTCAGTTTTTCTTTAAAAATGTGAAATTTAGTTTTGAAAAATGTCTAGTAGGACACTTTTTTACTTTGCAGCTAACTCATTTGTTGTTTTGCACACAGAGTGCATCAGGTCGTGCAGACAGTGGAGAAGCAAAAGGACGACCAGGATCCCGTAAGCATACACTTAGATCACATCCCTTACATCACAATTCATTGTGCTCTGCAGTCTCAGGTCCTTTGTCAGATGGTAGTGATATTGATCAGATCCTGATCTTGTGACTAATGTTTATTGCATGTGACATGACAAATCACAGTGACGTGAACATTACATAGAATTTATAGTATATCCATTATATGTAGTTGAGAGTCTCATAGGTGAAATTACAAATACCTAAGAATGATAATCTACATATAAAATGTCAGACCTTGATAAAGTCTAAGGCTTCTTTACATAACAGGTTGTTATGTAATTCTTTTGGGCAGATCCTATAAAGAAGCACGGGAATTTACTGCTTTCCTGATAGAAAAACCTAACATAACATAATCCACAATCACCAGTTATCCTTTAGGAAATTACTGTACTGTGAATGGTGGTACAGTTGTTATTGCAAAATTTGGTGACTTGTAGTGTATGTTGTCCTTTGGGTCTTTTATCATTTGTCTACATGTGTGTGTGTGTTTGTTTTTAGCTGAAAATGTAGAGGCTGGTGAAGAAAGAACAACAGGAGATTGCCAGGTCAGTTTGGCAGCTTCTCCAAGTCATATTTCTGTTTAAGATAAACAGATATTGTAAAGGATTAATAAAACAAGCTGTTATGCCTGTCACACATCCCACCTAGGCAAGGCAGTTTTATTTATACAGCACCATAAACACCACAAGTTTCTTCATAGAGAAATAAAAGAAGCAAAACAAAGGGTGTGAAAGAAGATGATAAAACAATAAGCTTGAAATTAGATATAATTGAATACAGCATCATCACAGAAGAGGGAATGTTTTAACTGAAGCCCTGTCTAGTTAGATTTGCAGCTTCAATTTAAAAACAGCCGAGGTGTAAAGCCAAGGATAATTTGGCAGATCATTCTGTGATTTTGACACTCAATAAACACATGGCCTTGCACCTGATTTTGTGACTCTTGATATAAGTAAAGTTTCCAGGTGTAACACCGGGGAGCGAGGAGGCGGACGCACGTGCTGAGATAAGCGACTTTTATTATGGGCAAATCCAGGGTCATGGTCAAAAAATGGTCCAGGTTCAAACAGCCGATACGGAGAGCAGGAGGGACAGACATGACAAAGTGAACACAGAACCTCAAACAAGAACCAAACACCACGAGAATACAATACACCAAACACGATCAAACATCCAATCAAAAACAAACAAAGCCCAGCGAATACAAAGGGCAAACACAGGGCTTATAAAACACAGAGATAACGAGGGACAGGCGGAAAACAGGTGGCGACAATCAGAGATGGGGTCACAAAACAAGGGGCCGGACTAGGAAACCAAAACAAAGAAAACACGTGGAAGATCAAAACAAAGGGGCACGTGGACAATCAAAAAGTAAACAGAAAAAGCACATGGAGTAGTGGGAGGAGATAACCGTGACACCAGTATCCTACACTGTTAAGAAATGAAAGGGAATTACAAATTGCAACTATAACAAATAACAACTTTTTACTGTTAATAAATACATTAAGCAGTAGACATTGTAAGTTTAAGCTTCCATTTTAACTAATGTTTATTGACAAAGTTTCTTATTCTTTGTTCTGTGTTTGTATGTCATGGGTGGTGTGTCTGTGTGTGTGAAGGATGTCAGTCAGTATGTCCTTAGTGAGATGCAGGCTCTAGAGACAGAGCAGAGGCAGATAGACCGCAGGGCTGGAACTGTGGAGAGAAAACTACGAAGACTTATGGAGTCTGGTATGTCAACTGTATGTACATATGAGCAAGAGACAGAAAGATGAGTGGAAAGAAGAAAAAAGTGAATGTGGTGTTTGTTTTAAAGTACACTAAAGAAACAAATAAAATAAACTATAAAACACTTCCAGATCTTTCTTTGCTCAGTTCCTCAGCTAAACTGTTTCTGTAAGCCATATATGATTTTCTATCGTCAGGCTGACCACCTACAACAGCCAAGCTTTGAATATTGCTCGTCATTCTGTCATAGTAATGGAGTTACTGTTTCTTCTAGGAACTGATCGTGTGGAGGAAGAGACATTAATTCAGGAGTGGTTCACACTGGTTAACAAGAAGAATGCTCTAATCAGGAGGCAGGATCATCTCCAGTTACTGTGAGAATTGTTTGTGGTTAAATGTTTTACATGATTCTTGTATGCTAGCTCTGTGTACCTCCATAGGTAAAAAAGAAAAATGAAGAAATGTTAGGTGTGACCACAATCAGACAGTAGATGATAAAGATCAGAGCTGTAGATGAGTCTAAAATGACTCATACATTTGCATAGCTTCAAGAATAAAGTTGAAAGTGAAAATGAATATTCATATTTCAATTGTGATGATCACATAGCAGACTAGAAAAAAATATTATAACTAGATAAGATTACAGTATTCATGATTTAATTGCTTGTTAATAAATTGCTTGAAATCTAAATATTTAGTTTATAACATTTATATATACATTATGTACTTTATTGTAAATAAAATGAAAATTCTTACTATGTATTTCACACTTTTGAACAATCCGTTACATTACAACACAAGATTGGTTTAATTCTGGCTCCTTATTTTCCTACTCTTTCCAACTCTGACAGGCAAGAGGAGCAGGATTTGGAGAGGAAGTTTGAATTGTTAAAGAAAGAGCTCAGAGACCTCATGGCTGTAGAGGGTAAGACAATAGATCATAAACAAGCAGGTGACAATAAGCATGGAAAATTTGCATTGAATTTCTCCTGCATTTCTCCTGCATTTTAATTCTCCTACTAGAAATATGTATGTATGGATCATTATACTGAACTGGTTCAAAGAGTTTAAGAGTTGAAAAATTTTTGGACTTTTAACTGACTTGGACTAACTGACATTACCCTTTATCTTAATTGTGTTTATTTTATTAAAACAAATGAGTAAATATTCCCTTTTGTCATTAAAACAGAAAAATCGTTTTTTTGTGCTTTACTGTGGTAAATCATGTCAGCACTTTTGGTCTTGTCACTTGTTGGTCTTGATATCTTGGATGTTTTGCTACTATGTGCCAAAGGCATAACTAGCTGAGCCAGGGCCTGGGGATAGGAATCCACACCCCATTGCCTAAAAACATTGCTCGGAATAACCATCAGTCACCCTGGCAGTGGGCTTTCATTTTTAATACAACCCCAATTCCAATGAAGTTGGGACGTTGTGTAAAACGTAAATAAAAACAGAATACGATGATTTGCAAATCCTTTTCAACCTATATTCAATTGAATACACTACAAAGACAAGATATTTAATGTTCAAATGGATAAACTTTATTGTTTTTTTGCAAATATTCACTCATTTTGAATTTGATGCCTGCAACACATTCCAAAGAAGTTGGGACAGGGGCGTGTTTACCACTGTGTTACATCACCTTTCCTTTTAACAACACTCAATAAGCGTTTGGGAACTGAGGACACTAATTGTTGAAGCTTTGAAGGTGGAATTCCTTCCCATTCTTGCTTGATGTACAACTTCAGTTGCTCAACAGTCCGGGGTCTCTGTTGTCATATTTTGCGCTACATAATGTGCCACACATTTTCACTGGGAGACAGGTCTGGACTGCAGGCAGGCCAATCTAGTACCTGCACTTTTTTACTACGAAGCCACGCTGTTGTAACACGTGCAGAATGTGGCTTGGCATTGTCTTGCTGAAATAAGCAGGACGTCCCTGAAAGAGACGTTGTTTGGATGGCAGCATATGTTGCTCCAAAACCTGTATGTACCTTTCAGCATTAATGATGCCTTCACAGATGTGCAAGTTACCCATGCCATGGGCACTAACACACCCCCAGACCATCAGAGATGCTGGCTTTTGAACTTTGCGCTGATAACAATCCGGACAGTCCTTTTCCTCTTTGGCCTGGAGGACACGACGTCCATGATTTCCAAAAACAATTTGAAATGTGGACTCGTCAGACCACAGGACACTTTTCCACTTTGCGTCAGTCCATCTCAGATGAGCTCGGGCCCAAAGAAGCCGGTGGCGTTTCTGGGTGTTGTTGATATGTGGCTTTCGCGTTGCATGGCAGAGTTTTAACTTGCACTTGCAGATGGAGCGACGACCTGTGTTCATTGACAGTGGTTTTCTGAAGTGTTCCTGAGCCCATGTGGTAATATCCATTACAGAATGATGTCGGTTTTTAATGCAGTGCCGCCTGAGAGATCGAAGGTCACGGGCATGCAATGTTGGTTTTCTGCCTTGCTGCTTACTTGCAGAGATTTCTCCAGATTCTCTGAATCTTTTGATGATATTATGGACTGTAGATCATGAAATCCCTAAATTCCTTGCAATTGCACGTTGAGAAACATTGTTCTTAAACTGTTGGACTATTTGTTCGCGCAGTTCACAAAGTGGTGAACCTCGCCCCATCCTTGCTTGTGAACGACTGAGCCTTTCAGGGATGCTCCCTTTATACCCAATCATGACACTCACCTGTTTCCAATTAACCTGCTCACCTTTGGAATCTTCCAAACAGGTGTTTTTTGAGCATTCCTCAACTTTCCTAGTCTTTTGTTGCCCCTGTCCCAACTTCTTTGGAACGTGTTGCAGGCATTTATGTTTTACACAACGTCCCAACTTCATTGGAATTGGGGTTGTATTATACTTTTCTTTTCCTCCGTACCACACAGACAACTAGCTTTTAGTTTGTGTCCACTGAGCCCCAATGAACCCACTTGGAAGGCCTATATTGTAATGTATATTTTGAACATTCAGTTTTTGTCCAGGGACCCAGATATGATTAATCATATGTGTGGGTTTATGTACAAAAACTACCATAATTAATTTTTCTTTCATTTTCTATCCTGTCTATCTATTTCTTTTCCTCTTTTACCTGCAATTGTTCTAAACATAGTGGTCTTTTAGAATGAATTATAGTCATTACAATGTTTTGTGAGGCCATGCGCATCTCATACCAGAGCAACATGCCTATTGCTCCTTCATTCTGTTTTGTCTCCCTCATATTTTCTCTCTTTCTATTTTGCAGAATGGCAGAAGACACAGGCCCATAAAACCAGAGAGCAGTTGCTGCTGCAGGAATTGGTGTCTCTTGTAAATCAGAGAGATGAGCTGGTCCATGACATGGACGCCAAAGAGAGAGGGTGAATAATGTGTAACATTCTTAATATTCCTGTCTTCACTGTACGGTATTCATTACTAATAAGAGACAAACATGATTCAGTATGCTGTGATTGCTGTGAGAGGTCAATGTCTTCATTTTACATTTTATATGATGTACACTATCATTTAGAAGTTTCACAATCACTTGTCATATTAATAGTTGTTGCTTAGTTGTTTATTCAGTGATTTATACAGATAAAACTAATGTAGATCAAAAAAAATTATAAGCTGGACAAGCTGGAATGTATTTTAAATCCTACAATTATCCATTTACAGTAATTTCTTGAATTTCACTATGATCACTGCTTTTCAAAGATGAGCTTTAGCACAGGGCCTAGGTCATACAGCGGTTTTCCAGGACAGGAAACCAAAGAAATTGAGTCCATGTGTTCAATGTCATATCCAGAGGATGGCTTCAAAAATTAGATGCATTGCTCCAGAGGTTGAAAAAGAGGGATGTCAGCCTGTCTGTGCTCCGAACATATGTTGCACAATGCATCAACTTGGTCTGCATGGCCGTCATCCCAGAAGGAAGCCACTTCTGAAACTGACGCACAAGAAAGCATGGAAACAGTTTGCTGAAGACAAGCAGTCCAAGAACATGGATTACTGGAACCATGTCCTGTGATCTGACGAGACCAAGATAAACTTGTTTGGCTCAGATGGTGTCCAGTATATGTGGTGGCACCCTGGCGAGAGTACCAAGACAACTGTCTCTTGTCTACAGTCCAGCATGGTGGTGGTAGCATCATGGTCTGGAGCTGTATGAGTGCTGCCGGCACTGGGGAGCTGCGGTTCACTGAGGAAAACATGAATCAGTATGCTGTGACATTCTGAAGCAGAGCATGATCCCCTCTCTTTGGAAACTGCGCCGCATGACAGTTTTCCAACACGATAACAACCCCAATCACACCTCCAAGGTGACAACTGCCTTGCTGAAGGTTAAAGGTGATGGACTGGCCAAGTATGTCTCCAGACTTAAACCCAATTGAGCACCTGCGGGGCATCCTCAAGCAGAAGGAGGAGGAGCGCAAGGTGTCTAACATCCACCAGCTCATGTAGGAGTTCTGGTGAATTCCATGCCCAAGAGGGTTAAGGCAGTGCTAGATAATAATGGTGGTCGCACAAAATATTGACACTTTCAGCACAATTTGGACATATTTACTGTGAGGTGTTCCCAGCTATTTAGACATTAATGGCTGTGTGTTTGAATTCTTTTCAGAGGACAGTAAATCTGCACTGCTATACAAGCAGTACACTGACTACTTTAAGTTATATCCAAGTTTCATTTCTATAATGTCGTCCCATGAAAAGATATAATAAAATATTTACAGAAATGTGAGGGGTGTACATAGCATTTGCAGTAAAAAATAATGTATACTGTATATATATGTAGCCAACACAGTCAGAATGTAAATAGTATTCAGGGGTTTAACACTTGACTTGTTTTGGCTTCTCTCTGTTTCTTCTGTTGTGCAGGGCACTGGAGGAAGATGAGCGGCTGGAGAGAGGTCTGGAACAGAGACGCAGAAAGTATAGTAGTCGAAAAGAGAAGTGCACGTTACAGTGAAGGACATATGGATGAATATATGACAAGAAATATAGACGAGAGTGAGAATGTTGAGGGTGATGTCAATTTGCACCTCTCTGTGCTGTGCCAAGTTTGCTTAGAACAAAGTGTTGAAGGGGAAAAGGCTGGATATTGACTTTCACTCTTCAAATAGGACTCCCTGAGGAAAAATGAGATGTAGAAATAGTATTGGAAGATTAATTTTTCAGAATATGTATTTTTTAAATAGGTAAGTTTGTACCTTTTTGAATATGCAAAGATTTTTTGTGGAATCTGTTGAAATGGGAACTTAGAAAGGTTCCGTTAAAATGTTTTTAAATGTTGAATATGCTTCTTTGTATTTTGTAGTTTAAATATTGCTACATTTTACTCAAACTACAGTATACTGCTGTGTCCTTGTAGTTTGTGTTGTATCCACTGGTTTGCTACAGACAAATGCCAAAGGACTGTTTGACAAGTAGATACCAGAAATTAATGCTTAAATATTGCAAATGGCCTTTAGAAAATTGGATTTTATTGGATAATGTTTAGTTTTTGTGAAGATCTTAGGTAAAATCTGAATGAATTGAACAAGTTTTACTTGCATTTTATACTAAAGATGTTCTGTTTTTTGATAAAAGACAGCTGTCTGTATATTCAGCCAGGAAAAACATGCAGATGGGTGGGAAATCTGTAGGCAGGAAACTGCATTTTAGAGACATGGGATACAGGTTATAAAGTGGAGTTTACATTCTCTTCAAACCAGATTAATACTTTAGTTGCATGGCCTTTGGTGTCTTGCTGTTGGAATTTCCTGGGTGTGCTCACTGATTGATCTCGGATATTACCAAAAGATGAAGAAAACCATCTCCAACTTGACTACAAAAACAGCAAATGAAACAGCTAATTTTTGACACTTTACCATGGGTCTTAAGACTGCCTTTGTTTCAGTAGTAGGTAGTAGCTCTATAGAACACATTGTATTTATTTATTTTAATACTGTTTTGAATTGTATGCACTTCTTAGGATGTGTGAATATAGAAATATGTTTAAAGCCCTCCATGATGAGTAAAAAAGTGACCTTTTAATTTTATTTCTTACACAGGTATGTTTTCAAAGATACCCAGCACTGCATGTTGCTTTACACAGCAACAGACATGGTGTGCTTAGTGGCAGAATAGTGGTGAGTTATGTTACCAGCAGAAACGTGCATTTCCTGAGAAACGTCTATAGCAGTATTATTTCTGGCATTCTTATTACTGGCAAACTACAAAAATAATGTAGTTTATGTATTATTTTGTGAATGTGTGGATGATTCTGGTACTTTTCCTTTAAGATGTGTTAGTCCTGTTTTTAGGGTTGGGGATCTTTAAATTGTCACCTTTTGTGGCTTATGTGTTAAATAGAGTCACTTGACTCAGCTGTTCACTGATGTTACTGCACTTAGAATTGCACTATTCAGAAATCTACTTTGGAAAATAAAAAATGGTTTTCATGGTATCTCAGGCAACCATGTCGTGTTCCATTGTTTCTTTGTCTGAGTTTGACATGTTTTATGTGTGACAAGTTTTTAAAGCCAACTCTAGGTCACTCATATTAACAGATAACAGATCAACTGTCAGAACATCCTTATCTGACCATAACAGGTGCATAAAATAGATTTCAACAATAAAATAATACAATCAATACACTGTTAAACGGTTAAAGGAAAACAACCTAGCAAGTTCTTCACCAGTGTTGGTACCACTCTTTTAAAAGTCAGTCCAATAGTCATTGTCACAAAGTGCCTCAGGGAAGTATGTTTTGCTTTATCTGGTTCAGAAGAATGTTTAGTCAGCAGAGAATTCCAGCTAAGTAAAACTGTCAACTCCCAGTAAGCATCATGGATAAAAATATAGAAGCTACTTCCTCTTAAATGCTAAGACACCATTCAGCACATTCTTGAGCCTTAGGCAAGCAAAAACCAAAATGTCACAGAGGAGGAAGTCCGATATCCTAGAGCTGAGGTCAATTGTGAAACCAAATGCACTCTGGTTAAATCACCCAGGAAACAGGCAGTCTTTACTCACTTTCGTGCTCCAGTATGCTGAATCAGCAGATGTGACAAATCAGCAGCATGCCTGAACCTTTTCCTGTAAATATGTGGAGCTACTTGCTGTAAATAAGGTTAAAATTACGTACTAGAAAGCTGATCTGCAACACATCAAGTGTGAGTGTTGCTTGCAAGTAATGGTGTTTTTTTTCCCCAGGAAAATGGTTTCATCAAACCAAAACTGCTGGAATGTGTAGACTACATTTTGATGTAAATTATGTATAAATTAAAGTCTGTTTAAGGACCTTAGTGCTCCTTGAACCTTGTCTTGAGAAAACTTATTCTGGTCATTAACTGAAGACACCTCAAGTCTAACATTTTCCTATTATCAGCTTACAATTAGTTAGCTTGATGATATCCAGCAAGTAAAGGAATCATTAGTTCGCATTCTCCTCCAAGCATGCTGAGCTGTCTGATGACTATGTGTTAATCGCAGTTTGGAAAAAGATGCAGTGACTGGTTTCATATAACTTACAAGAAGCATGTGCTAGTCTTCACCATACTGGTGGCATCATGATTAGGGGAGACCTAGCTAGTAGGTGGAATTGGACATGACTAAATTTGGAGAGAGAACTGGAAAAAAAAAATGAATTAAGAGTCTTAGATAGAAGTGCTTTATGTGTGTATGTATGTATATATATATATGTGTGTGTGTGCGTGTGTGCGCACGTGTGTGTGTGTGTGTGTGTGTGTGTGTGTGTGTGTGTGTGTGTGTGTGTGTGTGTGTGTGTGTGTGTGTGTGTGTGTGTAAAATAACACAATCAAAATCTTTCATTTCTTGGGAATGGTATTCAGGATTTTATGAGCTATACAAGAAAATATTTTTTCCACCAGCTGAGCTGCAAGTGATCCTCTGAATTTGTAAATAATCCTTCCTCCTCTGAGAGAAGTGGTCCGAATGGGCTACAGTGCTTAAGGCCATTAAGGGCTTTAAATGTCATAAGCAAAACCTCGTAGTCAGTGCAGAACGCATTAGAAGCATTATACAAATCTACAAACTCAGATTTTCTTTTGCAATGGTGGTAACAGGAACCAGGACCTGTGATGTCAACAAGTATAGCTAATTCATTTGCTATTCAAAATAACTAGTGATCCCACATATTTCAGAGTTTTATATGTAATGTTGAATGTTGTAAAACTGGGGTAAAGCTGAATAAAAAAATTAAAAAACTGCTCAAGCAACAGGAAGAAATTATGCGAACTTATTTTAAAAATACTAAAAAGATTGGGAAATTTAAATGTAATTTATTTCTTTGAACTTTTATTATTAGGCTCTCACAGTGCATAACAGAAGCTTCACACCATGGAATAGCACGATGGCTGCATGGACATATCACCTTTCTTGCATACTGGAACCTCAGAATCATTTCATTTGCAGTCAATTTGTAATATTTTAATTTGCAGGACTTAAGGTGTCTATAATCATTCCTGTTCTGTCATTTAGAGTACTGCAGTCGTAGTCTTTTGTTAGTCAAGTAATTGAAAAAGTAACTTTATTTCAGTACGTGATATTTTAGGATTGAGTCTATTCTTCCTAAAGTTCTTCTGTTTGTGTATAACTTCTATGATCTCTCATCCACTGGTTTTGTCTTTAAACTCATTTCTTTACGTGTGGAAAATGTGGAAGTTTTGTCTCATGACTATGAGTATTGGGAACTAGAAAAAAAAGAAGTGAAAGAAAAATGAACTAATATTGGAACCATTGGTTTAGTGCAAGCAACTATTTTCCTCAAAAGTGCAAAAGCCAGTGTTTCTTATGGGAGTCAATAAAACAATTGGAACTGAGAACTGAGTTGTGAACTGAGATTAAATAAGGTCCTATGTCTGAACCTAGAAAAAGGCAACTTCCTCAGATAAAATGTATTTACTGTGAAATAATATTCTAATAATAATATTCATTAAAAGATAAATACCTCTACATCATGAAAGATAAAGCTTTTCAGAATTTAAAAGATCTATACCATTGAGATATCATATCATTATTATATATACCATTAAACGATAAACATCAAACATGAGAAGATGCTAAAGTGATTCTTCACCAAAGTCACCACATCTAGCTAATGTACCTACAATTTAAAAATACTTGGAATTGGTCCTGAATGTTTTACAGGAGGTAAAACAAAAAGGTATTTTGTCATAAATTCAAAGACTTACAATAAGTATCAAAACATGTGGTCCATTGTATGTCTGTTATATTATATTATATTTAATCCCAAGACTGTACATGTAAACATGTTAAGGTCAAGAAGATAGGAAGAAGTTGGCTGTTGGAAGAAGTATTTTGAACACAGTAAGCATGGCATCTTCTTTGATATCTCTATGGGACCCCTCCAGTTCATTTAAGTACCAATTTTACAATATTTATATATCATATATTACACTGAAACCCAGACGTCCACAGCAGAATATACACAATGGAGTTTTGCTAGATTTACCTGCTGGACCTGGATCTTTACATCAATACAATAATTTATCATCTCTATATTCATCTCAGATTATGAAAAAGGAAAAAAGAAAGAGGAAAAAAATAAATCAATGTAAAAAAAAAAACAGTGTGAGTGTCCACAATGCATTAAGGAAGGTATCTGCAAGCACCAACAGAACATTTTAATGCCACTTCACACCGTTTAAAGCCAGTAATTCCATGAATTTAAAATTTTTTGTTTTATAAACCTACAACCTCCACGCATAAAATAATATGGTAGTGTTTGACAGAGATACCACTTTATAAGCAGCCTCTGCTGTGATAATGCTAATTTCTACTAGCACCCAATGTTTCAATGTTATGTTAGCATCAAATAGAAGTTTACAGTCATTTATCCACACTGGATTCATTACTACCTATGACAATTCTAGCTTTAAAATAGAAATTTAAAGCTTATGAAACACATTCAAATGATATATTTTCTCTGTATGCTGCAATTTTCAGTAAATTATTCAGTACAAATTTTAACTTGTAACTTAAATCTAAATATTATTTGATGAACTTGTTAGCCTGTTAACTATCTGCAACACTGCATATTAGCACATTCCATACAAGTTTGTATCAGTACTTAAACTGCTCCTAATTGTACAACTCCTTTATCAACAAAATTAAATATTTAGTTTTTACAGATAAAACTATCAAAAATAAAATGTTAGACAGCTAGCTGGAAATGGTTTACTTGCTACATGGCTAATCAGCTGTTTTAAATTTATATAACGTTCACTGGCTTACAGACTTAATTCTCAGTGATTTGGACTAATTTCTTATCCCTTCAACAAAATGTTCCATTTTACTTAGCAATAGCAGTAAAATATCACTTTCTAAATATCACTTTCTTACCCCCATAATTCAGTTGATTAATCCTCAACAATGGAAATCTTTTAGCATTTTTTTTAGGCTGGAGGTGCCTAGAATGTTCGAGGTTTGTCGGGACAGGGACTGCAATACTGTGCTGTGTTAAATCTGATTCAGTATCAGTTATTTTGTTTTTATAATATGCCATTATAATATTTAAGTGCCATTTATATTTTTAAGCTTTTGCAAGAAATTATTACAAAACAACTTCCAGAACCCACTGTAACTTAATTGGGGCCCAACTAGAGCCCATATCTGTAGCAGAACTGGGGCTCACAACTTTAATCTAAATGGGGCCCACATCTGTGATCTACCTGGGGCCCACAACATTAAATGAATTGGGCCACAAAAGTAATCCAAATGGGGCCCACATGCAGCCCATCAAAAAGCCCACTATAAGCCCATGCCCAGGTAAAACCCACAAAGCCCAATTAACATCCACATGAGGCCCACAGTGACATATTGGCTGGGAGCTTTGTAACATTTTCTTCAAGAGTTATTTCAGCTTGACAATATACATTTACCTCAGCTTTTACAATATACCTCATTATTTACATCAACTTTAACATATACTTAAACTTTTACCTCAGCTTTTACAATATACATTTACCTCAACTTTGTAATATACTTCAACATTTACCTCAGCTTTACAATATACTTAAATATTTACCTCAGCTTTAAAATATACTCTAACATTTGCCTCAGCTTTTATAATATACTTTACTTTTACCTAAACTTTAAAATATACTCAAACATATACCTCAACTTTACAATATTCTAAAACATTTACCTCAGCTTTACAATATACTTAAACATTTACCTCTGCCTTTACAATATACTTTACATTTATTTCAGCTTTACAATTTACTTCAGCTTTTACAATATACTTAAACATTTACCTCAGCTTTACAATATACTTTACATTTACCTCAACTTCACAATATACTGAAACATTTACCTCTGCTTTTACAATATACTTTACATTTATTTCAGATTTACAATTTACTTCAGCTTTTACAATATACTTAAACATTTACCTCAGCTTTACAATATACTTTACATTTACCTCAACTTTACAATATACGTCAACATTTACCTCAGCTTTACAACATATACGTCAACATTTTCCTCAGCTTTATTACTTTTCTTCAATATTTATCTCTGCTTTAAAATATACTTCAAATTTTACCTCAGTTTCACAACATGTACTTCAGTTCTTTAACGTCTATGAATATTTAGATTAGCTCTTCAACATTTTATTTAATATTTACATCAGCTCTTCAATTTACTTAAGCTTTACAACATGGCCTTCAAGAGGTATTCAAACTGCTTTAGCATTTGACCATTTTAAGGTGAAGACTACGTTTCTGGTGATTTCCACAGGAAGGTGAGATCACTAAGTGCTGGAGAGAATGTCATAACTGGATGACACGGAACGGGCTGACTGGGGGAAGGAGAGCGTTTTCCTCTGAAACGTCAATACGCTGTGAATGTGGTGAAACAGCCACAACATAAAGAAGAGTTGAAGCGCTTGAAGGATGCAATAGACTCTGCCCCTCATAGTCCAGCCTACTGTCTCAGAAGGTGCCTGCACTGTTTTCATGACAGGACACCACCAGCCTCGGGGACATGGTGCTCCTCATCTGTTTACTGTTGCTGTCCTTCATTTCTGGGACATTTTTGGCAAAGTCCACACAACTGACTCCAATTAAAGGTAAGAAACCTTTGTTTTACCCGAACAGCTTAGAAAGTCTTTCCATGGCTTCAGACTTTGGACGGGAGAGCGTTCAAGTTACATCACTGGACGCCACCACAAACACTTTTAAGACGTTTTGTTATTTTCCAGCACGTCTCTTCAACTGAAATAGCCACAGAGAACTCACTTCATTTATGCTTCATTCTTGTTTGTCTAGAATATTTATAAACATGTAAAAGTTTCTTTATCATTAATAGACAGTAAATATAAGATAAAGAGGAAAATCCATATTTTCACGCTGTAGCTGTTTTACTAGCGGAATGTGATGAAAACATATCAAAATAACTTTTAATCACTATTTCAGAGGAGATATTGGATTCCACTTCTCAGAGAAGACTAGAATGGACTTCCATACCAAAAAAAGCTGTAAGTTCCTCATTTGAATCCATATTTAGTATTTAGATAACATGTCTATATACACAAAACACTGAATTACATTTTCAATAATACAAGACCAATTTGTTAAAGATGTGCATACAAAATGATTCTATTATTATGCTACAGCTCAACAACTTCACAAGTGTGGCTACTTAGTAGGAAGCTGTAAAAATGAAGAAACTCTAGATGCGTTCAGAGTGATGAACAGAGCTGCATAATAACTCTTAAAGCTGTATATTAATGAGAATGAATTTATAATAAACTTCACATTCAGAATGCATCATATTTCACAGCAGATAACTACACTGTAGAAGTTGTCAATGAATAAAATGACAGAAATAATTCATATGACAAGTGATTCCAGACTTTTAACACTACTGTACATACAGTCATATGCAAACGTGTTTTAAAAAGTCTGTGCTCAGTGTAACATATCGGGGGGGGGGCATAAAATGTGGTTTGTGCACCAATGAAAAAATGAAATTGTGCACCAAAAATGTCATTTTTTAGTTTGTTTCCTGAGGGTATTAACTTTGATCATTCGATCAGGGGTATTCAAACTTTTGCAAACAACTGTAATATGTGTGTGTGTGTGTGTGTGTGTGTAGTCATGATGGATGTCAACATATAAATATATAATTAGATATTTCACAAATTATTTCTTTCAGTGGCAAGAAATAAAGCTGAAACTAGGAGGTGGTTCAGCACATCCAGTCCATCAAGGCTGTGAACATAAATTTCTAAACCAAACAAAAACATTGTGGACTACATGGTTTCCTAGGGAAGAGGCCCATGAAGTTCTGCTAAACTTGCAATTTGCTCAAAATGACCAAACACCCGTTACTGTCCTGTTACTAGAGGCTGATGAACCCGTGGTCAGTTTTGACGTGGACAGTTTTGACGTGGAACAGCGGAGGCAGGAGGTTGTAGCTCCAAGTGCATTTCAAAAATTTAAAGACGGGGAGGAACAGTTGCATGCTCAGGACCTGAATTTGGGAAAGATCTCCAAAAAGGGCTTCCATCTGGGCTTCTCCTACAGTGGATTGTGCATGTTTATTTCCTCTGTGCGCCTCTTCTACTTGAGATGTCCAGGATTTACAATGAACCAGGTTAGTTTTGGGAAAGCGTCAGCAGGATCAGGACTGAGCAGAGGTCAGTGTGTGGATGGTGCTGAAGAGACTTCCACTCCAGAGATGGCGTGTCTGTCAAATGGAACATGGGGTGTTCTGCAAGGATCTTGTGTCTGCAGATCAGGTTATCAGGCCAAAGGAAACATTTGTACAGGTTAGAAAATGCACTGTTTTTTCTCATTGAGTATTTTTAATGATTTAAGCAATGCTAAGAAGGATCAAACCAACTTAAAGAATAGAAACTTTTTGAAAATGGTTCTATATAGCACTGAAAATGTTTCTGCTATTGTTGCAAGCTTGACATCGTAACAGCATAGCATGCTGAGACATTAGCAGTTTTGGGTAGATTTCTTAAAACTAAGTGCTAAATCTGACGACATTTGGCCTGCCTCTGAACTAAATGGCTAATTAAGTTGGTCAATTGGTGTCATAAAGTTCAAACCATCTGAAGATTCAACCCAAATATTCCTCCTTTTCTGTTCTTTCACCTTCAATCACAAGTCACTATTGTTATCAGTCATAACAAAGGGGCCATTCATTAAATGAAAAATGAACAAGATTTATTGATGTTGCCTAATCAAATATATTATTCATAAAAAAGTAGTGACTCATAAAAGTGGAACTGTAATCTAATTATATTTATTTTTTAAAGTATCATCCCACCCCTTTCACAAGTACTTGATTTTTGATTACAGATTACATGAATCCCATTACTGTCCAACACTGGACATTAGTAAGTTTTATATTAATCATCGCTTGAACAAAAAAGGCACACATAACTGAGATGTTGATTTTCCATCAATCGTCTTCCAACGAAACTTCATCGAAAAGAGCGTCAGGGAAGATGGAAAGACTGACATTGCATCCGTGTGAGCTTTAGACACCTGCCCTAAGGGCATTGCTCCACAGAGTGTCAAAGGAATTTACGGTGACTGCCAGTAATCCAACTCTGTAATTGCTGACTTTAGAATGACAGTCTGTCAGACCCAATCAGTGATGAATCAATGACTCATGGGTTTCCACTGAGTTTTGATTTGTATCTGTGATAAGAACTCTCACATTTTGGCAACATCTCTGACTGACATTTTATTGATTTGCCCAGTGTCATATTTATTCCCTCTTTTTTAGACCTGCTGTTTCCAGACCCCAGAAAATTTAAGACTGAATTTAAATTCTCATATTAACGATATTAAGCGCTGGATAACCAAAAATATCAGATGATGAGAAATACCAAACCAGCTTTCCCCACAGTTTTGTGGTTCTATATAATGATTTATCCACACTCTTTCAGGTTTCAGGGTACCAGCAAAATGCAGAAATACCACCCGTCAAATTTGCATGTTTTGTTTCTCAAATAAGTTAACATATTCTCCAATATTGGAAAAAAAAACATATTGGAAAAAATAAAACGTAAGATATAAATTGTGCCATAACTTCGTGTTTTTCCCCCAACATGTTAAATTCAGCAAATAAACATTCATTATGCCTTTGAATGTGCAGAAGTGTGTTTTAGCACAATTAAATCAAAATGATTGACAAGTTAAATCAAAAGATGTAACAAAGTCATCTGGAATGTTCTGGTTTGAAATGATCTTCTCTAGAGAAACTTAGAGTCAGAATTCTTCACAGTGGTGGTGATAGGAACCAGACATCCACCTCTAAAAGCTCCATCGCAGAAAGTTATTACATGAAATGGTTATGAACGCTTAGCCTGTTGTCTGAGACATTGCTATATCATTGCTTAGGAGGGTTTGGCCTAAATTGTATTATTTAATTCCATTCTGATTCACTGGTGTTTTTGGACAGTAAATAAACAGGCTATATTTGTGTTATATACATGGACCCATGGTTCCTATGACCACCACTATAAAGAAATATAAATCAGTAAGTTCCTTTATAATGATGTTTTTCTAATCAGACCACTCTAAACAACTTTTTTACATCTCAGTCATAGAATTATGCTGAAATATTGAAAAAATGCTAAAATATCTGGTATAGAGCCCTTTGTTTAATTCATGTGAAGATTCTTTTAAAAAGTTCTTCAGACTCACACATCTTCTAGAAAAATGACTCTTTGAAGAACTGTCCATTGAAAGGTTCCTTTAGGGAACTAGAAGTGATTCTTCCATGGAATTGCTTCAAAGCACCAGTTACTAGAGATCCTTTAAACATCTTTACCAGCTGATGGAAATTAGCTGCTCGCTGAACAACTATGATGATAAGAAGTGAAAGAACATGGTTTCATAGGTGAATAAAGAAGAAATAATAGAACACAGTTCTGCAGGTCACCAGTACTCACAGAACCCTGGCTTATAGTAGGTAAAACATCTTCTAGCAGACTAGTTTTCAGTGGAGTCTGCCTGGTACATGTTTTGCTCAAATCAACAGCATTGTGCACGAATGCACTCCACCTTTCCTGGAAGGGTAGCGTTCTCTGTGTTCTGCTTTCCACATGGCTTAATGGCAGGACTGGTGGAAAGTAAAGAAAAATATTCTTCAGTTTTTGTTGTGTGTGGCCTGCATTGTGAACAACGCAGTCCTCATTATTGACCCTAAATATATTTGTTAGATCCAAAGATTATCTATCGGCAGAACAGGAACTCATCACTGACCCTAAGAGCATCTATCGGCAGAAGAGGAACTCATCACTGACCCTAAGAGCATCTATCGGCAGAAGAGGAACTCATCACTGACCCTAAGAGCATCTATCGGCAGAAGAGGAACTCATCACTGACCCTAAGAGTATCTATCGGCAGAACAGGAACTCATCACTGACCCTAAGAGCATCTATCGGCAGAAGAGGAACTCATCACTGACCCTAAGAGCATCTATCGGCAGAAGAGGAACTCATCACTGACCCTAAGAGCATCTATCGGCAGAAGAGGAACTCATCACTGACCCTAAGAGCATCTATCGGCAGAAGAGGAACTCATCACTGACCCTAAGAGCATCTATCGGCAGAAGAGGAACTCATCACTGACCCTAAGAGCACCTATCGGCAGAAGAGGAACTCATCACTAACCCTAAGAGCATCTTTCGGCAGAAGACGAACTCATCACTGACCCTAAGAGCATCTATTGTCAGAAGAGGAACTCATCACTGACCCTAAGAGCATCTATCTGCAGAAGAAGAACACATCACTGACCCTAAGAGCATCTATCGGTATAACAGGAACTCATCACTGACCCTAAGAGCATCCATCGGCAGAACAGGAACTCATCACTGACCCTAAGAGCATCTATTGGCAGAAGAGGAACTCATCACTGACCCTAAGAGCATCCATCGGCAGAATAGGAACTCATCACTGACCCTAAGAGTATCTATTGGCAGAAGAGGAACTCATCACTGACCCTAAGAGCATCCATCGGCAGAACAGGAACTCATCACTGACCCTAAGAGTATCTATCGGCAGAACAGGAACTCATCACTGACCCTAAGAGTATCTATCGGCAGTACAGGAACTCATCACTGACCCTAAGAGCATCTATCGGCAGAGCACGAACTCATCACTGACCCTAAGAGTATCTATCGGCAGAACAGGAACTCATCACTGACCCTAAGAGCATCTATCAGCAGAGCACGAACTCATCACTGACCCTAAGAGCATCCATCGGCAGAACAGGAACTCATCACTGACCCTAAGAGTATCTATCGGCAGAACAGGAACTCATCACTGACCCTAAGAGCACCTATCGGCAGAAGAGGAACTCATCACTGACCCTAAGAGCATCTTTCGGCAGAAGAGGAACACATCACTGACCCTAAGAGCATCTATCGGCAGAAGAGGAACTCATCACTGACCCTAAGAGCATCTATCTGCAGAACAGGAACTCATCACTGACCCTAAGAGCATCTATCGGCAGAAGAAGAACTCATCACTGACCCTAAGAGCATCCATCGGCAGAACAGGAACTCATCACTGACCCTAAGAGTATCTATCGGCAAAACATAAACTCATCACTGACCCTAAGAGCATCCATCGGCAGAACAGGAACTCATCACTGACCCTAAGAGTATCTATCGGCAGAACAGGAACTCATCACTGACCCTAAGAGCATCTATCGGCAGAAGAGGAACTCATCACTGACCCTAAGAGCATCTATCGGCAGAACAGGAACTCATCACTGACCCTAAGAGCATCTATCAGCAGAGCACGAACTCATCACTGACCCTAAGAGCATCTGTCGGCAGAAGAGGAACTCATCACTGACCCTAAGAGCATCTATCAGCAGAGCACGAACTCATCACTGACCCTAAGAGCATCTATCGGCAGAAGAGGAACTCATCACTGACCCTAAGAGCACCTATTAACACAAGGAATGTGTTATGGTGTGTGCTTACACAATATCTTGGGGTGCTTGATCCTGATATTTTATGGTCCTTAAGTCTAGAAAAAAGATTAGCCATCACATTACAGATGTAACATGAAAACATTTTTGTCGTTTTATTCATCTTCAATTCTATTTTCATCTTTGTGACTTAATTTCTCAGCATGTAGGATTAGCAGCTTCAAACCTATCAGAGGTAACGGAGAATGCCAGCCATGCCCGCCCAACAGTAAAACACACACAGAAGGCGCCTCAAAGTGTGATTGTGAAGAGGGATATTACCGTCTGCAGGATGACCCACCACATCTAGGCTGTACAAGTGCGTATATACCTTTTATTGATTAATTAAGGACCAAGACCAAGTTGTATTAAAATGAGTCTGTTTACATGTATACCATGTGTCATTTACATGTATGTCATTATAGTCTCTCTTCCTGACACATCTAAATTTTTGCAGGGATATGTTTTCCTGCTACTCACTGTAGCTTGATTAGTAACACCACCATTGAGAAATGCTCCAGTTCATTCCATTTATCACTCATTTAAAATCAGACTCCATCAACATCTATAGCATGTTTGTTTTGGTGTAATAAAGCTGTAATCAGACATGTGCTATTGTGGGAAGAGTGCATGCAGCAATCTAAACATTTTCATGTCCAAATCTATTTCAAATAATGAGGCCAATCAACCACATATTTTAATTGATATTGTTTTGATGCTTTCTTTTAAATACGATTTGATTTTTATTTAAAAATCTTGAGTTAAGGTCATATATTGGTTTAAAATACATCCAAATTGTTTCTTTCTACCAAAATATTCAGGTTTGAAAAGAACAATTACATGACACATATGCTTTTGGACAAATGTTTATATAAAAGCACAGAACTTAAGAAGCTCTAACATAAAATCTGCACATGTAAGATCTGGGAATTTGGTGTCCTCACTGGTAGAAATGTGTAATTGCACATAATGTGTGGAAGAACATTTTGTAACATTGGTTGGGCTTTGGACCCCTTACCCATGTGGATGAATCTGACTGTGAGTGCTTTGAAAGAGTATTCAAAGAGAACTCAGTCAAAACTTGGTGAAGGACATGTTTTCTGAGGATGAAAGTGGATTATCTACAACCCCATTTCCAAATAAAGTTGAGCCGCTGTGCAAAATTTGAATAAAAACAAAATGCAATGATGTGCAAATGATTTAAACCCTATACTTCATTGAAAATTGTACAAAGAAAAAATAAAATGTTGAAACTGAGAAATGTTACTGTTATTTGAAAAATATATGATTTTGAATTTGATCCCAACAATGTGTTTCAAAAAAGTTGGGTAACAAAAGGCTGGTAAAGTTGTGTAATTCTGAAAAAACACCTGGTGGTTAATTGGCAACAGTTTAGTAATAGGATTGGAAATAAAATGAGCATCCTAGTCTTTCAAGTCATTCAGAAGTAAAGATGGGGAGGGGTTCACCACTCTGTGAAAGACTGCACAGGTAAATAATGAAAGAATTAATGTATAATGCTTCTCAACATAAAATAGCAAAGAACCTTTGCTTTTCATCATCTATGGTACATCATACCATTAAAACATTCAGAGAATCTGGAGAAATCTCTGCATGCAAGGGACAAAGCAGAAAAACAGCA
Source organism: Pygocentrus nattereri (assembly GCF_015220715.1). NCBI lineage: Eukaryota > Metazoa > Chordata > Actinopteri > Characiformes > Serrasalmidae > Pygocentrus > Pygocentrus nattereri. The sequence goes on from NC_051212.1 coordinate 32,489,307, forward strand.
TTTGCTAGCCATGATCTTCGGGCACTCAGTCGGCACTGCATTAAAAACAGACATGATTCTGCAGTGGAAATCACTACATTGGCTCAGGAACACTTTTGAAAATCACTGTCTGTGAAAACAGTTCGTCACTGCATCTACTGCAGCAACTCTAATGGGAAAACATATCACTTTCAAAACTACAGCAGCTGGTCTCATCAGTTCTAAATGCTTAGAGAGAGTTAAAAGAAAAGAAAAATGAAACACAGTGGTAAACATGCCCCTGTCCCAACTTCTTTAAAACATGTTGTTGCCATCAAATTCAAAATGGGCATATATTTTTCAAAAAACAATTGCGTTTTTCAGTTTCAACATTTTACAATAAATTTTACATATGAGACCTAAATATTAAGCTGGACCTTATTTTTGACTGTGCATGTGTTGCTAATATGGAAAGACATGTGATAGGACCCAAATGTTTCTATGAAAGCCAACCTACACTTTTATATTATTATTTTAGGCTTTTGACCGTGACTTCCAGCATCACACAATTCATATTTTTGTAACGGGGAGCGAGGTAGCGGATGCATGTGCTGAGATAAGCGAGATTTATTAAGGGCAAATCCAACATCAGGGTCGAGACAGTCCAGGGTCATAGAGCCAACACGGATAGATCGAGGGGCAGACATAACATAAACCAGAATAAACACTGATACATCAAACAACACAGAGATTCAAACAGAGACCGAGACATCAAACAAAGACCGGCAAACACAAGAGGCAAACACAGGGCTTGAATACACAGGGATAACGAGGATCAGGTGAAAACAATCGGGAGGAGTTACCAAACAAGGGGCAGGACTTAAACCAAAACAAAACACACATGGACCGGACTGGGAGGGGCCAATCGTGACAATTTTAGTGAGTTTATAGTGGGTATTTCGGAGCAAGTATGATTGTTGGCTCATTGATGCTGATTGAACTGACGGCAAAGGTATTAATACAATTTGAATGACAGAACTGTTTGTTATTAAAGTCTGATTGGTACCATAAAAGCACTGGATTTGTATGGATATTTAGACCGATATTGAACCACTTTGCATGTAAATGTTATTAAGTGTTATTGTATCATTTTTAGTGTGTGCATTGTGTCACTAATTGAATCTTCCACATACCTCTGTTATTTCTCCTCAGGACCCCCATCAGCACCTCGTCACTTAACCTTCCATCACCTGGGTGACACAATGCTGATCGTGAACTGGGCTGCTCCTGCAGATCTGGGTGGAAGACAGGAAGTGATGTATGATGTGGAGTGCAAACAGAAAACAGGGCAGACTCATGATATGTGGGTTCAGTGTGGGGATTCTGTGTTTATTCTTCCACAGTCCACTGGACTGACTGAGACAGTAGCCAACATTACTGGACTGCAGCCTCATATGAGCTACCAGATCTTCATCAAGGCACGCAACCAACTATCTGCTGAACATGGCGGCTCTGGATCTGTACAGTCCATTACTGTGTGTGAGTGTCCCAACTCAAAACACGTTTAAAATACTTATTCAGGTGGACACATCTAAATCTTTTAAACCAGGCCACTGGTAACTCACTGAAAGGACACTTGCTTCTATCATGGAAGCAGGTATGACTGTAAAACCACTGTATTTGGACAGCACAAGATGATGTGCTGATATGCTTAAAACTTGCTTAACCTTTTGTGTGCATGACAGGGAAGACCCCGGTAATAATCTCTCCTGCTCCTGTAACAATGGTCACTACCCAGCTGAAGGAGGAGCAGCAGCAGCAGCAGCAGCAGTGGCTCATGTCTCCCGAGATAGCAGGTGTGCTGTGTGGAGCACTGCTGCTGTTTGCTCTCATATCAACCATCCTCTGCTTTCTACGTAGACGTTATAGCAAACTCAGGTATGTCAGTAATTAAGAAAATAAGCTATTATTATTATTATCATCATTAGTAGTAGAAGTAGGAGTAGCAGTAGTTGTAGTAGTAAATATCACTTAATTTATTTATTGAGTTTACTTTAAAAAACTATAATACTCTGTTTTTTCTCTTTATTCTACTGTCAAACATTTGCAACACTACTCCTTCTGCAATTTGTTTTAGGATTGTAAAGCCTCTAACTCTACCTAATTGTTTGTGCTTTTTTAAACGATTAACACTGTGTCTGTACAACATGATTTTATTTCCATAGGAATTAATTGGGGAATGCTCAACATTCCTGAAACTAAACCATTCCACCATTACAATGCTTATACAATACCTCTTCCTCTTATCACAGTCAGTATGCACAATGTAGCCAAATATTTTTGGGCACTGCCCTTATGTCTCCATCACATAAGTATGCCAGCATCTCCTTAGCAACCACCAAGTTACCATAGAAACGGCCTAGCAATGTCTTAGCAACCACCTAGTAGAGCAAAGCAATGGCCTAGCAACACCCAAGCAACCACCCTGGATACCATAGTAACGGCCTAGCAACACCTGAGCAACAACCTCGAATGCCATAGCAGCGGCCTAGCAACGCCTCAGCAACCACCTGGGATACCATATCAATGGCAACACCTTAGCAAAGACCTAACAACCACCAACAATGCCTTAACAACAGGCTGAAATGGCATAGCAATCTCTTAGCAGCAACTAACCAACTAACAACATCTAGGCAATGCCTTAATAACAAGCTGGAACACCAGAGAAACCTCTTACACACACTTTTGTCCCAGTTTCATTCATGGCTGATTAGCTGTATTTCTTAGTGTTGTAAATGACCTGCTGCATTTTGTTTAGGGAAGATCAAGATGTGGAGCTCATGCCTCTGCAGACTAGTGGCATATCATACCGCCGTGCTTTGGAACCTGAGACTGCACCTCCACCACAAACCAACAGTAAGACTTTTATCTGATTAAAGGACACAGAAAATACCTTTAGTAGTCTTTGGTGGAAATGGTACACTCTTGCTCATTATCACATTAAGTTGGCTACAGCTTGTGTCACAGGATTGTGAGTAGTTCTCTTTGTGAACACTTGACTAACCCTCAATTTCCTGAAATGAGAAGAGACTGAATGAGCTTCAAGTTCAATACTAAATACTAAACGGAAATGTCTTGAAGATGGACTTAAAATGCTTAAAATAAGAAATTAGTTCTTAAAACAGGGCTTCAAATGTTAAAACAGCCATGTATTTGACGATAAACTACTTTATTAACTCCGAGGTGATGAACAGAGTGGCTTAAAAAAGGACAGAAGGACATAAACAAATGGTGGTGACACGGCCAACTACAAGCCAAAAAAAAGCTTTAAAAATGAACAAAAGATCTTGCTTTTTTATTTTAAGATGAACAGAACAGACTAGGTCAGTATGTAGGAGATTAATGAGCTAGAGAGTTTTGAAACTCTCTACTATGAATGAAGAAACTTAAAGACAACTTTAAGACTATAAATCTAGACTTATGTGTAATTAAATTCTAAACAAAATTATGAATCTACTGTCACTTCTAAATGCTGGCTGATTAGTCTTCCATCCGTCCGTCCGTCCATCCATCCATCCATCCATCCATCCATCCATCCATCCATTTTCTAAGCCGCTTCTCCGTCAGGGTCGCGGGGGGGGGGGGGGGGGGGGGGGGGGGGGCTTTGCCTTCTGTGTGCTGGTTTAAACATGTTCTACAAAAGCTCATATTTCAGATGTAAACATTTACTGGATTTCTGCTTTTTTCTCATTGCAGGGATATGCATTAACATTATTTGTAGAAAAATATAAAATATTTATATATTCCTTTAAAATGCAGTCTGTGACCTCATGTGACTCCCCATTTCAATTTCTTTCTCTCTTTCTCTCTCTCTCTCTCTCTCTCTCTCTCTCTCTGTAGGTTCAGGCCAGATTCTCGGCAGTGTGGTGAGTGACAGACTGCTGTGTGGGATCAGAGATGTGTTGGTGGATCGCAGCAGACTGACGCTGGGTAAAGAGCTGGGAAAAGGTACACAAAAATCTTCTGAATACTGCAGTGCCAAAAAAGCAAATGTAGGCCAATCACCATTCGTTCATTCATCCCACTGAATGATGTCATCCTCATTACAAAAAATGTTTTTCTTGTGGATCATTTTACTGAAGTAGTTCAAAGTAAAAAGTTGAAATGACATTTTTGATGCTTTGCATGACCCTATACTTTTTTTTATTGACTAAACATTCCTTTTACCAAGTTAGTGTCTGTTAGTAGAGACTGTTTCAGTGGTGACAATTTTAGCTGATTTTGAACAGAACTATAAAAAAATGCTAACCAGGACATGACTAGCTAATAAAGCTTTAAACAGAATGTGCATAAAATCACATTTTTCATTAAAACACAAAAAAGTTTTCTTAATTGAGAAAAAAAAGATGTCTTGGTAGTGACAATTCTTAATGTTACATGCTGTTTATCAGACTTTGGGACATATTTACTTCAAAGCAATGTGCATTAACTGCAGGGGTGTGTGGCTACAATAAAGCTCTGCCTGTAAACTAACACTGTGTTTTGGTAGTGACATAAAAAAAATTAAACTCATGGTAAATAGAAATATTTCTGTAGTAGTTTTTTTGTTTTTTAATTTGGGACCACAGTTTGAAGTAATTCAGTTGTGGTCCATATACATTAAACATCCAGTGTGTCTTCTGTGCTTTGTTGTGTAGTTGTATAGGCATATATTTGTTTGCTTTTGTGTAAACTGGGTTTGTGCTCTCTCTCTTTCCTCAGGAGAATTTGGGGCGGTCTATGAAGGTTTATTCTCCCCTCAAGAGGGAGAGAATATTAAAGTGGCAGTGAAGACCATGAGAGGTGAATATCTACAGAGAAAACTTTGTAAAGAACATCATAAGATATAACATCTGCTATCCTCCACAAAATAAAGCAATAAGCTATGCGGTGCTGTAGGCTGCAGTGATTTTACCGTGGTTACAGGGTGTTGTCAGAGGGTGTAAAATGACAGACTTGACAGCTTGTTATTAATAAATGATTCTTCCACTGAGAGCTTATTGTAGGATATAGTTGTCAAGCAAAATAATAGTCAAATATTATTAAAGTGTTTTTTCTGATTTTTCTGAACAATGGCAATGGCTATTCAGCGTGTAGAAAACAGTCAAAGGGGTGGTTGCTGCTGTTTTGCACATTTGTCTCGTTGCATATGCATAAATAGGATAGAAATACAGTCAGGGGGCTATTACAATAAACCACCTACCCCAGTTTACTAAGGCTGACTCAGTATTTAACACCTGAGAAAAGCTTGTCTTATTTTTGGCACTCACATTGTGCTCAGAGAGAAAAGTGAGAGTTCTTCAAATTTGCTTATTTTCAAGAAAAAACCTGCCACATCACGTTATTCTTAATGCGATGAAAGAAATGCTAAAATGCTCAGGGGATATTTTTTATGTTATCAAAGAGCAAGTTTTGGTTTGACTGTTATTTTCCAAACTATTGTTAAAAGCACCCACTGAAACTCTGTCTCTACAGTCCTTGCTTTTTAAAGCTACTCATTACTTCATTATTCCTGCATGCTGTGGTGTGTGTGTGCATGGAAGAAATGGCACAGCTATTCTTGATAAGTGACATTTAATTTACTTGATTCAAATACATAATTTCCTCACGAAGGACTAAAATATGTCACATCAACAGTTTTGTCTTTCAGGTTACTTTTAACAGCAGTTGTATTGATGTAATATTTTATTCATGTGGAAATGATGGACAGATTTAATTATGTAAAAAAAAAACACACACATCAATTTATATTACAGTGACACTATTTTTTTCTTAGCAGTGTAACCAACCTATTAAAATCTCTGGCTCTTACCTGGCCAGCCCATTCTAAAAGTTCAAGTTACACCGCTGATGTTGACAGTTGTTGACATCACTGCTTGAATTATGATCTACGTGAGCGTGACTCTCAGAGAATTTACTTCCAACATTGATTTTGCATAGCCCGTTGTAGTGTTTAGTTGGAATTCTTGTTTGGATGAAAACATACTTATAAATGCTTATAGATTCTCTTACATTTAAAACATCATGCAATATTGTGCATTGTTTCACACATGGACATTATGGGCCTTTTTACCCGACCAAGTTGAACCTTAAACTAAGATTCTGCTGTTAGAAATAAAGATCCTGTGCTGGTACATTTTTCATTCATCACAGTACAAACAATGTCAATATACCCTCAAAGGTTTTAAAGTCCAACTATATACCTTAAGTAGGTTTTTCCAATGGAAAAGGTGCCCTTGTAACCTTTCATAATCTAAATCATTAAAACAGAACCATACAGTAAAAGCCTGGAGACAAACAGGGCATTTGGAGTCAATACAAAATAGATTATGGTATAGTTCCCTGACTAAAGGTACTGAAGACATGCCCTTAAAAGTACCACCCCAGTGTCAGGAGGGATACCACCATAGTACTTAGTTTAGTACTTAGTAGCAGTCTCTGGGTTTGTGATTATGATTTTGTTTAGTCAGAAACTAGACAGAGAAAACAGGCCCTATGATGCACTACACTGTTTCTGAAAATAAACGTGATTATTTGTGCTTTTTTACAAATTTCATTGCAGTTGGAATTTACAGCCAGGATGATCTGCAGTCATTTCTACAGGAAGCTGAGATTATGCAGCACTTTGACCATGATAATGTGGTGAAACTTCTAGGTACAGTACATTTTCATGCAATGTTAAAAAAAAGCAACAAATCAAGCTTTAATGATGACTCGTATTGAAGTGGACATAAAATTGTGATTAGAATTTTCGCTATTAATATCCATAATGGTGGGTTTTTACCCATGACACACATTGAGCAAGCATACAGTTGTATTTGCAGTTGTGTATATGGTGAACAGCACTGATCTGGTAAACTCAGGTCAATAGTACAATGACATTATGCTAATCTCAAGTGTCAATGAATGTAAATGATATTTTCTAGAACTGAGAGTACACTGTAAAAACATCTTTACATTTTTTAAACCTTAAATAAAAGCAATCTGGCTGATGTGATTTTTTTTCAAAGTTAACAAAATTTAAAACAGATTATTGTTCTGTTCTGTTAAAGTGAAAATTCTAATCAAAACACATTTGTGTCTTTGAGCACTGTGCTGTGCTTTTGAAGATATAAATGCACTTGACAAAATAAAAAGAAGTTGAAAAAAACAAAAAAAAACAAAACACATTTGTGTCTGAGGAGAAATGTCATCATTAGGACTTGGTAATTGTTATTGTTGTACATACTGTCATGTGTAAAGCCAAAAATCCCCATAATTTATATATTTTTTTGTACTATTTAATGTTGAACTGGGCTCAAAATATTAAGGCAGCCAGTTTACTTAGTTAAGCTAAATCAACCCATCCTTACAGTGTACTGAAGCAGTGTTCTGATTAAAATGCTGAGTTTATATTTATGTGCCATTTGTTTCCACCAGGTGTCACTCTGGAGAGAGAGGAGGAATCCTCTATTCCTGTTCCTCTTGTCATCCTACCATTCCTGAAACATGGAGATCTGCGGCGGTTTCTTATAGCCACTCGCTACGGGGACATTCCTATGGTGATCACCGCATACTCACACACACTGATGCACACACATGCACACTATTAGAAGTGTGTAAAATGGTAAAAAAGTAATATAATAATACTTGAAGGCATCTTCATTATACACACAAAAAAAGTTTACACAAACACAAAACAGTAGTGCCAAATTTCAAATAGAATATATGAAAATGGGCCATCTTTTTTCTGTACAGTAAATAACAATAAAATAATAATAAGTTAATATTAAAATGAATAAAATAAAATAAATAATACTGAATTAATTCCAATTTTTACAGTGTCACATCACTCGATGTTGTCTGCATTCTCTCTACAATTGGTCTACATCTATATTACTTTATAGGACATATATACTATACTATATAGGGCATTCACTCATGGTGCCCGGCCGGGCCCAGCCCGAAGGAGCTACATGAGTCCCCCCTCCCATCGGTGGTGGGTTGTAGTAGTAGGGGTTCGGTGCATTGTGGATCGGGCAGTGTCCGAAGGCGTGGGCCTTGGCGTTCTGATCCTCGGTTGCTGAAACTGGCTTTTGGAACTTGGAATGTTACCTCACTGGCGGGGAAGGAGCCTGAGTTGGTGTGCGAGGTTGAGAGATACCGGCTAGATAGAGTCGGGCTCACCTCAACACACAGCTTGGGCTCTGGGTCCAATCTCCTTGAGAGGGGCTGGACTTTATTCTTTTCTGGAGTTACCCATGGTGAGAGGCGGCGGGCAGGTGTGGGTTTTCTCATAGCCCCTCGACTCGGCGCCTGTATGTTGGGGTTTTCTCCGGTGGACGAGAGGGTAGCTTCCCTACGCCTTCGGGTTGGGGAACGGGTCCTGTTGTCTGTTCTTATGCACCGAACAGCAGTTCAGAGTACCCAGCCTTCCTAGAGTCTTTGGGAAGGGTGCTTGAAAGTGCTCCTCCTGGAGACTCTATTGTCCTACTGGGGGACTTCAACGCTCACGTGGGCAATGACAGTGAGACCTGGAGGGGTGTGATTGGGAGGAATGGCCTCTCTGATCTGAACCCGAGTGGTGTTCAGTTTTTGGACTTCTGTGCAAACCACAGTTTGTCCATAACGAACACCATGTTTGAACACAAGGATGTCCATAAGTGCACATGGCACCAGGACACCCTAGGCCGCAGTTCAATGATTGACTTTGTAGTCGTGTCATCGGACTTGCGGCCATGTGTTTTGGACACTCGGGTAAAGAGAGGAGCTGAGCTGTCAACTGATCACCACCTGGTGGCGAGTTGGATCAGGTGGTGGGGGAAGATGCCGGTCAGACCAGGCAAACCGAAACGTATAGTGAGGGTTTGCTGGGAACGTCTGGCAGAAGAACCTGTCAGATTGATCTTCAACTCACACCTCCGTCAGAACTTTGACCAGATATCGGGGGAGGTGGGGGACATTGACTCAGAATGGGCCATGTTCCTCTCCTCCATTGTTGAGGCGGCTGACTAGCTGTGTGTACCTAGCAAGGTAGTTGGTGCCTGTCGGGGCGGTAATCCTCGAACCCGGTGGTGGACACCCCAGGTGAGAGACACCGTCAAGCTGAAGAAGGAGTCCTACCAGGCATGGTTAGCCTGTAGGACACCAGAAGCAGCTGGCAGGTATCGACAGGCCAAGCGATCTGCGGCTTCAGTCGTTGCCAAGGCAAAAACCTGGGTGTGAGAAGAGTTTGGTGAGGCCTTGGAAAGTGACTTTAAGTCGACTCCGAAAAGATTCTGGCAAACCGTCAGGCGACTCAGAAGGGGAAAGCAGTGTGCCACTAGCACTGTATATAGTGGAGATGGTGTGCTGCCGACTTCGACTGAAGATGTCATTGGGCGGTGGAAGGAATACTTTGAGGACCTTCTCAATCCCAACAACATGTTCTCCAGTGAGGAGGCAGAGTCTGGGGACACGGGAATAGGCTTGTCCATTACTGAGGCCGAAGTCGCTAAGGTAGTTAAAAAGCTCCTTGGCGGCAGGGCTCCAGGGGTGGATGAGATCCGTCCCGAGTTCCTCAAGGCTCTGGATTTTGTGGGGCTGTCTTGGCTGACACGCCTTTTCAACATTGTGTGGACATCGGGGGCGGTGCCACTGGATTGGCAGACTGGGGTGGTGGTGCCTCTTTTTAAAAAGGGGGACTGGAGGGTGTGTTCCAACTACAGGGGAATCACACTCCTCAGCCTCCCTGGTAAGCAGGGGTCCTGGAGAAGAGAGTCCGGCTTATAGTCGAACCTCGGATTCAGGAGGAGCAGTGCGGGTTCCGCCCTGGTCATGGAACACTGGACCAACTCTTTACCCTCTCCAGGATTCTGGAGGGTTCATGGGAGTTTGCCCAACCAGTCCACATGTGCTTTGTGGATTTGGAGAAGGCATTCGACTGTGTTCCCCGGGGTATTCTGTGGGAGGTGCTTCGGGAGTACGGGGTACATGGCTCTTTGCTACGAGCCATTCAGGCCCTGTACAAACAAAGCAGGAGTTTGGTTCGCATGGCCGGCAGTAAGTCAGACTTGTTCCCAGTGAGAGTTGGACTCCGTCAGGACTCCATCAGGAAGACCCAGGACACGCTGGCGTGACTATATCACCCAGCTGGCCTGGGAGCGCCTCAGAATCCCCCCCAGGGAGCTAGTGGAAGTGGCTGGGGAAAGGGAGGTCTGGGCCTCATTGCTTAGGATGCTGCCCCCGCGACCCGAACCCTGGAGAAGCGGAAGATGATGGATGGATGGATGGATGGATGGAAGGACATATAATTATCCAGGACTGGCAGTACCTGCAGTGTGCTCAAAAAAGCCTATTATTATCTGCCATCCTGCATAAAAGTCTTAGGCAGCCATGAAGATGGAATTAAATTACACTGTATACTACTAAAATGCTATATAAATTAGAATATAATGTAATAAATGTAATGTAATAAAAAAAGCACAAAACATTCACACAAAGAAAAAATAATATAAACCAATATTTTCACGTTTCCCCTCCAACTCCTACAACCCCCACTTATTATCAGATCCCTGTGCTTCACTCAGAGAGACATCACGGTGCAGAAGGAAAATGTATTGTGATTTCTAATTCACATTGACTTTAAAGTTCATTTGTATTTAATCTAATGATTTTTGTCACACAAATAAATACTTTATATATTTTTCCTTAGATGGAAGTATCGTAATTGATCAAAATAACAAAAACAAATCATATTGCCCATCCCTACACAAAGACATACTAAGCTACACAGACAAATATAACCGAGCAGGTGTTTCCAGACAGCACAATAGATCCATTTGATACAGGAGCCACTGTTCTATAGCATCATATAAAGCATAACAAATCTATTGCTCTCTGCAATTTCAGTAACTGATTGTGTACTCCATTTCAGTTTGTGCCTCATCAGAGCCTGCTGCGCTTCATGGTCGACATTGCCACGGGCATGGAATATCTCAGCTCCAAGGGCTTCCTGCACAGAGATTTGGCAGCACGCAACTGCATGTGAGTCTGTGGTGGGGGGTCTGTAGTGTTACACCAAACTAGGACATTTTGTATGACACTAAACTAGGGCAATTTGTCTTTTTTTTTGATAAGTTCTACTTTCTCTCTCACTCTCTGACTCACAACCACCCACACACACAGGTTGGGAGATGATCTGCGTGTACGTGTTGCTGACTTTGGCTTGTCAAAGCAGATCATCAGCAGTGACTACTACAGGCAGAAGGTTGCGATCCGAATGCCAATAAAATGGATGGCCATAGAGAGCCTTTCTGAGTCCATCTACACCAGCAAGAGTGATGTGGTCAGTCCCTCCACTCCGGTGATACAGCAGTATTACAAGATCATTTAGCGTTTTGAGGGTTATGTCACATCCTGTCTCTTTTGTCTTTAACTCTTTTGTGATCCAGTGGTCATTTGGAGTGACCATGTGGGAGATTGTGTCCAGGGGGAGAACTCCCTACCCTGGCATTCCCAACCATGAACTCCTGGAGATGCTGGATGGAGGCCATCGACTCAAACAGGGCGAATGTGACGACAAATTGTGAGTGCTCTGCATACTTTCTCATTCCTTACACAATATCTGTTTCTGACCACACAATCCAATAGGTTGAAATGTCCTAACTTTGTTGTTATACCTGATAACAGCATAGTTTACCTGACTCATTCTGCTGACCTCTAGCTGCTGCGTAACCTCAGTGGTCTAAGTTGCTGGAACTACTTTTTTGGCTGAGGAATTTCCAAATGTTAAATGCATATATTTGAAACAATGTTTCTAGGAGTTTCTAGGCTTTGCATTTCTACTTTTTCTTTATTTTGTAAAATTATTGAATAATCAGAGCACTCAAGGTGAGCTATAGTGACATCACAGCTGTGATGATTTAAATCAACAAAATCACAGACAAACGATCACATCACAGCTGCAATGGTCTAAAGTGACTAGATCTGTGATGAGATTGCTTTAGATCATCATAGCTGTGATATTCTAAAGTGACAAAATCACTGCTGTGATGATTGAAAGCCGCCAAATCACAGCTGTGACATTCCACAAAATAATCGTGCACAACAATAATATTCTGAGAAACAATAATATCCTGCACAACAATACCTGAAATTCACATCATAAACTACTTTCTCTTTTATTCATAAACGTTGTGTCAGTTGAAAGATCAGAATTTACACTTTCAACAGAATTCATCCACTTGTTTTAACAGGCTACAACTCAGAAATAATGAAACCAAAAGAAAGAGCAGTGAATTACAGTGAGTAAAGGAAGCAGATGAAAGCAAAATGTCACTGTAACATCAAAACCTCAATTTTTTCTGTCAGATTTTGTTTTCACACCATTTGAAAACAACAACTGAACTTTACATTGTGTGAACATTTCACTACAAAATGACCAAGAGAAATGACCCAAAATTACTTGGAATAAATTACATATAACACACATTAGAAGGTTTTTAACCATCTCCTGGAAGGTTTGCATTTAGAGATGCGGTTTGGTTATGAAGCGATGCAAGGCTCTTTTCTCTGTCTTTAAGTCTGCTTGCCTTTCTCTCTCAGATATGAAGTGATGCTGAGCTGTTGGCACAGAGAGCCCTCTCAGCGGCCGTGTTTTTCAGAGCTGGCTCAGACTCTGAAAGCTCTTCTGTCTGAGCTTCCGCCACTGGAGGCCAGTATGGAGGCCCACTACATCAACCAGGGTCTGGAGGCAGCCAATGCTAACCACAGCAGCGCCGCGGAGCCGGTGCCTGAGGGAGCCGTGCGGAACATTTACCTGCCCGCCCCAGTCAGCTGTGCAACCGCTCCAAAAAAGGATGATGGGATGAAAGAGGAGGAGGAAGAAGAGGGATATCTGGTGTGCAATAAAAATACAAAGTAGACTGCAAGAGGAACACACTGTCATGTACATAGTTGTATGGCACAATGAGAGAACCTTTCAGTGGATGATTCTTTAAAGAGCTATTTTTGTAAATGAGATGTGTGAGTGTGAAGAAACATTGCAGGAACCTTTATTTTTAAATGTAGGCTGATGTGTATGTAAGTATGTCTGGGTGTTTTTTATCTGTGGTTGTTAAAGGCACAAAATTAAGGGCGTATATATTCATATGTCCAAACTATTGAAAGATGACTATTTAGCACACTAATAATCTGCTGTAATTATACTGACCATTTTCAAAATAAAATTCAAACATTACAAACAGGAAATGACATTCTTTAGCAGCAATAAAATAGAAGGTGTAAATAAACTGTAAATCACTGTTGCTGAAGCCAGGCCTATATCATTTTCATATGATGTTGAGGTGCATGCTTTTTATTCAGTGCCTACAGTGTTTATAATATCTAGGTTGCACACACAGCTCTAACCAGTGATGTAGTCTAGTTGGATGTGGTGTGTAGACTGTGACTGATTGGTGATGGAACAGCATGTTTTTCTGTTGTTCGCTGACATTTTCAGCCCAAGAAATCAGTCAGGCAACAGCTAAACTATGAACATAATTGTGCAGCATTTCACTGCAATTCATTTTTGTTAAGTTACATTGGCTCTATACACATTGTCTTGACTTTATATTAAAAACCAAATATTATATATTCTATTAAATACCAAATATGCACCTTCCCACTGGGAAAGTAGCATTACATCTGATTTAAAGGGCCCATATCCAATGTTTTTTTTTGGTTCACTTATATATGGCTTCATTTACCAAAATACTCATTTTTATTTATTCATTTTTCAGGGAGCGAACAGTATATTTTGAAAATTTCACAGTTTTTACATAATACATTAAACTCTTATTTTAAAATGGTGCAGAATATTCCGTTTTCTGTGATGAGGCGATTTAAGGTACAAAATGGGGCCTTGAAGCCCATTGTTTTATTTCTGTGGGGACATATAATTTGGGGTTAAACATATACATGTACAGTAGCCTTTTCTGATAGTGGATAGTACATTGCACATAATATGATAATGCACATGTGGCCTGTATTTGTAGAACATCTTTAGGCATTGTATCAGTTCGTCAGCCAGCACGACGAGGCGTGTGGAACAGTGTGATTACTACACTCGTCCAGAATTGGGTTTTAGTTTTCACTTGAAACTTTTCTTTCTTGTCTTTCCAGATACTATTGTAATAACAGCAGCGTTGTGTATTATCTTATGTGCTATTCTCTATATTCAAAGTGGTTCAGTCATTAGCTCATTCACTGTTCACTATGCTTGCTATGCAGGGAACTGACTGAGAATGACGTCGGAACTCATGCGAGATTTATCACTGAGAATTTGAAAAGTGCTACAAAATGGCTGACGGACGATTCCAACTTGACTATTGTGAATGTTTAAGTGGGTATATGCAAATACTACTGATTTCTTATAGTATAGGGTACAGACCTGCATATCACGTAGACCACACAGGTGGAGTGAGCGAAACGGCTAAAACAGCTTTTCCCTAAATCAGGAATAGGCAAAACAAACCATTACATAAAAAAAGAGTGAGTCCATGTAATTTAGGAGTCCTGTGGGGAGCTCCTTTAGGCTCTATATTAAAAAAAAAAGCAGTGCGATTAGCATCCCTACAACGCTGGCAAGGCTCTGCCTTCAAAGTACTCAGCAAAGTCATCCATGTTAGACTAAGTGGAAGAGAGCTGATGACCTTAATTTGATCTTTTGGAGCTCTGCCAAAATCACAAGTCACCCTACAGTCTACCTTCATATACTACACTTAATGGTCCATGCTAGCAGCCACCGTGACCAACAGTCAACACAACACTATCAATCCAAATGTAAGGTCATGATAACGGATTTCACAAGCCCACAATAAATCTCCATAGGGTCTGACTGTGAGCCTATACACTTGGAGCACAGCCTAAAGATGGTCAAACCACTGGCCAGGCTTTTGACCTATTGTAGAGGCACTGCTTTCTCTAAGCCTGTCATGAAACTGTAACTTACAATATAAACAAAAACTAAAATATAAACTAACATATAAAAAGTGCAATTAACAATTTGTCTTTTCTTGCTCACTTTTTTGCAACAAAAAAATAATAATAATAATACTACATGCCTTAAATGGTCAGTTTGGCTGATTGTCTACTTGTTAGCTAGGTTTACTTAGTAGCTAACACTAGTTGTACTGTTGAATCAGTTAGATGTAAGCAGAACTACATGTTCTTCCCCACTCATTCTGCCCGAACACATGGTGTTGTGTAATTTACCACAGCATGACTAAGATAAAAATGAAAATATGAAAATGTCTGTGATGCTGCGACAAGATATACCCCAAAAACTATAGAGAGAAAGCTGTGTATTTTCAAAGTGACTGTGTGGTCAATTTGAATGAATTTAAAGTAGAACAAATTAAAAGTTGTAACAATAAAAAAATAAAAATGCCTTTCAGAATTAGAGGGATATAAAAAGACAGTCCAATAAGAAAGGAATAGATAACAAAAAAGTTAACAAGTCGACACATAACCTCATGCAGAATGGCTTTACTAAGGCAAAAACTTAAGGAAATATTCAGGATAAAACCATGAGAGAGAGAGAAAAAGAGAGAGAGAAAAAGAGAGAGAGAGTCATAGCTTTATGCAAATTATGTAAATTACACAATCTACATATACAATTGGTGATTCATCATCAGTACAAATCAACAGCACAATAATGCAGACTTAGAGTGGCTCAGAAACATAACTGACCATAGTGTCACTGGTGGGATTCAATAACAAAAATGGTGTACCTTAGGGGCATCCTAATTACATCACCAACAGCCAGGCCCATGGTTCTGAACATTCCCAGATGGTCACCTTTCACCCAGTTATACGATACCTGGTTCCAACTTCTGTACCATAGGCAGCTGCCATATTTAGTTTGGAGATGGACATAAACAAGTCCTTATCTTATGTCACAGCATTGTTATCAAGGAAAGTGCCATAACCCTTAGAGAGAAACAAAGGCCAAGATATATACTGTGTCGTCAGCATAAAATAAGACACAGGAAATCCTTTGCTGAGACAACAGGCACTTCTTACCATACAATTTCCCTTGATGGTAGACACTTAAACTGAACTAATTACCCCACAGACCAACACAGTACAGTACAAATAACATATGTGCACATCATCAAGCTAATAACACCAACTTTTTACAATAAAGTCCTGTCATGAGCCTCCTGACAGCCTCTGCACGTGGTCGCCCTTCATGGCCAAACCGCCCACGATCCTACGGCAGTGTCAGTAGTGGGATGCTACAACATTCTCAAGCAACATATTCTATGTTAAAAAGATTCAAATTTGATTACAGGAGATAATCTATATCCATTCAAGTATAAAATGTTGCACTTAGCTAAAAACTTAGAAGTGAAAACCTTTTTGTTTTCATGAGACTCATTATGTGAATGCATTTACATACTTATACATTGACTTGCCTCAACCCATGGCACCCAATTCACATTTAGTTTGTTGCAGCATAATGTGACTGTAAAATCAAGCAACTGTAAAAAAAAATGGTAGTCATTAGCTTAAATAACTGTGATCAGGTGATTATGTAGTACTTGTGACAGGTCTAGCTGTCTGCTCCTTCTAACTACTGATCTGAATGAAGGAACATGGTAATAAGACAGGAGCTGAAGGTCCTAAGGCCTCTCCACTCACCATCAGTAGTGCTTAAGGTTCTTTTGTGGTGTTAAGTGATACTTTTTTAATTCCACAAACAGGGAAATTCCACGTCCGCATCTAACCCATCTGTGAAGTGAAACACCACATACACACTAGTGAATACACACACACACACTAGGGGGCAGTGAGCACACTTGTGGGCAGCCCTACCCATGGCGCTCGGGGAGCAATTGGGGGTTAGGTGTCTTGCTCATGGACACCTCAGTCATGTGCTGTGGCACTGGGGGGTCGAACTGGCAACCTTTCGGTCACAGGGCCAGTTCCCTAACCTCCAGCCCATGACTGCCCCCACAAGGTTCTCCTACCCTTCAGTGGAGTGGCAAAAAATGCCATGTGATCCAGTTGTTAGAACAATTAGCTAAATATGGCAAACATCAAAAAGGACTTGATTCTTACTGAATCCACATCATGCGCAATGCCAGCCCACACAGATGTCTGTTAACTGATGTAACAGCCTAGACTTTTAGCATTGTCCTCCAAACATGTCAGACTGTCCAATAACATTGTATTAGCAACGATTTAAAAAGATATGGTGGCTGATCTCACATCCTGGAAGAAGCACTAGCCTTCATCCTCCAGCTTGGTAGTATTGTTTGTCTGGGGAAAGACCGAACTAACAGGTGAACGAATTTTAAAAATCCAATCAGCACAAAAAAGCAAACAGCTGCAAAAACAGCCTGTCTTGAATTCATTGTAGTCGTGATGTCAGGAAAACCAACCTATTAAAATAAGATGTTCCCTCTACAGCAGCTTAGCTCTGACCATTCACACTGAAGTTGTAAGGAATGTCTCAGGCCAGCACAATGAATGAGACACAACAGAGCTGCCAACCAGAACAGAGCTCACTCACATGTATCAGTCTTAAAGGCCCAGTAACAAAACCAGCCTCTTCACTTCTAAAGGGAAAGGAAGAGAGGATAATGGTCACGTAAAAGCGAAACAGGAGGTTTTTAGTATGTAAACCTGAACAGACATTGTAAGTAGAGCCCGGGGGGAAAGAATAAAATACAGGACAACTGCAGAACATCGCCGGCCTTGATTCGGTCCAATCAGCCGGCCACCTCTTACATTAGACAACACTGTTACGATAAGCCATGCACTACTCATAACACACACATATGGATGATTCATAAATGAAGAAACCGTGCAAAAGCTACGCCCAGACGCTGTGCAGGACGGCTGCAGTGTTGCCTAACTTTTCTTATTAAAGGTCTTTGAGCTCGGTCTCTAGCGCCACGTCATCTGATGTCACTGCCGCACCTGCGCAGCCATCTTGTACTCGTACTCGTACGCCAGGGGCAGATAGGAAGGAAGAAAGAGAAAGGAGCAGAAACTCGCCTCTCTTACTCAGCGGAGGGATGTCAGCTAAGTGAGCGGGTCTAGTGAATATAAAGACGACTCGACGCGTTTAGGACGGCAGCGGGAACGTAAAGAGAAGAGCAATAAAACTCGTCCCTCCTGTCACACAGTGCCTCTCTCTGGGCTCCAGACGTGCGAGTCATCATCGTCTCTTCCACACAGCGAGAAGAGCGAGAGAAGAGGAAGCAGCGGCAGCGGCAGCGGCGTCAGACCTCCAGCGGAACAGAGCAGAGTCACCCCGGCCTTCGCACGAACACTCACACACACCATGAACCCAGAATAGTGAGTAACGACACTTGTTTCCCCGCCACCGCCACACTGGTCCCTGTCCGCTCGCTCCCAGCCCGCGGCCTCGGGACGGAGTGGACGAGCTTTGTCGGCTGGCTAGGCTAGGCTAGGCTAGGCTAACGCTAGTTCGCTCTCAGCTGTGCAGCAGCGAAGCTAACCAGCGCGAGCTAAACCAATATTTGCCCTGGAATAGTTACTGAAGGGACGCCGCAGCCGGCAGTGCTAACTGACCTTAACGACCGTCTTCAGATTCTGCAGTTGTAGTTTTTGTACTGACAGCTGTTTTTATCGGTTTGTTAGTCTTGCTGTCAGGTTTTTTTCAAAGCCGTAGTGTGTTTGCTAGCTAACGGAACGCGAGTCATTTTGAAAGTGGCGACATTACTGGTTTGGCACGGCACGGACTGGAGCAGACGAGCTACATGTCCTGTTGTTTCGACCTACAATCTCAAAGAAGCCTTAAATTAGTCTAGAGGCAGCCTAAAAGTGACAGGCGTGTCGTGGGTTTTAATTTGTTTTGTATGTGATTGCGTAAGGTCCCAAAAACGAACAGGATGAGCTCCTTCACGTTAGGTTTACAGTGCCAACCGTCGTTTTGTTCGAGCTTGACTGCAGTAACGTAGCGACTGCTCTGAAACTGCACCAACAGATCTGTTGACCAGTATACTGTACAGTACTGCCTGCTGAGGTAACGTCGGTCCTTTGACACCAACACGTCAAACAGCATGACACTGCGTGTACGGAGTACTGATTGCTCCACAACACGTGTGATGCAACATGTCTAATGTTAGTCGTTGGCAGAAACCGTGCCCTCAGTATTAAGAGAGCACCAGGACAGCTCGTAGATTGCGACATTTTCATACCTGAGAGGGCTCACAAGTACACGTGTTGTTGTTTATCAGGGGGATGACAACGACAACTACATGTGACCGTTTTGGTTTTGATGGGACAATTGTTTAATGTTAGCCCAGTAATCTGTTTTGATGCAGATAATATTTACTTTCACAGTTACTGCACTGTATGGTTTACGAATGGATGATCTCCAGTAGCATCTTGAGCTTTATTAGGCACGCTGGGGATTTTAGGTTCACACCCTTCAAGGGGAATTTTCTTCTCTTGAACTGTGGCAAAAAACCGTTGTGCAGGTGGTATATTTTAAACGATATTTTAAACGTATGAAACGCATACAGTCCTTTGAGATACACATCTTTGAAGTATGCAAGTTCTGAACCCTAAAAAGATCCCTCGTCATACACATGGGCAGCTTCTTTATCCATCTCAGCTTAAGTGGAAGTTGTGAGTGTATTTGAACTGTATAGTCTGTGTTAAAATTGCAGTTGAATTTGCTTTTCAGTGACTACCTGTTCAAACTGCTCCTCATCGGCGACTCTGGAGTGGGGAAATCGTGTCTTCTGTTGAGATTTGCAGTAAGTATATCTTTTGATGAGCCTTTATATGTCAAGGGGAACGAAACTGACCACATCCTTTTTTCCTCACTTCACTCCCAAATGAATTTCACTCGTTTTTTTTTTTTAACCAAATATAAGTCACTGACGCATTTGGTCATCAGACTGGGATCTCATGAACAACTCTGATGTCTGTAGTTTAAGTAAATGTTGGATGTTTGCACTGCTCCTTTTTACCATGATGCTCTTTCTTTGGAGGCAGGAGCTTTGAGAAATGGCAGACCCCTGTCCACCCTGACCACATTAAAGCCATGGCATATTTACTGGAACTGGATAGTAATAATAAGCGCTATTAAGGTGTTCAGGTCTACTGAGTGTTAGCCAGCAGCTGTTTAGCTCTCTTTGGTCTCTAGTGCAGTTCAGTGTGAACTCACCTGACTTCATTATGGGGTGCATATTTTGACTCCTTAATGAGAAGTTTTGCTGGAACTGGCTTAAGTAGGACTGTAGTTGATAACAGCACAAGATGCTTTCATGGTCAAACCTATGCTATGCGCAGTTTTAACCCTGTCTCAATATTGTCCCTTTGTTTTGCTAGACTTAATTGCCTTGTTACCTATAGTTCTAGTTTTTGCAGTGGAAAGTAAGAAACCCCCCTCCCCTTTAGTGACATAAGTGATGCATGTTTATATATCAGTCATGTTGCTGTCAGTAGAAATGTATAGGTCTGTTTGAGTGGGAAAGGAACGAAATGATGCTTAGATTCAGATTCAAATTTGGTGACAAAATGATTGTTACAGAAGAGCATATTTAAGCAATACTGGAATACTGTCCTAACATGTCTGCATTTTATTAAAGTTATTATACTTTTAACCCTATTCAAATGCATTTTGTCATAATACCAGTAATGCTAATTAGAATTTCTACATCTTGTTAATATGTGCGGCATCAGTATTGACAGATTATGTATAATGAAAATGTTCTGTATCAGCCCAGAATTCTTTTGTTGATGAATTCGTAATGCTGACCATGTTATTTCGATTTGTGCATTTAGTGATATGGTAATTAGAGAATAAAAGGTCATAGCTAGAAATTAGGATGCACCTGTATGGGAATTGTAAGCTGATGTGGATATACAGTAATGTTCATGTACATGCTTGCTGATGCCTATAACAATACATAAACAGTTCTAAAATGATTGAATTCAAGATCTGCCTGGATTAAAATTACAGTGAAATGTAACACATTTGTAGACAGATGTTAATGGAGTGAATAAATGCACAAATTTTAGGACAATATCCAAAATTAACTACCGCTCTGGGGTATAAGTAGTATGTCATCAAATATTGGCTTGAAATATGTCTGATCTAAACATGATGTCTGATGTTGATTTATATTTGTTTTGCTTTGTTTTTCAGCAATTTTATGCCATTTAGTGATGTGCATTCTGGCTCATTTGATATTCAAAGGTCTGAAAGAGTTCATGATAAGATACCTGCTTAACCATGCTGAGGAGAAATAAGAAAAGGCCAACACCAAAAAAGTGGGGTTTGGCTGCAATTAATATAGAGCTGTGGCTTGGCATTTTAGATGACAGCACTGGTGTTACACAAAACTGTAGCATTACATAGAGGAATACGTTTCAGAACATGTTTTATTGTCTGAAAACAGCAGAGGGAAATCGGTAGGTTTTTGTTTCACATGAGTATTATCACAGAGGCTGCCTCAAATGAGATAATGAGCTAAAACTACAGTTAACTGGTGACACTGGTTGCTGATGGAGACTCGTCTTCATCAAGTGTGTTTACTTTTTCAGTGGGTGGTGTGCCAACGTGCTAGTATGTCAGAGAAATATATTTTAATTGTTTTTGGACTGACCATCTGCCTTGCCTATTGATTGATAAAAGCCACTCTGTCTACCTTCTCAATCATGTTTTAACAATGTGTCCTTGGCATTGCGCCCATGTTAAGGCATTCACATTGTGGAGTAGTAATGTATAACATACAGATATGAGCAAACTTTTATGTTGTATAGTTTTGTTAAAGCATAAAATCAGCATTTCAGTAATTTTGGGTTGTAGATTTTCATTTCCTGTGGTGAAACAGCGGATATCTAAATAGTGATTTTAGTATTTGAATACTGGTAACTTGAGTAACTGTGTTTGTACTAAAAAAAAATGTGAGGAATTTGTGAAACCTTCACAGATTTTTTTTTTTGACCCCCCCCACCCCAGCAAAGCAAATTTTTTAAACACTGTCATATAGCAGTGTGTATACTGAAACACTTAGGCTTTTTAAGATTCCACTTGGGTATAAGAATACACTCGACCTAATCTTCTACATGCTTTACAGACATTCATTGAATCTGAAAGTTTTTAGTAAGGTCTACTTTAAGTAGTTTTTGCTAGAAAATATAAGACAATATGTCAATATACGATATGTTGGAACAGGCAAAAAAAGCCAGTAGTGCCACATTTAATAAAAAAAAAAAATAAAAAAAAACCCTATCAAAAACATGGTGTATAGATCATTTTTATTCAACATTTCACTGCAAATACAGTTAAGCAGAGCTAATAATGTTCCCTTTAAAATAAAGCATTGGTGGTCAGTGTTCTTTAAGTACTGATGATATGCTCAAAAAACTTAATGTGACAGTTTTTCCATGATAAAGATTAATATTGTCATTGCCTAGCCCTAGTAAAGGCCAGAGTACACCAATCAGGCCAACATGAACGTTCTAATGTTTGCAGCTGTCAGAATGTTTAGAAAAAGAACTTGCAAGTAAAATGAACTAGAGTGAGCAGGAAGAGAACGTTCTAGAGTCTGCAGTCAAACATGGGTACAGCGCACCAACCAAATGTTTGTCGTCCTGTTGGTGTTCTCTGGTCTTATAGCGTATTGTGTTTATTGCGGCCACTTATTATGATGCATTGTTGTTTTCTAGGATGACACATACACAGAGAGCTACATCAGCACCATAGGTGTGGACTTCAAGATCCGTACCATTGAACTGGATGGCAAGACCATTAAGCTTCAGATTGTGAGTGGCTCACTTACACTTCATTTTATTTGTCTTCTCTTGCTTTTTTTGTTGTACATAGCTTTTTCTCTGCAGCTGAAAAAGACGTAGGTGTATTTCTAGAGAGTTTGAGCTTTGCTGATTATTTCAGGCTTTGTCTGGAGATGTCTCAGCTGGTAGTGTAGAGTGAAACTTGAAAAAGCTTTTTTCAACTAAGCAGTTGCAGTTGATGAAAGCTCTTATGTTTTTGATGTATGCTGCTCAGACTGAGGTGTGTCTGACTAGTGCCTTTGTTGAGTTAAGCCCTAGTTGCAGTTGGATAAATAGGAGGCTTATCCTTAAAACCTTAGTGTTTAAGATATTCTTACCACAGTAAAATCTAATGTAGTTGTTTTAAATTCTGTTTTGGAAGATAAAGTGATGGAAGGCAATATACAAATTAGAATTATTGTAGTTTCTGCCAGATGTGCTTACAACCTATTCATAGATTTTTTTTTTTTTTTTTTTTTTTCCCCCCCCTCATCTCTTGCTCTTTCTCTCCTCCACTCTCTCCGTCTCTCAGTGGGATACTGCTGGACAGGAAAGGTTTCGCACCATCACCTCCAGTTACTACAGGGGCGCCCACGGCATCATTGTGGTCTATGATGTCACAGATCAGGTGATGTCATAAAATATTCACTGCCTAAGATCCAAATGTAATATGGCACACTGGATGGATCAGCTCTGAATTGAACTTGGGTTCTCATGAAAAATGGAAGACAACAGATGCTAAATATGTTATACAATAAAAAATGTAGCTGTATGTTACCAGTTGAATGCATGGTAATAATAAAATTAACATTTTGGAGATGGGTATAAAAGGGACGTACAATGTATTTTAAAAAGCTTTATAGGCAGCCTTTCTGTTGACTGAATTCAGCCAATTTAAAGTGCCCCCATTGCTCGGGCATTCAGTTTCACAGACACAGGTTGAATTCTATTTAGAATTATTTAGAAATTTAATTAGAATGGGACACTAAAGCATCCACATATTGAGCCCAAGGTCACTATACTCATTGCCAAGTGTTGTCTAGAGGGGTATAAAGCCCCCTGCATTGGACTGTGGAAAAGCAGAAGGGTGTTATCTGGAGTGATGGTGCTTGATGCAATAATTTTGGAATGAGTGGGTTGGAGTTTTTGTTCCAGAAATAATCATCCCAACATCAGTACCTAATGCAACTTCATTACTGCTGTTATAGCTAAAGAACATCAATGTTCCAGCATCTAATGCAAAGCTTCCCAGAAGAGCAGAGGCTGTTACTGGAGCAAAAACTCTATTAATACCTTTTGATTTCAGAGAAAATGGTGAATGAATAGGTGTCTCAAAACGTTTGGATACAGAGTAGTTTTAACATTAAGGAAATTGATATCATTACATTGCAAGGTAAGAAGCTTGTGTAACAGGCTCGAGCTACAATGGCTCATGGTCAGTTGAGCTGACATAGTCCCATTTATCATCATTCAGGCATATCACAGCAAAAACTTTATCTCAAGAACATTTAATGTTGTTCATTGTAACGCCACATTTGCTTGAGAGGTTGTAGGATTGTTCAGCTTCATTCTCATTATTTTACTTTTTCTGAGTGGTCTCACAGATTTTTCCCACTTATTCAGTGAATGACTTGCTTTTCACTCTTATGTTGCTTGAATGAAGAGGTTAAGTCAGACTAGTAACTTAGTCTGATTTGAGGTGATCAGTTCAGAACATAAATTTATTTTCTGCTAGTCAGTTATGTATTAATAAGTCCAGTGGTACTTAGATTAAACCTTGCTCTATGTCTTCTCAGCATCATGTTTTTTTTTCTCTCTCTCATTTTCTTTCTCTGCAGGAGTCTTACAACAACGTGAAGCAGTGGCTGCAGGAAATTGATCGTTATGCCAGTGAGAATGTCAACAAGCTACTTGTTGGGAACAAGTGTGATCTCACCACCAAGAAAGTAGTGGACTACACAACAGCTAAGGTTTAGAATTGGGATAATTTACTAAAAATGTGTAATACAGATTGGTGCAAAAAAGAGAAGGCTTGTGAAGGTGTGTTGTTGTTTGGAGGTGGATCAGTGTGCTGCTTGTGCGAGAGTGATGTGGGGGATGTTGGGATTGACTGGTCTAGGCTGAGAGACCGGATATGACCTCCCATATCCTCTGAAAAGAAAAATGCAACACTGACAGCTAAAGCCCCTACTCTTATGTCTCAGACTTGAAGCATACCTTTCTTCGCCTGTAGGAACTTTTATTTAGTCTTGTGAGGACTCCAGACCGGGACAAAATCGTCTGAATGTTGCCTTTGGTGGTATGAGGGTTTAAGCTAGCTCATGGAGGTCAACTTAAAGCCCCTCTACCCCCCTTCCATGTGGTTCACACTGTAGAGGAACTCATAACTCTGCCCCTTTCCTGAATGCCGTTTTAGCTTGAGAGCCCTCTAGCAGTTATGTGAGCTCAGACGACGTCCTACTGCTCCCTGGTGGACTGAAGACAGTGTTTTCCTTGTATCAGTTTCAATATATAGGATGTGGATCTAGAAGAACATAGTTTGTTAGTGTTGACCTGTCTCAGTTAGATAGTTGCACCAATGTCTGTCATATTGTGCCGTTAGAAGTTAGAAGTTATGTTGAAATGTACGGCTAATGTGGCTAGGTCTGTGTTTTGCTACTTTCAGATACATCATTACAAGTCATCAATGTTGACCATAACACATTGGTTGTGGCTACTAAAACATAAACTAAGAAATGTTTAATGAACAGTTTTAGCTGTTTGGAGTATGGTTATGCAGATTGTATCATGCCATTTCTGTCACTACTTCCCTTATTTAGTAGGTGAGTAAAGTTCATTTTAACTTGGCAGCAGTGCCTTCAGAAAACATAGTGTATAAATCCACATAATTGTAGATAAATTAGGTTTCGTATGAAATGAGTCTTGGTTTTAAATTTGTTTATTACAAGCTAGCATAAATTCGTTTGGGTCACAACACCAGGGGTCCAGTATCAAAAAATGGAAGTCTGTTCCTGATTACTCCAGTTTTTTTTTTCTTGTACTTAAGACAACACACATGAAGCAGTTACATGTTCTTAATCTGAAAGGTCCTTTATTTTGATCTTGCAGGAATTTGCTGACTCTCTTGCCATCCCCTTCCTTGAGACAAGTGCGAAGAACGCCACCAATGTGGAGCAGGCCTTCATGACCATGGCAGCTGAGATCAAAAAGCGCATGGGCCCAGGAGCTACGGCTGGAGGAGACAAGCCCAACCTTAAGATCGATAGCACTCCAGTTCGACAGTCTGGTGGTGGCTGCTGTTGAAGAGCCTCGCCTTCCTTACACACGTGCACACACACACGTCCTGTCAGCCCTCACACACACACTTGCACACATCTAGGAGCATAAGAACAGAAGGCGAAGATGTCCTAACATTCGTACGGGAGTAACCACTGCATTTGGAGCCAAAGCTTGAGTTTTAACCTTATTTTGGGTTCCTGGCAAGAAGTTTAGTAGCTTCCTTTGTGATGTCCCGGTCATCTCCTTGGGTTTTATACTCCTAGACTCACACCCTCTCCCCTCAGACCTTTTTCTTCTCAACCCTGCTCTATTTTTCTTCCCCAACCTTTTCCACACTTGATCTCCATTCACATCCCTAACCCCCCCCCGCCCTTCCCACCAAAAGGCCAGGATGCAGCATTCGCTACTTAGGAGGCCACAAGTCCTGTGAAAATGCAGAATAGAAATTGAATTGCTTTTGGGTGACTCATTGTTATCCATATGCAGGGCAGCTGCACTAAGAGGTGTAAGAGAGGTGGGAAAGTTATGTGAGAATCATGTCTGTCATGAAATCAGCATTTCTCCCCAGTCTCGCATACTCAGATCCATCACACAAACGCTCACACACTCAGATGGTTGTTTTTGTTGTACAGTGTGTATGGACAAGGATGAATCATTCTGAGTCGCATACTAAATGGAGAGCATAAAAAATCTGCAATATTCTATATTTCATACAGCTTATTATTATTATTATTATTATTATTATTATTAGTGATTTTAGGATTTTTTTTCCAGTAGAATGTTTTTTCTAATCATGAATGCTTGTATAAAGGCTTACTGGTTACTGCTGTCAAATGAAGGTGTTTGGTAGGGATGGGACTGAATGCATTTGTTTATTATAAAACCTTTGCAAGGGCTGGGGTTTGGATTCATTGGTTAATGCTACTGTTCCCTCCATTACCTCATGTAGCCCCTCATCCTTAAATGTGCATCTAGTGCGTACAGCAGCAGGGCAAATGTCATCACGTCCAAACTGGAACAGAAAACCTCATTGAATCGACATTTTTGTTTTCTCTTCTGTATTGAAAGTGAAAGCGAGTGGTTGTCTTGTCACTGGGCTAAAAAAATTTTAATTGGTGCAGCAAGGATGTGGTTGCAGGCTTGTGAGTGCAGGCTAGTGCATTTCAGTTTATCTTGCATTCTGGTGTTTCATAGCTTCAGGTTATCTCAGATTTAAGGTTTCATGACCTCAAGTTCACAGTATGATGGTTTTCAGAGACTCCACTCAGTATAAGCCTCATGCTGTCTAGTTTTGTCCATTTCTGTAGCTTTTGGTTGTCTTGTCAAATATCCAACATGTGCTATGAAAGCGTTCTGCTGCGTTGTACTTCCATAGAACCTGTGTAGATCTGGCCTGTGTTCTGTTTACTCACGTTGTTTTTGGAACGGTCCATTATGTATCACAAAAATGTGCGATTTAGAAGTATATTTGTATTGATACATTACATGGTTTAGATGTACATGTAGAAGGATTTAACACAAAGTACCCATGAAGGTGTGTTGTTGTTTGGAGGTGGATCAGTGTGCTGCTTGTGTGAGAGTGATGTGGGGGATGTTGGGATTGACTGGTCTAGGCTGAGAGACCGGATATGACCTCCCATATCCTCTGAAAAGAAAAATGCAACACTGACAGCTAAAGCCCCTACTCTTATGTCTCAGACTTGAAGCATACCTTTCTTCGCCTGTAGGAACTTTTACTTAGTCTTGTGAGGACTCCAGACCGGGACAAAATCGTCTGAATGTTGCCTTTGGCGGTATGAGGGTTTAAGCTAGCTCATGGAGGTCAACTTAAAGCCCCTCTACCCCCCCTTCCATGTGGTTCACACTGTAGAGGAACTCATAACTCTGCCCCTTTCCTGAATGCCGTTTTAGCTTGAGAGCCCTTTAGCAGTTATGTGAGCTCAGACGACGTCCTACTGCTCCCTGGTGGACTGAAGACAGTGTTTTCCTTGTATCAGTTTCAATATATAGGATGTGGATCTAGAAGAACATAGTTTGTTAGTGTTGACCTGTCTCAGTTAGATAGTTGCACCAATGTCTGTCATATTGTGACGTTAGATTACTAATAAATGAGCCATTTAAAACTAGTTTTAACGCCACTTCAGCCACTGCTAACCTCAGAGAGTAACCGTTCTTTTGGGAGAGTTCTTACATTATTTAGTAACGGTGAGTTTTGTTGGTGTGGGGTTGGAGGGAGCAGTAGCAGGTGGGGTGTGATGGCTATGGTGGGGGTTACTTTGTCTAGGAACATTCCTTCTATCGAAAAAGTTTTGATCAATGGTTCAGGTGAAGCCTGCGAAAAAAGGAAATGACTGAGAAATGTCTCACTTCAGACCGGCGCACCATTTCACACTAAAACCGAGTGCATTCTGTTTTGGGCATGTTTTCCAAGAGGCTTTTGCTGGTTCTACTGATTTTAATCTATGAATTGAACTATTATGTTGTGATGCTGTGTGTCTGATTAATGGATGCGGGGCTAGGGGCAATATTGTAGAGGGGCGGGACATGAATAGAAGTGGGGAGGGCTACTTTTGAATGTGATGACCTTGCCGCGTGCGTTTTGTTTCTCTTTTACTTTTTAACTTAGTTTTTCCCCCCATCTCTCTCTGTCATTTGCACATCTCTGTGTTGCTTTGGATAAGGCAGGATGCAGGCATGGGCGAATGGTTTATAGCGAGCACCAGGCCGGTAGTTCTTCCCCTCTCCCTCTGCTTGCTCACTCTGGTGCTCTTTCATAGCTCAGTTTGATCGTTTTTTCTTCTCTCTGTACATATTATAAATATATATATAATAAAAAAAGATCAATGTCTGTCTGTGTTTTTGTGCTTTGTTTTGTGAGAACATGTGTTGATCAAATTGAGTGCCTGTTTTGTATGACTGAAGTGTCGAGAGCACAGCTCCAAATCCAGATTTCTCAGCCTTACACTAACAACTTTACCTGGTTTGAATTGACACATTGGCCACTTCATCAGACACCTATATTGTAGCTTGACTTTGGAGTTTAGACCGTAGGCTGTCTGTTGAGGTATATTATGTGCTAGTCGTTCATCAGTGGTCGTTTTTGGACAGTGAGCTGCTCTTTGCTGCATACTTTTGAGTTTTTTGACCACTTTCAACCTAGCAGTCACACTGCTATTTAAAAAAAAAGCTGTGCCTGGGCCAGACACTACTGTGTGGAATTTGCTGTCTAAGTAGTATCAGGTCAGCAGTAGTTCAGTGGTCGGAAATGCACCGTTCATGCATGGGACACAGGTTGACTGACGAATTGTGCATGAGAACAGAGACTAAACTACACCTAAATAGGAGACCTACAAAGTACTCATAAGGTGACCCATGAGTGAGAGTATGAGGTGTTTCTAATAAACTAGCTGGGAAGTGTGGAGACCTCTAGATAACATCAGGAAAGCCAGTTGTTCAGTAATGTTCAGTAGATATGTTTTCACCTGCTTGTCACCTTGTGTACAAATGGCAATTTTTTGAGCTGATGTTTGAAAAATACTTGTTTTGCAGTCACTACAATCATTTATAATGAATAATAGCCTGTTACACGTCATGTACAGGTAATGAATCAAATGAAGAATGTGAGTGCTATACGCACCCATACTCATGACTTTTTTAATCTGAAGAGTACATTTTAGTAGTTGTGTTTTTTGGGGTCCATGTTGGGCAGCTGGCATGACAGATGTTAAAAAATGATCAGAACTTTTAATGTTCTGATCCAAACCAGACTGCAAGTATAGAATACAGATTTCTATAGAATTAAGACATTTTAAACATACACTATCAAAAATCAAACTGATTCTTGACCTTGGAGTGAAAGATCTTGAACGTGCACATGGTGCAGGCATTATAAACACATGGTACATATTCAGACACTACTTTTGATGTACTTGATTTTGAGGTTTATTCCACCCCCAACTTCTATACAGTGCTAATCTGAAATAATTTAAATAATCTGTGTTGCACACTTACACCAGTTGTCTTACAGAGAAGATGGACATTGAGCTGTCATCAAATGTAAATACCTTTCATTGCTGCAACTTGATTTTAACCTGTAAATGGCCTTCCTACCATGTCCTGTTCTATCACACATACACGCAGAGGGGCGTGTGTGTAGTGGCAGTGAGGCAATGATGACCTTGAGTTATTTATAGCCAGTGAGAGGAGCTGCAGTCTGCAGGCAGGACTGTACTGCTTCAGTCAGACTCCCCTGAGAGAGCCAGAGAGAGAGAAACACATTGATGGGAGGGGCAAGAGGCGGATGGAGCTCTGCTCTCTCTTAGCCCTGCCTGCCAGGTCATCAGATGCACTAAAAAAGATGCTGGGGATACGAAAGGGTTGAGTTGTTTGTAATATTTTGTCAATGCAATGTTTTTACTGTAGTGTTCTGAAGCATTAAGGTCAAAATGATGAACCCATGGAGAGACATGTGAAGGTCACCTTGACATCCAACTCTAATCAAACATTTGTCTAAAAATGTGTAGTACTGTCAAAAGCACACTGCTCTTCATTTGACTATACATTTACAGTAGATTTGGATGTTACAGCATCTTTCCACTCGCACCTAATTCATGTTTTCAGAAGCCGCTTATGCTTGCTTTGTACACAAATTTCGTCCAAATCACTCAGCCAATGAGACGAGAAAGAATCAT
The DNA here is from genome assembly GCF_015220715.1 of Pygocentrus nattereri. Lineage (NCBI taxonomy): Eukaryota > Metazoa > Chordata > Actinopteri > Characiformes > Serrasalmidae > Pygocentrus > Pygocentrus nattereri. The sequence goes on from NC_051212.1 coordinate 32,520,041, forward strand.
CTCTGATTTTAGGAGCAGCAACAGTCAATCCGCCCTAAAATTATGCTCCAACACACCCTCTTCTTCTCAAGAAGGGCTTGTTAATTATCTGATCAGTTGGATTAATTGTGTAATATGCTGGCCAGGGTTACTCCAGCCCTCAAAATCACTGTAGTAAATAGCACTTTGCTGGTCTGCACTGTGCTCACATAAAACAGTTTCATTTCATCTCCTTTTTATTTCATCACCTTTATTTACATAATCCTCGACACACAGCGCACAGTAGATGTTTTTGTATTTTTTTAAAGCACGGTTCTCACGGTGCAGTGTAATACAGTTCTGTCCATCTATAACAATGGTTCCCAATCTTCACACTAGGAAACCCACGCTCTGCACATTTTTGGGTTTTCCCTACTAGAACACACTTGACCCATCTGAGAGGCTTGTTAACCCTTAGAAATCTCAGTTATCAGTTAAAAGCATGGAGTAATTCAATATGAATTATTTCTCACTCATAGCTCATTAAAAGGATTGGAGATACTCTCTCAGAAATGCACATTCAAAACTGAATAAACCCCACATTTGTATTCATAAGTAGAAGATCAAGCATGAAAAAAGTTGGAAGTGCTGACTGAAATCTGTCTGTACAGAATATCAATCGATTAATTACATAATTCCACGTGGACAGCATAACAAAATGAAAGCAATGTTTTCAACTTCTGAGGGTTGATTAATGAGTTAATTAGCTAAATCAACTGTGACAGATAATGAAAAATACAAAAATGTGCAGAGTATGGGCTCCTCAGTGCTGAATTGAGGAACTACTCGATTCCGTTCATCCTGACCTCAGTCTGGCAGTCTTTCTCTTTCACACAGTTGCACAGTCATTCTCTTGAGCGTGCAAAGTGGGCTCTCAGTCAACGGGCCCTTGGAAGATGAGTTTGACGTGACCATGCTCTCCGGTCAGCCACGTGCCGCAGAACGGGCAGGCAGCGTGGAAGGCGTGTGTTCCGTGTGGCAGCGGGATCTGGCTCCAGCCCTGCACCGTCTTTTCTGAGCACACATGGCCGCAGGGGCAGAAGGCATGGGTGGGGGGTCCGGCGTCCAGGTACAGCCCACCCTCACAGCCCAGCCACAGGGGCACGTAGGGCCCCACCCTTCGGCACATGGGGCACTCGCGGTCCCCTGTGCTGGCTGGGGCAGTGCCTCCGGCTCCAGCCCCACCTCCGATTGCCGAAGACCCCACCCCCTTCTCCTTGCGGAAGCCCCAGTTGTGGTAGCCGTGGACGTGGCCGCAGTTCATGTAGACCCAGGGCTGCTTCTTGTCGACGGTGGCACGCTGGGCCAGGCTGGGGAAGGCCAGTGTGTTGAAGCCGACTGGACACTGAGGCCGTGCTGCATTAAGCTCCTGCCGCAGAGATTCCAGCTGCTTCAGCGTAGGCGTCCGGCGCAGGCCATCGGGAGTCCGCCACAGCAGGGTGGCCCCACACAGGTCGATCAGAGAGCCATCCTGCAGCATGTTTGATTCGTTTTCCACCTGCAGAAATGGGAAAGTCCAGATGCTGCTTAGTGTATTGACAGAACTGTTGTCAGGTTTAAAGAGAAGCAAACTTCAAATAACCAAACAAGTCCCAGCTTATCAACTACATTTAGGGTATGAGGAAAAGTGTGCAGTTTGCTTCTTTAGTTTTGCACTGAAGATACAGATCGCTAATACAGCTAATAAGTAATGAAAGCTTATACGTTGAGCTGGGCAATATGGCAAAAATGTGATATCATACTTCAGGAAGTTTTCATAATACACGTCACTATATTATATATTTTTTCTGACATCTGACAACTTGGAAGAAAATTCTATCAAGAACTGTGAATCAAATGCACTGTGTTCTATACTATGCTGCACTATATCCAATTAAACAGGATGATTATGCGCTTTTTAGTCAAATGCACAGCTGGAAAGAGCTTTTAAGTATTGAAGGTAAACACAGTTTATTAAGAAAAGCATACTGTGATAAATGATTTTGTTATCACAATAACTAAATAGATATTGTCATATTGCCTAGCCCTATTTATGCAGTCGTTAACTCTGTACAAACTACATGCCTTATTCATTACACAGTTGCCTCAAATCTCATGGAGTTGTTGGGCAATTAAAAAAACTGTAGGACACTGTATTCTATAATAATGAACAATAGTACACTGCTCAAAAAAATAAAGGGAACACTTAAACACAATATAACTCGAAGTAAATCAAACTTCTGTGAAATCAAACTGTCCACTTCGGAAGCAACACTGATTGACAATCAATTTCACAGCTGTTGTGCAAATGGAACAGACAACAGGTGGAAATTATTGGCAGTTAGCAAGACACACTCAATAAAGGAGTGGTTCTGCAGGTGGGGACCACAGACCACTTCTCAGTACCTTTCTGCCTGATGTTTTGGTCACTTTTGAATGTTGGTGGTGCTTTCACACTCGTGGTAGCATGAGACGGACTCTACAACCCACACAAGTGGCTCAGGTAGTGCAGCTCATCCAGGATGGCACATCAATGCGAGCTGTGGCAAGAAGGTTTGCTGTGTCTGTCAGCGTAGTGTCCAGAGGCAGGAAGTGCTACCAGGAGACAGGCCAGTACACCAGGAGATGTGGAGGAGGCCGTAGGAGGGCAACAACCCAGCAGCAGGACCGCTACCTCCGCCTTTGTGCAAGGAGGAACAGGAGGAGCACTCCCAGAGCCCTGCAAAATGACCTCCAGCAGACCACAAATGTGCATGTGTCTGCACAAACGGTTAGAAACCGACTCCATGAGGATGGTATGAGGGCCCGACGTCCACAGATGGGGGTTGTGCTCACAGCCCAACACCGTGCAGGACGCTTGGCATTTGCCAGAGAACACCAGGATTGGCAAATTCGCCACTGGCGCCCTGTGCACTTCACAGATGAAAGCAGGTTCACACTGAGCACATGTGACAGACGTGACAGAGTCTGGAGACACCGTGGAGAGCGATCTGCTGCCTGCAACATCCTTCAGCATGACCGGTTTGGCAGTGGGTCAGTAATGGTGTGGGGTGGCATTTCTTTGGAGGGCCGCACAGCCCTCCATGTGCTCACCAGAGGTAGCCTGACTGCCATTAGGTACCGACATGAGATCCTCAGACCCCTTGTGAGACCATATGCTGGTGCAGTTGGCCCTGGGTTCCTCCTAATGCAGGACATGTGGAGTGAGTCAGCAGTTCCTGCAAGATGAAGGCATTGAAGCTATTGACTGGCCCGCCCGTTCCCCAGACCTGAATCTGATTGAGCACATCTGGGACATCATGTCTCGCTCCATCCACCAACGCCACATTGCACCACAGACTGTCCTGTAGTTGGCGGATGCTTTAGTCCAGGTCTGGGAGGAGATCCGTCAGGAGACCATCCGCCACCTCATCAGGAGCATGCCCAGGCGTTGTAGGGAGGTCATACAGGCACGTGGAGGCCACACACAACACTGAGCCTCATTTTGACTTGTTTTAAGGACATTACATCAAAGTTGGATCAGCCTGTCGTGTGTTTTTCCACTTTAATTCTGTGTGTGACTCCAAATCCAGGCCTCCATTGGTTAATAAATTTGATTTCCATTGATGATTTTTGTGTGATTTTGTTGTCAGCACATTCAACTTTGTACAGAACAAAGTAATGAGAACATTTCATTCATTCAGATCTAGGATGTGTTATTTGAGTGTTCCCTTTATTTTTTTGAGCAGCATATATAAGATAGCTATAACAGTAGTAGCTGCCTTCTTGAAGCCTGATTTTTTTTCTGTAATTTTGAGTGATAAATTGTATTTTTAATCAATGTGAATTTCTGCAATAAACACCTGTGTAAGGCCTGTAATGACAAGAACAGGTCAAATAATCCCACACACATCAAAACAATGTAAACAGATGGGCTTCACTGTAGCGCTAGAAGCCCAATAAGTGTTTTCCTGCACTGTGTTTGAACTCTGCTCTCCTGAGTGAAATAAGAGTAACTTGACATTCACACGCACAGCTCAAAAACTACTCTGTCCTGAACTACAAGGCTGTAACAAAGCTGTATGACCTATCCCTGACTTCTTTAGGTATTGAATGTATACTTATTCATTTTGTTGGCCTATATCACAAATATTAATACACACATTTAGATCTCACGGAACTCACTCATGTTTCTCAGGCTACAAAATCCTCACAAGGGGGCGCCATTAGCAGTTCAGTTCGCTTTTGATGCTTCATCAGAGCAGTACTTCACATCAGTGACACTGTGTCCTTGTTCAGCCTCAATGTGCACACACAAATGTGCTTGCAGTTCTGACGTAGGTAGCTAATTAGTAATTCAGTGTTTTTATTTTGCACAATAGTGAATGTTTTTTTGCTTTAAAAAGGTTAGTCCGATGTCTGTTTACACTGCAAAAAAAGTACTTGTGGCACAGAGTCTGAGGCATACTAATTTATCGCTTTTCATATCATCATTGTGATAGCTTTATCAGCATTTTATGTCCATATCATGCAAAGCAACATTTTATAGATTTTATAGACGAAGGAATTACCAATAAAACTCCAAATGAACAATTATTGTTAGCTACATTAAGGCCTATTGAGTCAGGCCTTTTCTATGGACAAAAAATGCATGCACATTAAGGCTGCCTTTCATGTTGAGTCTGAAAAGGATTGACTGTGATGCAAAATTTTTAGTCGGAGCCAGCTCTATTTTCTGGTGTTCAGAGGCCTTAAAAAGCTGACCAATCAGAACAATACAAACAAATGTGCATCAAAGTGGCAGCAACACAGCTTATGTTGCTTGTGGCAGAGCACAAAAGTTTATACAACAAGCAACACTCTGATTATATAATGCAAGAAAATATATGGCAGCTGAAAGGCTGGAGAATGACAACAAGTACCTTTATACAACATGTCAACTGTTTATAGCCCTTATTCCACAGCTGAAAGGCTGGAAATTGACGACAAGTACCTTTACACAACATAACGACTGTTTATTGCCATTGTTTGTTGTTTAACAAGGTGAATTCTAGCCTTTTTTCTGTAGAATGACTGTAGCCAGTGTGACTATCTTACTTGGTGAGAATAGACCAGACCGGTCTTCAAATCCGGACCTTGAATCTAATTTCCAGCCCTGGATTTAGCAGTCATTGGTAGGTATAGCCCTAGGTGGCCAAACACCTCCATCAGCAATTCAATTAACTACCAGTGTTTACGCAATACAGGACTGGAAACTGGATTCTTGGTTCAGCTCTGAAGACCTCTGGAATAAGCCTTTGTGAAAGTACAGAAGCGGGCTTCAGGTGCTGAACATGTCTTGGTTGATTGATTACATTCGAGATAAGGAGAAAATTGTGTGTATTAGATTTTTTACTGAACTATTTCTAATATTTTCTCAAATATTTTTCCCTTCATCTCTTCTTCAGGATGAAAATCACAAGTGCTTTTTTTATTTAAAAAGAGCTGAAAGGTTAAGAATCTGGATAACTATTGAAGTTTGCCCATAATTTAATAAGAAAGCACACCAGTTTGCCTCTCTGTTGAGCAGAGCGTGTCTCTCGGAGGGCAAAGACATTTCCACACACTGAGATCTCTCTCCACACCCCTGGAGCCGGCTCAGACACAAACTCGCCCGCAGGGTGCATCACTAGCACCCCGTTGGTGGTCAGCCCATCCATTAGGCCATCTGAGGTCCGCCATTTGGCTGCCCGCTCCTAGGGCACAAATAGAAGGCAAGAGTCAGTACTTTTATAATTCCACATAAAGAAAATGTGCATATAAACTATCCCGTATTATCCTTTATCATACATTCCAAAAAGATATTACACACATTATAAACATTTAATATAATTCATTCACCAAAACGGTGTTCTGAAATGACAGAATTTGAACGTGTAGTTTAGGCATTTTAGTGTACATTACAGTAGTATTGCATAACACACACTAACTAACAAGGATTAAATGATTAAAATTCAAAGCCAGACGATACAGGCGTTCCATTTAAAGACACTGGCTGTATGACACCTTACTCCTACTACTTGGAGCGTCACCCTGTACATGCTATTATTTGTAATATTTATATCCTTATGGATACAGTATCCATGTCTTCTTTCTTTCTTTCTCTATTCCTCTCTCTCCTTCTCCACCTCCACAGAATGGCAGTGGGCAGAGGGAGTCCGTTGCGTGCCAAGGACATTAGAGTGTGTCAGGACTCGTGCTGTGGGAAGTCATAACATGCATCACTGGCTGCTACAAAACTATTACCATCCTTCTTATGTCTGCATGCCCAAGCTACTGCATGTTTACCTGGCGCTGATATTCTGGTCTGAAATAATTGACCCAATGTGTGATCCAAAAAGTCTACGAAAATAGAACTCTGCCATGTAGCACTGAGACTGATTACCAACAAACAGTTTAAGGAAATGAAAAGCACAATATTGCTTTGTCTGGATTTCGATCAGCTTGTTTTCAACAATCAACTCAAATAACCTTCAGCTGAAATGAATGTACTGATCGATCAGTGCTTTTATTCTGCTGCTCTCTAGACTCTAAACGCTGTCTTTGCTGATGGCGAGCTACACTACCTTTACAACTCCTCTGTCTCAGCTCCAAAGGCTCCTTTCAGTATTTGTGTCCTCTGCCAGCAATGTCTTTTTCTCAATGAGTAAACACTGTTTCACCTCCCGGTGCTGTGCTTCAGACTGAAAAGCATGTCTCCAGTACGAAACCTCTGGGTAATTTAGGTTCAGAAAGCTATGAGGGGAAACCTGTTTGGTCACCTTACTGAATTATTAATATTTCTTTCAGCAAGAAGGTTCAGCCAGTTTGACTACACTACAAACGTCTTGGTGTTAACACATAATAAGCTCATACATATTCGTTTGAGAAGCAGTTCTTGTGAAGCAGTAACTTAGAAATATTAAGCCAAACTGAGCTGCAATTACCTTAACGAACCAGTAATGCACCAAAATGAAATTCCTGGCTGAAACCACATTAAGACAAAAATGAAAGTTTTTTGCTTTTAAATAAACATACAAAGCATAAAAAAACATAACTTTAAAGGGCAACTTTATTCAACAGGACAAAGCTAGCTGACAATAAATAAAAATAGTTTACATAAACTTATTTCAGTAATTTCAATATAAATTGGTCATCCAAGGCAACAAATTTCTTCACTGTTTAGATATATGGCTGCCTTTTTTTCACTGTTCATACGCTGCTACTCAAACTGTTTTAACACCTCTGCTCTGACCAGCACAGGAGAATGAACAGCCAAACAGCCTTTTTAGTCACTGTTTCTCAATTTCATTTTCATCAAAATGATTGGTTAGGTGTTCGAGGGACTTTCGCTGTAGTTCTTTTTGAATTTATCTTTTTTTCTGGCCAAAAAGAGTCAAAAGTGACACTTCCAATTTTTGCCTGAATAGACGGCAAAATTTTAAGACTACAACAAAGTATCAAAAATGCTTCAGTGAGCAAAATTTCGGTGCATCCCTAGAATTAACTGAACATTTGAATCTGACACTCACTTACTTATATTGCACTGAAACAATGTAGAACATGAAGGACAGTGAGCTTAAGAAAGGATCAAAATTGATCACCGATTCCTTTTACATGCATTGTACAGTTATTGCAAACATTTGCTCTTTGCATTGGCATGTGTATTGTAGAATGTATAGTCATTACTGAGGTCCATACAAAATTAATGTAACTGTAATTATTGCTTATAAATCCAGTCATTAGACTGATAACAATAATGACATTTTCCTGTCTCTTGGCTAATAATATATCACCTGATAATACACTGTGTACTGCAACTTCCCATTTTTTAGAACAGTGCCATGGATGGCAAGTAATAATGAAGAGAAATAAACTTGAATCCAAGTCAAAGAGCCCAACGCTCACAGAAATATGGCCATAGTTGGCTGAGTGGTTTGGGAGCCATTCAAAGCTCTACTTCTGCTCCACTGTCAACAATTCCAACGAATCACTGTTCAAAAAATAACAGTTTGATTGGCAAACTGCAAGCCTGGCCCTGTTATTCTAAAGTAAACAACTGTACTGGTAATATTGTTGTTTAATTTTTCTGCTGCATTCAGGCTACATAGGCGATTAGTCCTCTGACTCACCCCGAGGAAGATGTTTTTAGAGGAGTCGAAGCCGGCGGCGTAGATACGGGCGGTGTAGGGAGCGCTGCGCTCACACATGATGCGGCAGGCGTAGCGGGAGATTGTGCTCTGGGCTGACTGGCCCCCATCTCCTCCTGCACCACCCTGACTCTGACCCTGCCCACCACCACCACCACCGCTGCCAGCTGTGTCCGTCACCACAAAGTCAATCATGCTCTCTGTGGAACGGCCAATCTGTGATAAAAGCAGATATATACAGACAAGAAAAGAGGACAGGTGACAATTAAGGTCTGGATCTTTACAAATAAAGTTATTATACAACTCTATGACAAACTCAGAGACCACCCTTCATTTTTTTTATTTCTAGTCAAATAAGCCACTTTCATTTTTCAGCATCAGGGAAAAAAGCAGGAAACAAAATTTCACAGAAAATTACACAAAAGAACAATCAACTACATATAATATAGATTTTTCAATATTTAGTATGTCCATCCTTTGCCTTTGTTACAGCTTCCATTGTTTTCAGAAGACTTACTTTCAGTTTTCTAGAAAATCTGCAGGGATATTTTTCCATACCTCCAAAGCTCCGTCTTAGAAGTTGGTTGCATTTTCTGCTTTTTACAAACACTCAATGATGTTGAGGTCTGGACTGTGAGGTTTTCAGTACAGCAGCTTCTTTGTTTGATGAAGCAAAAGTGGAGCTTGATGTTCTCCTCTCTCTCAACTATGAAAGTTTTAAGTACTGCTTATCTAATGTGGACAGTTTTGTTGGTCTACCAGGTCTTACATGGTTTTTCTTTCTTTCTCACTTTATTCTTTCTCAAGTCTTTCTTTCTCACTTTTTTATCCACTTATTCTGAATTATTCTTTATGCAAGTAGATTATTTTCTACTCAGTAATATCTCATGAAAAACGAATGCCTTTTTAATGGCCATTTTAACTGAAAATGAAATAAACAAAAGGTGGTCTCTGACTTTTGCACAGTACTGAACATCATCATCATTAGTAACCACTTAGCCCAGATTATGTCATTGTAGTACTGAACATGCTCTCTTTAAAATGAAGATTCCTAAAATAAAGTTGGATTTACGGTTCTATGAAAAACATTTAATTGGTATAGTGTCTTTATAAGGTGTGAAGGTCCTAAACTTTAAAAAGGATGTTCACACTGACACTTCCAATTTATAAAAAATATTATTTAATTGTTATTTTTCACTCCACAGAACCCTTTTTGGTGCCTTTATGTTTAAGATTGTGTATAGAGAATACATACTTATGTTATAACCATCATAATATTAACTTTTGTGAGCTAAGAGATCCTGAAAAGTGCCATTTCTCTCTAAACACAAATAACAGCACAGAACAAAATATTTTTCACCTGGAACATATCTGTGTTGGGGTCATGTGTGTACTCCACTATAACAGAATGACTCCTTGACAGTGTGTAGGAGATGCTGTGCTGGCTCTTGTTGCTCAGGGCCTGAAATACATGTACACACAAACACACACACACGCTCTACTCAGCCAAGCTTTCATTCTTTGTTAGCTTTTTTTATTCCCCTTACACCAGCACGCGGAAGAGGGGGGTGTTCTCAAGATCCCTAATCTTATGCAATGTGCACTGCAATGTTATGTAATGGCTCTCCACTCATACCATTTAGTGGGCGAGTCAAGAGGGCAGATATGCAGGGCTACACGGAACGGCAGGTTACAGGTTTTGAAGCTGACTCTTACTAAAATAAATCAGAATCAAACTTTTAAGCCCTTGTGTGTTAGCAAGTTTACAGGAACACTCCAGGCACAATGAAAAAGGTAACCATTGCCACATCTGATGTAAACACATCTACTGGCATCCCATAGCAGTTCTGCAGTAGAGTGGAGAATGAAATTTTCCTGTTCAAAGACCTCAAAGTTCAAAGTACCTTGAAGGTGGGAGGAACTTCTGAAAAACTACAACTGCTTTGAGGCACCCCACTGCTTGGTGAATGCAGAAGGAAGGCAGTTAGATGAGACTGCTGTTAAGAAGTCAAATATGCAGCCTTAAATCTGTCCTCAAATCATTATTACAATGAAGAGAACAGATCACTTGAACGAGAGTAATGAGAAAAACAACAAACTTAAAGCTATAGTTAGCGAGGTAGCTACCTGGCTATCTACATGTCTGATCTTTTTCTTTTCTTTAGCTGAAAGCATAAAAGAAAACTTGTCTCTGGCATCCTATTTGTTTTGATCAAATAAAAAATAGTTTTCTTTACAAATTTGATCAATTAGACCCCCATGCTAGTTTTTTATTAACTTACAGCTCAGTCACTAGCAATTAGAGCTGGCTGTGTGATGTATTCTTGTAATGCATGCTGGGTACTGTACTAAGGGGACACCAATCAACAAAAATGAAAAACATGAAAACGACACACAGTTGTGAATTCTGATGGTTGCTGTGCTGCATAGCATTATTAACATAAAATAATGCATAGCACATTAACATCAAACTCCCTTTAAATGCTCCTCTAAATGCGAACAAAAAGTATTATTACTTTAACCTGTTAATGCAAAAAAATAATAATAAAAATTACAAATTAGAAGGTTTTCAGTTTATCCATTCATGAAATGTTCACAGTGTAAAGGGCGGTGAATATGAGGTTTTGACTGGTAACAATCTTTTAATAATAGTATACACACAGTAATGCAGTAAAATAATAATGATAAATTCGTGGCTGTATTTGAATATGCTGGAATGCTCACCTTTGACACCAGAGGTGTTGAGACATTGTGGATGACATCGGGTTTGACACCATTGGCTTTGGGTCTCTTGTAAAGGGCTAGCCGACTCCTCCTGCGCCCTTTATCCCCGCTAGCTAGCGACCCATTATGCCTGCATACAACAGGACTACATTACTTAGCCACACAGGCTAGATTTCTTTTTGAAACAATGACACAGTAGCAGAATTTCAAACACTGCTTTAGCTAAATGGCCTTACCTCTTACTGCTTAATTGAGGTTTGTGCAGTGTGGAGGTAGGCAGAGCTTCAATATATTGTATGGGTAAATCACTACAAAGTAATCGAACAGTAATATATCATTCTGCTTTTGTCAATACATGAGTAGGAGTCATGTAGCGTTAACAAAATGGCTGATGAGATGCTTTAAAAGTCTGTCATTGAAGAAGGATCCAGCCTTTGAAATCATCAATGCACAGGTCAATAGCTCGTTCACTAAATGAGCTCTGTCTCTTTCTGCCTCTTCTCTCTCCCCCTATTAATGGCAAAAGGGTTAAAAAGGTCTCTGTGTCTCTCTCCCTCTTTTTCTCTCTTTCCTTAACTATTTGTCAGTGGTTAAAATGCCTCTCTGTCTCATCTCTCTCTTAGAGGCGTTCATTTCCCTGCTCGGCTCGGCGGCTGTGGGTATTTGAATGACGTCTTTGTCGGCAGTCAAACGAGGTGTTTTACATCCGCAGCTGAAATCTAAAGATAAGTCAATGCACCAGCTGTATCTGTGTGGCACCAGTGGAGCCAAGCGACCTGAATGATGCCGTGTTCATTCATCCAAAAGAAAGGATCATCACTGGAGTCATATTTATTTGAGGGCAATTTTACCCTTGAACTCCTTCTCAACTCCTTCTTTCAGCAGAATCTTGGCAGTGTGGGCGTGGTGTTATAGAGATATGGGGTTTTAGCTAAATGAACAGTGTGCCTTTGAAATCTAGTGTGTGAATGACACCAGTGCAGGTTAAATTGACAGTGGACTCCTATATTATACTATATTAAACTATACTATACTATGAATTAATGTGTGATGTAATGCTATAAGACATAAAAACGTTATCCACAGTACGCTTGGTATGTAAAATGCCAATGTGACATTTTTATTTTCAGTTGTAATATTCTGTAATTATAACTCACTTAATTACATACTCACTTAAGTCCACAAAGATGAACAATTTACATTGTTAACACGATGGCATGTTGCTAAACTAGAAACAGAAAAATCCACCTATAATGCTCTATAATTTTCAGAATATACATGCAGTTATTTGGCTAGACTGCAGTACACTCTGGGAAACACTGGTGGCGATATGGCGTATACACTCTTAAAAGGTGCCTAAATGGTTCTCAGCTTGAATGCATAGTTCTGGACAAAAACCTTTAACCCATATAAAACAACTAAACAAAGTGAAACTAGCCAGAATAAAATCTGGCAATTAAGATGGGCTGTAAAATATTTTAATATACAGGCTGTACTACTGTTTGGGGTGGAAGGAACTGCCCATGTTAAAGCATGTTTACAATTGACAAAGTTACAGCGTTTGGGGCAGTGTTTTTATATACAATACCATGTTGTGCGCTATTGTGAATGATATCACTGCTGTGACACGGTGATGATATCATTGTGATCTATTACCTAAATACTGCATGCAATACATCTCTTACCAAGACTAGGCCTAATAACTACTAAATCAACCACTGAACCAGTTTACAATTTATTTAAGTAAAATAAACAATAATTAAAGAAGCCCAGCCTTCATAAAATGATCTAGCAATGTGTCAGCTATCACTGCTGTGTCTCATAAGGCAGCTCTTACCCCAGCACAATTAGCTCTCCATATTTGATAGGCTCTTTGTCCCCAGGGAACAGGGCCTCATGGGGCTGAGAGCCTGAGCCCAGAGGTGGGGATGGCTGGCTCTTGTTGCATGATGGGCGCAGCTCCAGGGAGGGAGGGGGACACAAGGCTTCGGAGCTTCCTTCTAAAACCATGTCCAATAGCCACGGAGCTCACAGCTTAGAGAGAGGGGGAGAAAGAGAGGGAGATCATTACGTTGAGTAGGCTTATCATGACAACATGTTTGAGATTTGTCATGGGATGAAATACACCGTCTTGCCTATAGTAAGTATCAGAGAGAAAAGTATCATGTCTAATGGAGCCTCTTTTATGGATTATGAGAGAAAATAACAGTGGTATTAGAGACCAGCCGATTCATGTAATGGCTAGAAACCGCAATCCTGTAGCGCTTTGAAGTTAACAACCAAGTAACCATCAATCGACAATCTGTCTGGAGCAGGTGACTTAGAGAATCCTGAGAGAGCAACAACCTACCTGTCCAAACGCTATCCGTTGCCGGGGCTGCCTTTCATTTCGAATAGTTACAGCACTGGCGTTTTCAAGCCTCAATACAGGCTGTCAAATTAACTGGAGGGATTCCTCGTCATAATACTACGCTTCAATATCTCAAAGAGCATTGGCAACCCTATGCTTCACCATATTTATAGGATCTGTACAAATCCTATGACATGCATATTAAATTTGCCAAAATTAGGGGTGTAACAATACATTGTGACATTATAATATTGTGATGCAAGACTGGGATAATTGCTTTGTAGAGATGTGACGAAGCATTGTGGAAGAATGGATATTCTCTTAATTATGGTATCTTTTTTTAACCCCACTGTTCTCCCTAATTTGGTCACTGCCAATTCCAGCTGCTAGTTACATCTCCTCCTATCATACAAGGCTATCAAGCTGTAAAGGCTAGCATGTGATTCCTCTGAGATCTGTGACATCAGACACTGCACCTTTTCCAAACTACTACTAACACAATGTCACCAGACAGCTCAACTTGCTTGGAGAAGAACACAGCAGTAATCAGTACCCCTCACTCCAGCACTCCTCCTGTCTCCCCACACTGATCTCACGAGTAAGGGACACAAATGGATACAGTCATTATTTTGATACATTCCAGTGCTGCTTAAAATGTTGTGGTAATATCGAATAGTAAACCCAGTACTGTGATTTGAACAGAACCATGGGCTGAGTAGACGGTCCAATTCACTTTAATTTAGTTTTATTTATGCCTGATACTGTAACAGTACTAACTGTAACAACTATTAGGATAATGACTATTTACATTACATCTTGGTACAAAATACACCAATATGTATTGTAACAATTCATAAAACTTCATTTCAAATACACCTTACATTAATATGCTTAAAAAAGGTTTCCACTTTATTAGTTTATTAAAGCATCTAATATCATTAGAGTACATTATTTAAAACAAATGCTGCGATTTATAGTGTTCCAACCTTGTACTTTAGCTAAAACTAATATGCTAGTCACAATACAATACATGATATTGTGATAGCTTGTAAAAATTGTGATACTGCACACTTTAATATCTGTATCACCTATTACATCATGCACAGCCTAATATTTGTTAATAATAAAATTCACGAGAAACAAAAAAAACAATGAAAAGCTTTCAGAAATACACTATAAAACACAGTAATTATCTTGCATATTTGACTCATTTGATCATATAATAATAATAACAATAATAAATATCATGGCTTTACGTGTCCTGCTGGCTCAAGTACTTGCCCACAAGGGCAATTCACAGGCTTACAGATGATGAACAGCACAAATTAACCAAATGCTGTTCTGTTATCATGCAGCTGAGCACTGGGTGTGTGGCAGCGAGAGGTGGGATAGAGTGGACAGAGGGGAGGGGGCCGAGAGAGAGAGAAAGAGAGAGAGAGAGAGACAGAGAGACGGACAGGGGGGAGATAAAAATAGAAGCAGCATGTTGGTGCAGGTGATGGAGGACAGAGGCAGGGATGGAGAGAAAGGCGTGTAGAGGTGAAATAAAAACACTGCACATGGCAAAGCGCTGAAGGCTGTGACAAGATAGGCAAAAACTGAAACACACCGAATGAGCTGCAGCCAGACGGTGACTGTGGTGGGGTGTGTAGTGGTGGGGGTATGTACGCCTGCGCGCGGACTGGCAGGGTGATGGATTGCCTGTTCTGTGCCACGCACTTTCTAATCAACCCACTGTCACAACCTGGGGGAGGAGAGAGAGAGAGAGAGAGAGAGAGAGAGAGAGAGAGAGAGAGACTGAAAATGAGCAAAAAGAGAAAAAGAGAGATAGAGAGAGAGAAAAGACAGACAAAAAGAAAGTGAGAGAGATAAAGAGAGGCAGAGAGAAAGAGGAAGAGAAAAAGAATGATGGAAAGAGTGAGAAATTGAGAATGAGCAAAAAGAGGGACAGAAAGAGAGAGAGAGAGGGGGGGGGGGGGGGTTGAAGGGTAGAGAGTGGATTAGACTGAGCAATGTGATGAGGTGATGAGATGAATATAGAGGGATCCGTGTGTAAGTTAATGTTATAGAGAAAGACATTAGAGGGAACAGTAGCAGGATGGCTACTGCTGACTGTGTTAGCGTTGTACCAGTTTTCTACACATTACTGGGCAAATTATCAATAATGCTTTGGCTTCTTTTGCCTTTATTAACAACAGCAACCCCCTCAGCCTAGACACCATCTGTCCTCTATTCTTCTTTCATTTTTCTCTTCATTTGCCTCTTCTTTTTCCACTCACATGTAGGCTTCTCTACATCACCTTCCCAGATTCTCTCACTTCTTTACTTCCTCTCTCATCTCCTCTACTCATATCTTTTTTCTTTATCTCTTCCTCTTAACTCCTCTGTACCAAAATGCCCCTCCTCACCCCATCCCAATTCACTCCCACAATCCTCTCTGCTGCCTCTGCAGCGTGGTGAGTGTGTGTGTAGATGAGTGGGAGAGAGTCTGCCTCATCTATCAAGAAACAGATGAAGGGGGTGCTAAATATACACATACACGGAAATGATCTCAAGAATAACTTATGAAGCCCGCTCCAGTCTGATCTCACCCAAACTTAATTCTTCATAATCTGTATGCGCTTCTCAGCAGACCATTAGCCTAGCAAATCTCATGCTTTTTCTGTCGGTGCTGCAGATTTCTTGTGCTGAACGCTGCTGCTGTAGCAAAGCCAAAGCCATAGCAGCACTGATGGCCATTTACTAAGGTGTTGTGACTGCAAGCACTCTATGTTTACATTATCTAAACGATGCTTGTCAACGAACGCTTGTAATGGTCCAGCATTTACAACGGTAATTGCTATGTACACAACAGAGTCTGAAGCAAGTTTGTACAGGGTGTTTGTAAAGTGTTCATAATAGTGCTGCCTGTGGAACCACGTTTATATAGTAGATGTTACGAAAATGTTCACTATAGATGTTTCCTCGTTGCAATGGAGATGTGACTGTGTACTACAGTAGGGCTGCAGTGTGTTGCACAAATTCCATCATTCAGGACTATCTTTCAACACCTAAGCAGTCAGTTCTATAAGCATCCAATTGTTCCAAAACCTTACATTCCACATGCATGTTATTAATGTCTTTTTATTGCGTGCTTCTTAATTCATTTGCAGTCTGCACATCATTAAGCTACACACACTTTCTGTCTATACTTTAAAATAAGGTATTGGTAAAAGTATCATTCAGTAATCAGTACAGAGATTAAAAGTATCAGTATTAGCATCAATGTAATTCTGAAAGCTGCAGTATAGACAAAATACTAGTACTGCAATACTGCTACACAGTGCTTTTGCAATGCACCTCAATAATGTGACACAGTTAAAAATCTGGAATAGTGAGCGATATGGCCAAAAATGTAAATGTGTTTCCATATATATCATAATACAGTTTTTTTTTCCCAAAAAAACCCATTTTAGATGCTTAAGTAAACCTACTTGGTAGATGGCGTATTAACCTGGAATGTGTTAACTCACTTTTAATGAGAAGCATATTTAACAGTTACAGTCAATCTGAAATAGTTTTGGGCAAAACAGTAAAAACAGAAATAAACAATTTATAGAAAGGCCATATTGCTTTCTAACCCTGACTAGATAAATACTAAATGACTAGAATGCATGGAAGTGCACACTGGTTTCTCTGAGCTAAACTGCTTCAGAATGCTGTTTTTCTACAAGCCACTCACACCATCTATATTAGCTGAGAAGCCTCTTGACTTGATTTAGCCTACAGACTGTGGGGTCACCTTAAGCAGCCAATCAAGGGACGCTGTAGTCGGTGCACACGGACAGCCAGCTAGTCTCCATGATAGGTTAATGGCTAACAGCAAAGAGCAAGAGACCTGCTTTTCCTTCCACTCTTTTTTCCCCTTTTTACCCCTTAAAAGGCCAGGACCCGCCAGCATGCCCAAAGTTTTATTACGCAATTCTATGACCTAAGAATAGCCTAACCAGTCAGCACTAAAGTCCCTGTAGTTACTGAATGATGAGACTTCGTATGTAATAAGCCTGGGATTTTAAAGGGTTAACTCATCAACTCTTTACATTCTGTATAAGAGAACTCATACCTTAAGGAGAATTTCCACAGGTATTCCCGGATGAACCAGTATACCATCGTTTTCCATTGTTTTGACCAAAACAATTCCCTCTTGTTGGATTATATAATCTTAATTTGTCAAAACACCCGCAGAGAATGGTATCTCATCTGGAACTGTGATTGGTCAGGATGCTCACCGCACACAGTAAAAATATTGTAATTATTTAAGGGCACGAAATTATTGAATTTGCACATTGCAGTCCTCTGTAATATCAATATCACTACAAATAATGCACATATTATTAGATAACAAATGCAACACTGCACAGCCCTATGTTCTATTTTACTTTCTAGTGACACCCCACATGCTAGTACTACTCTACTTTGTATTGCAGTGCCTGCTAGAACGATAGTCTAAGTGTTGTAATGGAGTAGTTTGTTTGAAGGAGGTGTGAAGAATGTGTAGTCTTCAGTGTGTTCTGGGTGCTCTTCTGGTTGAGTATGTGTCCTTACAGTGCTGTCTAAACTCACCACTCCTGTATGGACAGCAGGCATCTTTTATTTGGAGCAAACACACACACATACACACACACATACACACACACACACACACACATGTTCTAAGCCGCTTCTCCTTCTGGGTTTGGAGCAAACAATAGAGCCAAAATAAGAGCTTGTATTATGTCATAATAAATTACATCACAATACATTTTTCTGAGTATACTGTATGTATTAGAAGTATTTCTAGAAAGAAATATGAACTGCGTGTACGATAAAAAGTCAGATTTAGACAAGTCGTAGAGAGACCCATACAAAATCATTTAAATGATCTGATCAGCCCATTTTTCCATGATCTTATTTTATTAATACTGTAACAACAGTATCACTATAAAAAAATACTCTGAGCCTTTTCTGAATGTAGCACCACTGTTCTGGTGATGCATTTTGCCCATTTAAACTTTTTGGAAAACTTCTGAAAACTAAGTATCATAATACATATTACGTGTCCGTATGTATATGTTTTCCACCCTTACCACTAAACATTCCACTAAGACATTTCATTGTCTCACTCTTACTACAGTGGCCTTGTGAACTCTGAGAAAGGAGCTGTACTATGCACAGCATTACAGTTTACTCACTGCATTACTGTTTAGGTCAGCAGTTTCATATTTCGGTCGCCTCACTGACTTTCCTACACACAAAGATGGTTCTTCTAGGGTTCTTAAGTAAAAGTTCTATTTAGAACCATGAGTTTCATTTAGAACCATGTCATGCTTAAATGGTTCTTTGTGTGATGAAACAGTTTTCAGATTGATGGAGAATGTGCTGTATAGAGAACCTTTTTAAAAAATGGATCTACATCGCACCAAAAAGGGTTCTGCTTTTGTTATGACGTCAGAACCCTTGAAAAAAACAGCTTTTTAAAATGTGGATGACATCTTGGCATATTCGTATGAAAGCTGCACTAATCTGAACAACTATAAAGCCAGAACACAACCACTCACTCAACATTTAATGAGTCATTATAATTAAGGATGTGCGATGATATCGGATTTATTTCAGATTCGTATCAGTAGATAATTATTAATAAAATACTTATCAGAATCAGACAGACTTTTAGATTTGACTGATACTGATGATATATTTACTATATCATGATTTAGGGCATGATATATAATTGCCCTAATTGGGTCTCATTTGTCTTCTGTATAATACTGTTACTGTGCTTCTACTTTGTTTGCCTGTTACTTTTTTCCAGAAAAATCACAATGTTTAGCTTGCTAATCTTTTGCTGGTCCTAAACACGTGCTAAAATAAGAAATTTGAATAAGCATGCAATTAGTCTCCTTCTGGTTTATGATAAGTGAATTATTAAGGGTGTAAACCACTATGTTTAATCCCACATGTACACATCTAGAGAGAGAGAGAGAGAGAGAGAGAGAGAGAGAGAGAGAGAATATGTTCTCTCCACTGTACCAAACACAAGCACTTTTCATCTTTGCTCCTTTTCACTCTACAGGTACCAAATTTAGCCGAAGCGTCTGCTAGTCCTGCAGCCACCGAGAGCTAACACTCAACTTCCAGAAAGCTCTGTTGCATCCACACAGAACAAAACCGCATTTAAGGAAATCTGCAAACTGCTGGGTGAGCAGCAGCTGGTAATTCAGAGGCAAATTGCCTCATAACCACAAGGTCACAGGCTCAAATCCCTTCTTGACCATCTAAAGAAGATTATGATGAAATGTCCGAGAACTGCAGATCATAGCAGTCTGTTCTCTGCACATGGAGCTGCGGAGCCGATCTACAGTATCTGTAATACTACATCCTACCACATCCCGGCCAAATGAGTTATTCCTCCACTCCAATATGTCACAGGTGGCTACACCTCCACCCAAACCCACACACTCACACCCCAAAGCACAGCCAGTTAGGCAGCGAGAGGCTATAAACTCATTAAAACAGTGAGACAGGCTGTGCTGAGTCACTATGGTTAACATACATCCACATTTCCTTGTCAATGTCATACCTCTGTGTTGTGATTTTCGTTTAGTCTCTCTCTGAGGCTGATATAACTAGACATCAGCATCCACACAAATCCTACAAAGTAAAAGAAAATATCACTTTAAATATAGGCTCGTCACAACGACTTGGTGTAGGGTAATGCACGTTACATATTGACATTAGGTGCAGCGCAACATGCTTAGCAGGTTTACAGCAACATGCAACATCTCGGACTGGCCATCTTGCAGTTGTTGCCACGTTTTTATGCACAGCGTTCACAAACAGGCCTTGTAAGTGAAGCTGCTTTCATCATCTCCGGATTTACAAGCGATACAGGTTTAAATATGAAATGAGGTCTGTGATCGTCATTATGTAATGGCATTACGACTGGGCTCTCTGACTTGCACTGCCAGAAGCCTGTGTGCTCTGAGACGACAGATTGCAGGGCATTGCGTCTACAGGACTCCACACGGCAGAGCTGAGCTGAGCAGAGAGGAGACGGACACTGTGGACACTGTTGACTGAGGGAAAACAGCACAGGGCAGTTCACAATCCGTTACCTGGACGTTTGGACTTAGTCCCTCGTGGTCTTAGGCCCCTACATTGAACCGACGCTGTGTTTTAATCGCTTTACTTAGCTGACGAAGCTGAAGTTAGCTTTACATTCGAATTTCCCGTTCCACCTTAAATGGCGCGGCGGTACCACTCAGCCCCTTAGTCTTTGCACTAGGCAGAACGCAACTGCTGCACCATTTAAGGTGGAACGGGGAATTAGAACAAGAAGCAGGCGAAGAAGCAGCTAACTTCAGCTTCGTCAGTCACAAAACAGCAGCCTTGGTTAAAACCGAAACATTATCAAGTGTTATCTTTTATAAAGCTGAAAAAAGCCTGTTTTATCCTCTTCACTCCTCCTCGGCACAGCAGTCTAGGAGTGAAGGGAGGAGGTGCACCAGGGACGCCGCTCATTCCCCACACAGAGGGTAATAAACAAGGTGTACTACGCAGAAACGCTGCTCGCGCTGCTGATGTGGTGAACAGCGGCCAGCCGTCAGGAAAACACAGGAAGAAATGAGCTCAGACACAAACCAAACACTCACCCGCTGAAGATGTTCGGTATCCGCCTCGAAGAAGAGCCCCTTCCGACTCGTCAGTCCCCGTGTGGTGTTAAAACCTGTCGTCGTGTTGCTGAATCATCGCCCGCGTTGAACGTTACGGTGATCTGGACGTCGTGCGGTTCGCATCGCCCCGCCAGCAGCAGCAGCAGCATCACTCACTCTCGGAGCTACGACGACCAGACCGTGATTAGTCCGGCAGAAAGGGGCATCCTTCGCTCCGGAGGCTCGTCACGCCCATCGCTCCCTCGCGTTTCCCCTCGTCAAAAAAAGAGAAAGACAGAAAAAAAGCATCCACGGAAGGTTTTCGCCCTCACTCACGTCGTCGTTCGTGGAGGAGACCACGGCTCTTGCGTAAAGCCCGCCTTCGGAGACTCTGAGCGAGCGAGGTTAGCGCCGCCTCCTTGCTGCTGCCTACGCGCCCACTGGTGCTGCTGATGATCTTCTCCCACCCGTATTCCGGAAAGCCCCGCCTCCTGCGCTGAGATTGGTCCAGAGTGAGCACTCGCCAATAGACAAGCGCTGATACTCGGTAAAATATCACGATGTTTGACACACACCGATACTGTTATCGTGGACACCGACACTGCGTTTCCGTTAAAGACGGTGGAGTTTCATCAGAGATACCCAGAGCATCTAAAAAGTACTGGGTCTACCACCCAGCCTGAGAAGACAAATGACTTCAGATAACTTTAAATAACTCATCAGTTTAAGGCAGCCCAGCACATGATCTTAAGTCATTTGTAAGAAAGCGTCTTACACGTTTTTAGCACCCTACATGCTTTCTTTCCACTTGTAGCAGTTAAGCGGGCAGATCTGAAGCTGTGTTCTGTATTGCAGGGCTGCGAAAGCTTCAACTAAGTATTCATATTTCTCCCACGTCTTCCACGCTTTCGGGCTGCGTGAGAACGAGCTATTAGCCAATCCCAACGCGGGGGGCGGGGCCTACCGGAATACGGGTGTAGAACGTGCGCTCGCTGACGAGTCGTAACCATAGAAACGGTGACTGAACGCTGTGTGACACGTAGGGAGTCAGCTAGTCGGAGTTATATCGCTGCACATCCGGGCAGAGCGGTGAGAGGAGGACGTATAGAGAGACCACACTCTGTTAAAGCATGAGCGCTAAGAAGAACCGAAGAACATGAGTGAAAAACAGGAGCTGTCAAAACTGGAGCTAAAAATGATCCTAGGTTTTAGAGAAATTGGGACTCCAACTGTGTAAGGCCTGCTAGACCACCAAGCCTGTCCCATCAGATCAACAGCGCCTAAAGCTTCATCTTTGAGAGAGAGGAGAAAATCAAGCTCCAGTTTTGCTTCAGATCTCCAACAAATCCACAGGTGTTTCTGTCCATCCTTCTACTGTGAGGAGACAAACTCAGCGCTATGGGTCTGAAAGGATGTGTTGCCAGAGAACTTACAACTTGTCATGTCTTCTGGGTTTCTCTCACGCTAGAGGGCGATCCTGAGCGAGTCCAAAATATGGAGCCTCTGAGCGAAATCATAGTTTCTAAATGCTTAAACATTTTTAATGTAAAAGGATACAGTCATTTCCTGACCACAGGGCAGCATAAAACACGTCAACACTGCTGTTATGTTTTTAAACGCTTTTGAGCTCAAATTATAGGAGTTTAAAACGGTGCCTAATGTACGTCCATGACGTCAGTGAGCGCAAACAGCCAATGAGATTCTCCGCTCGCCAACCAGTCAGTGCTCACTAGCAGCGGTCTGCTGCCCAAAACCCGCTTGCTGTAGAAAAAAAGAAACATACAGTTGAGTTTTCTTTGCTTTTTTAGTGAAATACATCCTTCTACTTTCTAAAATTAAAGGAAATTTCTATGTAAGTGATTAGAAACGCTGACTGCAGCTTCAGTTTGCGTAATTAAACATTATTCTCAAGCATGTTTAATGAAATCTGCTCATGTTTTACAAGTAGTAGCGTATACAGGCTGGTATTTCAGATGTTCAGGCATATGGACTACTACAGTGGTCTGGAGAGCTACCTTTCTGCAGAGTTAGGTCCAATCTTAACCCTAATACATCTGATCCAGCCGGTCTGGGACTTGGGAAAAGGTTGATTAGCTGACGCAGGTGTGGTAAATTGTGGCTGGATCTAGGCTCTGAAGGAAGGCAACTCTCCAGGACCAAGGCTGGAGACCCCTGGACTAATGCCTTTGCTTTGTACATTAGTTTAGTTTGTCGTGAAACTGAAAGCCCACCTGTTATTAGATGTGAAACTTGGCCTGGTTTGACAGACCACTGAACAGATTGGAGGAGAAAACAGGAAAATGTTCTGTTCCTAACTAATCAAAGCTGAATTTCATTCAACGTCACTTGCCAAAGAAAAACATGTATCTCCAAAACAGTAACTATACAGGAGAGGGCAAAAACATTCTTTACCTTTAATGCAAGTCAATGGAAAGAGATTTTTTAAGCAATTTTGGTTTCTAAGCAATTTATTGGTCCATTGATCATAAAGATTTCACACAGTATAAAGAAAGGCTGCCGTGCCCAAATGATGTAAAAAAGTGAAAATTGCAAAAATTGACATGCTTTTTTTTCTTTGGACAGCAACGATATTTGATCAGTTTCCAGTTATTACAAAGTAAAATGGATGTTTACCCCATGTGCAATTATTTTTAGAAAATCTCATAATTAATAAAATACTGCCCGCAACCCAGAGGGAGAAGCGGCTTAGAAAATGTGTGTGTGTGTGTGTGTGTGTGTGTGTGTGTGTGTGTGTGTGTGTGTGTGTGTGTGTGTAATAAAATACTGAAATATTTTGTTTAAAGGCACCATAAATGGATCGTTCTACCAAATCAGTTCAAAGTCATAGTTTAAAAAGCATTTTGGACTTTTAACTGACTTGGACTTTAGACTAAAATATTTAGCTTTGACTGACTGACTTATTTCATTAAAATAATAATATACACTGATCAGGAGGTGACCACCACCTTGTTTCTACGCTCATTGTCCATTTTATCAGCTCCTCTTACTGTATAGCTGCACTTTGTAGTTCTACAGTTACAGACTGTAGTCCATCTGTATCTCTGATACTTTGTTAGCCCCCTTTTACCCTGTTCTTCAGTGGTCAGGACCCCCATGGACCCTCACAGAGCAGGTACTATTTGGGTGGTGGAACATTCTCAGCACTGCAGTAACACTGACATGGTGGTGTTGTGTTAGTGTGTGTTGTGCTGGTACATGTGGGTCAGACACAGCAGTGCTGCTGGTGATTTTAAACACTGTGTCCACTCACTGTCCACTCTATTAGACACTCCTACCTTGTCGGTCCACCTTGTGAATGTAAATATCATAGAAAATGTTTAGTTTTTTTGGTTTTTTTAAGTGAACTCAACAGTATTTGTATGTTACATTAATGTTGGTATAGATATAACCAGTAAAGGGGTAATTACTCAAAAAAGATCTTCCATTATAAGTTACTAAGTACTTCTCTCAAAATGTAATGGGATTATGTTCAGAGCTGGTTCTGACCTCCCTGGAGCACCAAGCACAATTCTGCCAAGGGGCTCTCCTTTCATGCACACATGTATGAACACAAATTAACATGCCACAGTTACCTTTTCTGAGCTGCAGTCTGTAAACAGTCTTGCCCGTTGCCGTTCATCAAATATAATGAATAAACACAGCCCTGGACATTTATTTATTAAACATGACTTTTATTTATTTATTTATTAAACATTTACCCAGTTGCTGTTCCTGCATTTCACTCTCATGATGTTTTCTTTCTTTTCGTGACCAGATGGATAGCTGTGCCGCATCCCTTCATCGCACTTGTAAATAAGCAGCTGTGACAGGAGGGGGACGCTGGGCCCTTGTGTAAACTGCAGGAGTTAGCTTATAATTAATAAAGTACTTAGAATTAATAAAAACCCTCTACTAATGAGTTCACTTTTTTTGCTACACTGTTCCAAAATGATCTCACTATATTGGCTGATAATTTAGCTTGTTTAAGGCATTATTTCTTAACAAAAAGTAAAATTATGAGATAATTTTACTTATTAAAATTACTTACATATGTCTAGGAATAAGCTAAATAATCTCATAATAACAGTCTTATATCAGTCTCAAAATGAGAAATATGTATATTGGCCAGATATAAGATGATTTCACTTGCTAAGATGCTAAAAATCTATGTCCAGGGCCCCATTTCAGTCTTTTGACTAGAACTTCAGAATCACAAAATCAGCCATGGACCCATCCTCTGTTAACAGTTTCTTAAAAATATTTTAGTGTTTGTTTGTATTTCTTGCCAATTGTACACTCAGTAGTTGCTGTATTAGTTTTCTCTGGTGGGTCTACTTTTCTTTTGATTCCAGTTCCTGAATTCCTTGTGATATGGATTCAGCAAATGACTCGAAACATTCTTTTTTGGTCCATGCTGTCCTGATAGCATCGCTCTGCTTCTTCATATCTTTTGGCCCACATTCGTTCTCTGAACCTTCTGTTCCACCTCCTTCCAAAAGTATTCTGTTGTGCTGAGATCTGGACACTGTGCAGAAGAAAACTGACAAACAGAAGTCATTTTCATATCCATGGAACCAGCTCGAGATGATACGTGCCTTGGGGCAAAACAGATTGTCCCGCTGGAAGCGTTAAAAATGGAAAGACTGCTCATACAGGAATCCACATGGTCTGCCTCGAGAGGCCTTATGTGTGCAGAGAAAACATTCTCCACACCCATTCACCCCCACCGCCACCACCATGCTGTTTACACTGAATTATAACCGTACTACCCGCACGTTGGTGCAGACACAGAAATTCATTAGACCTGCCAAAATGTTTCTAATCTTAAACTCTAAAGCTGCTACTTGAGCATCTGTGACTTGTTAGCTGAACAAGTCAAGCTGCTCACATTTGACCGCTTTCATTATCAAGGTGACATCATCTACAGAACTGATGTTTACTGAATATTCTTGATTACTGCAGCGAGGAAATCCCAGAGGGCAGCTGATTCCGAGCCCCTGAGACCACCAGATCTAGAACCAACGTAAACATTCTGCTTTGGTCCAACAATAAAACCATCTCTGCATACATACATTGACTTGCAGTTGTATGATTAATTGTCTGCATTTACTTTTGTTTATTTGTATTAAAACATATCATGAATAACCTGGAATTAAAACTGATCAAAATGTATAAAAGCCGAAGTATTAAACCTAGTTTTAGATTTTCTGATCATTGTGTTTCATCTGCATAAAATGAAGAAGGATGTATTGTATCATTTAGGACATACTGCTAAAGTCTGGCCTTTTCTTCTGTACATGCATTTGTTACAGGGAGAATGAATTACTGTGACACTTTTTTTAGTGAGCTGCCCAAGAAAACAAAACAGAGAGCACACATCTCTGTTTTTTTGTAGGAACTGCATGGGTTACATGTGTCTCTTGGGTTTTTAAGTTTAAAAATTTTTTTTTACTTGTTTGTGAAGCTCTAAGTGGCCCAGCTGCTGCACATCTGTGCTTCTAAACCTTAGAACTCAGTATCTTTTTCAATTGGGCATCAAGTTCAATTTACACATTTAAGAAACATATTTAATTAAGCTTTTATTTACAGTACGTTAAATATGTGAAATTTGTGTTTTATGTTTTTTCATTTGATATGCTAAATATTTTGTAAAATTTGATTCTACTTTCTTTTAATTATATTTTTTTTATCATATCTTTTATTTTATTAATTTTATTTTCACTAACCATTAACCTTCTTTTCTTAAGTGTATGAAGCAGCCTTCTGTTACTGTGGACCAAAGATTTGAAATTGTTTATGTATTATAATGTTTTTGTGAGGCATCTACACTGACCTGACCTTAATCCTATAGAGATGCTGTAGAAGGACCTGAAGCAAGCTGTTTATGGGAGGAAACCCACTAACGTACAGCAGAGCTGGTGCTATTTTGTCTGGAGAGATGGGCTAAAATTCCACCACGCAGATGTTCATGGCTAATCAATAGTTGTTTAGACTAATCGAAAATGTTTAGTTGCAGTTATTGCTACACAAGGGGTCACACCAGATACTGAAGGCAAAGGTCTTTTGCTTTATTTGTTTAATTTGGCTCTTTTTAGCTACTATTAGAATATTCTTATGACAAGATGGAAGTGATTGGGAATGACCGTAACTCAGCCACATAGTGGTAGACCATGCAGATGCTGAGGTGCATAGTGTGCAGAGGTTGCCAACTTTCTGCAGAGTCAATCGCCACAGACCTGCAGACTTAATGTGGCCTTCAGATTATCTGAATAACAGCACAGAGAGCTTCATGGAATGGGTTTCCATGACTGAGCAGCTGCTAAGGTGTGGGGTTGTTTATCAGGAACTGGGTTTGGCCCGTTAGTTCTCCCAACTTGGGGATGTTTTGGGGATGGACCCTCCTGTTCCAACATGACTGCGCACCAGTGCACAAAGCAAAGTCCATAAAGAGTGAGTTTGGTGTGGAAGAACTTGACTAGCCTGCACTGAGTCCTGACCTCAACACAATACAACACCTTTGGGATGAATTAGAGTGGATATTGAGAGCCAGGTCTTCTCATCCAACATCAGTGTCTGACCTCACAAATGCACTTCTGGAACTCTCTGTGTGTGTGTGTGTGTGTGTGTATAACTGTGTGTAAATACATGTATGTATATAGATATATGTCTGTAAAAATGGAAATCTTTTCATGAATTCTGTTAATTTTATACTTTCATACTTATTAAATTTTTTTTTCACCTTTAATTTTTACTCAACTGTCTCTAATTGAACACTTTCTTTTATTTTCAACAACAGCAATACTACTACTACTAATACTACTACTACTACTACTACTACTACTAATAATAATAATAATAATACTACTAATAATAATACTACTACTAATACTACTACTACTACTACTACTACTACTACTACTACTACTACTAATAATAATAATAATAATATAATAGCGACTGAGTCTGGGCATTTTAGTTGAATTTAATTAGCCTACATTATATTTCATTTATTTTTTTCTACAAAGCTTTTAATTTTAGGTTTATTTCCACAGTTCCTGTACAGCACCTTTTAGCTCCATGTTGTGCACACGATAATAGTCATTAATAACTTTAATAACTACTAATATCTGATGAATCTAATTGAGCACTTTTACCAGCGTATCAGCTCCCTTTAAAGCGGGCGCACGCTAATGATGTCACTCCATGGCGCCGCAGTGCTCTGAGCTGGTGAGCTGAGCGCTGTAGCGGCTGTAAGTCTCGCACTCGGACCTCTGACCGCCCACCGTCCTAAAGGGGTCTCTCTCTCTCTCTCTCTGTCTGTCTCTCTCTCTCTCTGTGTGCGCGCATTCGCTCGTCTGGGGGAAGGTTCTGCCCTGTCGCCCTCGCCATGACAGAGGACGATGATCTGATGCCAGCTTTGAGTTCTGATCAGACGCGCAGCGACAGCGGTGGGCTGGCTCCTCCTGAGGGGCTGTGCTGGGGGTCGGTGCTTTCCTGCCTCCTGCTCGCCTGTTCATACGTTGGAAGTTTGTACATCTGGAAAAGTGACTTGCCGAGGTATCGTTTCTCTGATCATCCCGGTCCATCGGTCATAACCCGCCCGGAACCGACCGCTGCTCTGAAACGGTGTTTAACGGCTGCCCCAGTGAACTCGAGAAACCGCGAGGACTGTCTGGTCCCTCTTCTGTCCTCGGACGGGTTAGACTGCGCGTCAAAGAGCGATTTCACCGGTTTTTCTAAACTCTTTAGAAGTGAATAGATCAGATGTAAACAAAGTCGCTCAGAGTGGTTTGATGTGAAATGCTTTAGTCTTGAGAATCTCTTCACCGTGGTGGTGATTAGAGCCAGAGGTGTAGTGCTTTTTAGTGCCACTAAAGCCTCTAAACCAGTGGTCACCAACCCTCCTCCTGGAGTTTAGTTCCACCCTGCATCTAACATGTCCTCCCCTTACCCAACACAAATGCGTCTGATCCAGCCAGTCCAGGGTTTGAGGTTAATTCACTGGAGCAGGTGTGACCGTGTCATTCAAACTGCCGTCCACAACAAGAACGACCAGGACCAGGGTTGGTGACCACTACTCTAAAAGCTTATTCACAGAGAGCCATTGCTTGAATTGCTCACATACACACTGCCTGATGCCCGAGACAACGTGTGAGAAGCATCATAAATTAAACACTTATTAGTATCAAAACATCGTCAGAACAAGACCGTGCATCTCCATAAAGGTAACTTTGCAGAAGAAGGAAAACCATCCTTAACTTTCAAACGGAAGGTAAAGAAACAAGATTTTAGTCCATCATTTCTATCAGTCCATTAGTCATGAAATTTCACACGCTCTGAAGAGTGTGTCAGTGAATAACGACGAAAATGAAGACGCAAAGTTTTAAAAACGCAGAAGACGCACGTCGGTTCACTAATCATTTTGGATTTATGTAAGATTAAATAGCATACTAACCATTCACAGAATGAGCGCCCTGGTTTTGGTAAACCAGCAGTTGAAAGCTTTTCATAAGTCGGGAAAGCAGAAGATGGTCATTCCACTAGTTACTACATAGAATGTGTTTACTGTGGCCTTTTGCCTTTGGCTGTGACAGCATGTCACAGGTCAATAGCCTAGGACTGAATTGCTGTGTAGCAGCCTTGAATTCCAGGTGACACGGTTGTGAAAGTATCATCTTGAATACAAGGTGTGACTTTTACATGGTTTGACAATGGAAATGTGTAAAGCTGCGAGGTTCAAGAAATAGAGCCGAGTTGCCTCTTCCTAATGTTGCTGATGACTTTCTCCTCAGTGTTGGCATAGCAGTGATGTAGCCTACAGTTCACTGGTCTGACTAACAGTTCTCATGATTCTTTTGTTGACAGTTTAACAGCTTCAGTTTGAAATGCTGTGGTCAGGTCTCACTCGAAATTGCTCAACTCTTTGGCTGTAGTCATAACTAAATGTCAGTAGGTAAATAAATGTGCAGGTCTAATCAGACCAAAAAAGACTCTTTGGGGTTGGGGGGGCCACCAGTAATCCACTCCAAGAAAGAAGCTGCGGGCTAATTAAAATCTACCCAAGGGCCATAGACCCCCTTGATATAGGCTACAACTACAGATTGTGCACAACAGGTTTTGCTAAGTCTTAGCAAATGTTTTGTTTTGAGGTATGATTCATGTTGACTAAATTGTGCATCTTTGTGTATGTTTGTGCCAAGGGATCATCCTTCAGTGATAAAGAGGCGCTTCACTAGTGTGCTGGTTGTGTCAGCTCTATCACCAGTCTTTGTGTGGGCATGGAAAGAAGTCACAGGCATTCAGGTGAGATCTCACTGATATACTTTTTATGACTCGTAGTTCCTGTTGAACAAAGACTTCTCAACCTGCAGTCTACTGCAGAGCTGCTGCACCTGTAGCGCTTCCAAACTTTCACAAAGTGCCTGCTCCCTTCTTCAGTCTTAGCCTGATGAGTAATAAAGTCTGGCGCATTGTGTATGTTGTGTAACACAATGTATGTTACACTAAAGCTTCTACAGGTTCACTCATTGTGGTGTTTCTTACATATGTTGATCTTCAAAAAGGCAGATGTTGACAGACATGTCAGACTGCCCTTAAGTCTTGTGCTTCAGGTGTGGTTTGTCTGAAGTACTAATGTAAAACAGACTATAGCCACACATATGAAAAGTCATATTGTCTCTGCATACCTTCTCTGGTATCTGCAGCAGAGAAATTGTCCTGTGCATTAGTAATGGTGAAACGTGGCATGTGAATTGGTAATTGTACAACATAGTTTTGTTTTTTAAACATGGCAGAGGCACATTCAGAGTCATTGTAAAGTACTCAGACAAGTGGCCACACAAAACAGATGTTATGCGTTAATGCACCAAGTTTCAGCCCTTTTATAATAGCACTAATTCACTTAAGGCTTGTAGCTTATCACTTTAGACTAAGACATAAATGAAATCTATAAGCTCAGTTGGGCCAGAGTGCAGTATGGCTCAGAAAGGTCAGAGAATATTATCTCACTTATGCTTATTATAAAATCTGTACAGTCAGTCATTTTTTGCTTGCTTGACTTTTGTTTACGTCTTTTGATTTTATGCCAAACATGACATATCAGGCCAACTGAAATTCAGCAGTGTATCCTCTCCTGATTTGTCTAATTGAAGGGAATCGTACTGTAGATCCAAGTGCACCCTTAATAGCCTTTTTGGGTTCCTAATCTGACTCTGTTTTCTACTACAGACAGGTCCCTCTTTACTAGCTCTAATGGGAATCCGATTCGAGGGACTCGTTCCTGCCATCATCTTGCCTCTTCTACTCACCATGGTAGGAAACCTTTATCTTTCAGAATATTTCATTGGGAGCATGAGCACTTTCTCTGAGGAGTTCCCCAAAACAATGTAATGCTAAAATATTGTAAAGTAGCTTGTAAGTTTCAGTGTAAGCTTGGCAGGTTTTCAAAAGCATGTGCTGCTTGATGTCCTTTTTTTAATTGTACAAGCCACTGATTTCCAGTCTTCCTAGCAATGTGTTTTATTTATTTATTTATTTATTTATTTATTGTGTGTCATTTTATCTAAGGCATTTAATTCCTAACAGATCTGAAGGTTTTTCCATCTCTACATTCACTTTCTACTTCTCAATCACGGATGTCTGTGAACAATGTTATGCTGCATTTCTGACATAGTGGTCGTACCACGTATGATGGCATGCAGCAATACATTGCACTAGTGCCTTAATAGTAGTAATATTTTATATGTATAATAACAAAATAGATTTTATTTCATTGTAAAGTGTGACTGTAGAGTGTTTCTACTGTGCATATGACAATAAAACTCTTGAATTCAAACACGAATGAATTTGTTGAACCTCTGTGAAACTGGCAGTGTTCCAGTCATGTGATGAGTTCGCTTTGCTGTCTCAGGTACTATTTCTGGGCCCTCTTATCCAGCTAGCTATGGACTGTCCCTGGGGCTTCATAGATGGAATCAAAGTGGCTGTCGGTGAGGAACTTGAATCGTTCATTACTTACAAAGTGTTTGTGCATGTCTTCAAGTTTTATCAGCTTTGCTCTTAGACACCTTTCACAGGGTTGGACTGGCATGAGATATTTTGCTGGAAAGAGACTGTCTTGATTTATTTAGTACTGCGATGAGGACAACAATGCAGGTTTTTATTCCAAATTTCGTGTGAACATCTTTCTTATGTAGTTGTAGATCACATATGTGGCCGTGTTGCCATCATAGGAAGTTGTTGTGTGTGTTTTTTTTTTTTTTTTTTTTTTTTTTTTAACATCAGTGATGGCAAAAATGTATCACAATACTTCAAGACATTTTCACAGTACATGATGTGTTCTGACACACAGATGCAAGGTGCAGTTAAGGTAAACAGCCACCGAAAACTATCAATACAGTGAATTGTAGTCAATGTTTCACATACTGCACTGCGCTTAATCCAGTTACACAAGTCTAATGATGCTTTCTCTGCAATGAAACATGGAGTCGGTCAGCATTCTTTGAGTGCTGACTATATTCACAGTATGCGTAGAAAAGCGTACCATTTGTCAAGAGAAAAAATATATTATGATAAAAAATAAATATTGTTATATTGCCTATTTTTATTTTGTCACATTTTACATCACATATCACCATTATCCAACAATAAGCTGCTAAGAGTCTGCTGATTTTAAAATCCTGCATATCAAGTCCACCCACCACAGCGTTACTTTGAAGTTCATTACTTTGAAGTTCTGTTGCATGGCAGAACTAGTGGAGCTTAATGGTTATCTTCCTTCTTGCCCACAGATCCACGGTTCTGGGCGCTGTGTGCGAGTGATATGCGCTGGTTGAGGAATCAGGTGGTGGCCCCGCTAACTGAAGAGCTGGTGTTCCGAGCTTGCATGTTGCCCATGCTGGTGCCCTGTGCTGGACCCTCCACAGCCATCTTCACATGCCCACTCTTTTTTGGTGTGGGTGAGTGTGAACTATTATTTTCAGACTACATCTCTGTGAAGATTAGAGCTTTAAGATGGCAGGTTTGGTGTGGTTTGGCTGTGCATTAAGGCTGGCCCAAACTGCAGTTTACAGGCTTTAAATACTCATCCTTAAAATCAACCTTAAAATCAACCTTAAAAACCTAAAATTCACATTTGTTCATTTTAGAGTGATTTTTTTTTTTTTATAATCGCAGAATTCCAGATTTCAATAACAAATGGTTTTATACTTTTGTACCTCTCTTTTTACGATGGATGTACCAAAGATGCCAAGAGACAGATGATGTAATGTAGGGGTGGGTGATATGGCAAAAATATGATACTTTTTCACGACACACATGTGCAGCATTTTCGGAGGTTGGAACAGACAAAATAGGATTTTGTCACATACTATAAATACCACTAAAATACAACAAATCTTCAGTTGTTTTTTTGTACATCTTACAAAACCAATTATTTATATTTAGTGTTTTGACAAACTGCGCTGCACTAAATGCAAATAAACAGGACTAATTATCTTGTAATGAAACATGCAATTGGTGTTCTTTAAATTCTAAAGATATCCACGATATGCTCAGAAAAGAGTGTTGTGACAAAATTTAAATAGTGTCATATCGCCCACTCCCACTGTAACATTGTCAGATAACCAGTGTCTGACTGGATTTTTGCTTACCAAGATTGTGGCTGTGATATATGGATGTAAAATCTTTGGTTTTATAGTCAGTTTAGCTGGTTTAACGTTGTTGAATACACAGTGAAGTTCATGGTCCATTGCTAACGTAGTGGTCCAAGTTTAGTCCCATTGCAAGTAAAATAACTTTGATAGGCAAACCTAAATCATAACTCTGCTTCTTCACCTGATTGTCATTCAGCAGTCAAAACTAGACCCTAAGAAGTTACTATGTATTTGGCCGTTTGTATTTGTTTAAATATTGTTTGCCATGTTATCTCTCACTAACTAATCTTGCTTCAGCCTTTCAAAGAAAAGGGGTGACTTGAGAAATCATAGGGGGATTGTGGCTGTGTTCAGCCTTTAGCTATCGTTACCT
Organism: Pygocentrus nattereri; assembly: GCF_015220715.1. Lineage (NCBI taxonomy): Eukaryota > Metazoa > Chordata > Actinopteri > Characiformes > Serrasalmidae > Pygocentrus > Pygocentrus nattereri. The sequence continues at coordinate 32,553,955 of NC_051212.1, forward strand.
GGACGATGATGTGAATTTATTTAATTTATGTTTGTAAAATAAATAATCAGATATCATGTACGTTTGTAAGTAATTGCCAGTTTCATCTGGTTTTATGTTAAAATGTTTTTAAAATGTGATATAAAAGCCTTTAGGTCTAGAATTCTGACGAAGCTTCTGAATACTAAATAAGGAATCAGATGCCAACATAACGAATGAGCGTCTTCAAGTTATTCAGGCAGCCTTACTATGAATTGATATGATCTCTTGATGTTCTGGTTTATAGTTTATAGTTAATTTGGTTTATATTTCCTTCTGTGCATGTCTTTGATTCCAGCACATTTTCACCACGTGATTGAGCTGCTGCGTTTCAGGCAGGGCACCATCTCAGGGATTTTTCTCTCTGCAGGTACGTTATGCTTCAGTTAAAGAACTGTAACCTCCAGATAAGCTTCTAGTTCATAAAGTTCCAATTTTGCCCCATAATGCATTATGGCTGTTTTTCTTGCAGTATTTCAGTTCTCCTACACTGCAGTATTTGGAGCGTATACTGCCTTTATATTCCTCAGAACAGGTACGTTTGTTTTTTACACACAACTCTACTACTAACAGTTTTTCTGATTAGGTATAGTGCAGGCTGTAATTGAATTGGTGCACAATTTTTTGGCTATATTCTATAGCGGTAGATGTAAGTACGCTCATGGTCATTATTTTCATCATCATTTATGGAGTACAGAGCCAAAACATTGTTTCCCTCTCCAGTATGGATGGAAAATATGACGATATTCATGAGTATCATGATAAATTCCAGCACACTGCATTATAATAGACTTATAGAAGCTTATAGTGGATATCATTAGTATTTGAAGAACACTGAACAACTACATGTTTCATTACAAAAACAAAGCTTAATTATTCCTGTTTAACTGAATTTATTTTAGTGCAGTTTTTTTAACTGTTATTATTTTTATATTAATTTTCAAGTGTGACACCACTTTTTTTTTTTTTTTTTTTTTTTTTTTTTTGTCTGTTCCAATGCGTTAGGCCTTTGGGGCAGCCTTACTGGGGGTCATTTATACGATCATTTATGTGTTATATTTCTGCTATATTGCATACTACTGCTCTCCAGTGACGTCTGTACTGTATGTTTGTGCTAGTCTCTTTGTGGTATAATAATCATAGTTTTGTAATTGTCTGGATAAAAATCTACATTTTGTAATTATGCTGATATTTTAACTTTTCCATATGAGCCGTAGTTTACGTTTTCAGTATTTTTTCCCTACAAAGCACTTTTTTTTTAGCAAGATAAAGATAATAATTATTTAAAGATGTAACAGTGCATTGTGACCTTGTGATATTGCAGCACAAAATTGTGATAAGATAATGTGTATATACTTTTAATTGTCCCATATAATGTGGTTGCATTGTTTCAACACAAGTTTGCAAACAATCGGTGCAAATCAACAGATCACTACATCATTACTACTGCTTCCCAACTCTAGTGTTTTTAGTAAGCTGCACAACAGCATGACATTAGCCATAATTTTCTTCATTGCCAATTTTCTACTTTCAAATTTCGTTCACAGTTATGACGGGATCTTCTGTTCTGTCTTCTGCAGGTCACCTAGTTGGCCCTGTGCTGTGTCATTCTTTCTGTAATTACATGGGTTTCCCGGCTGTGAGTACGGCTTTGGAGCATCCACACCGTCTCACCGTTCTGTCCTTCTACGTGCTGGGAGTGCTTCTGTTCCTCATCCTTCTCTTCCCCATGACTGACCCTCTCTTCTATGGCTGGCCCACACCTGTCTGCACCCTGACCACCACACTGGGCTCTCTCTGCTCCTGATCCCCCACATCCTCTCCACTCTCTGCCCTGGCGTACACCCTTTCCTTCATTCTGCTCTTCTTCAGAATCCATGCTCTTTTCCTCCTGAGAGGCCACCGATGCCTCCAGGCTGTCTGCTCTGTAGTGGGCTTAACAGGGAGAACAGGGGCCCTGTGGGGAACAGGTATGAGAACTCTGTGTTTCTGTGGATTCGGTGGATGAAGTCCATGTACTCGATGTCTTCAAGTTGCAGCAGCCACAGCTCAGCCACAGCTCAGCGCAGTGCAGCAGACACCATCAGAATTGCCACCGACATCGAGCACCGAGTACGTTGTCAAATGAAGTTGTGATGAGTCCGACTTTGAGTTTGATGAAGACGGGTATTTATACGTTGCTGCATGTTCACCATGTTTATATGACGATATTTGTATATTTGGAATTGGCCGCATTTGGGTAAAGAGTTTTATGGTTCCACTAGAAAGACTTATACACTGTATTTTGCATTTACCGCAGGAGATAGACAACTTCTTGCATTTTGTTTTTCTTTTTGGATTCTTGGCTCAAATTGACACATAAGCTGCTTTTGTCTGGTGCTTTTACTTGAAGAACTGGGTTCAGATCTGCCCTGAAGTTCTCTGAAACCTTCAGCTTTTCTCACACACTTTGTACCTAAGAATTAATCCACAGGACATTGGTCATTAACAGCTGGTTTGGTTTTAAATTATTAAAATACAACAAAATTTTTGTCATTAGGAACTTTATTTTTTTAAGGTATTTGTATATTTGAAGCATAATGTTGTTGGAATTTAAAATTCTGAACTGTGTGCAGAGTAGCACCCTTAGAGCATCGCCTTATGGCTAGATTGTCCATATAGCAGACCTCATTTAATTAAAGCACTTGCATAAATTAATGGTACTCGTACTATGGGTCAAAGCTAACTTTTCTGTCAGGCATTTACAGAATATACCAAGCTTTATGGATTGTAACATACCATGCACATATAGAATTTGTCGACCAGTAATGAATATTTTATGCACAACCTTAGGAATTGCTTTTACATGTACGTACCAAGGCATGTTATTACTACAATAACCAAAAGTAGGTTTACACTAGGATTTGATCTCAGGCCATTGCTTTGCCAAGAAGAAAAATTCAGTGCTTTAACTTGTGTAATGACATACAGCACACTGCGTCACATGACTGATGTGTACTTTGGTGCCTGAAGTATTTATCAGTGCTGACATTTGCATATGACTTGCATATGATGCCCCCTAAAACAGATTGCTAACTATCCATCTTTTTCATCGTGGTGTGACTATTAAGCCTTGTTTTAGTTTGGAAGGTGGTAGAATCTTGTGAGCCCTTTGTTATAAAGTGCTGGAGAAAACTGACCACTACCCTGCATGCTGCTACACTGCTGAAATGTGGACAGAAACGTACACTATCAGTTAATGCTGGCATGAAATTGCTCTGATGCAGAAACTTACATCTGCTATTTTGTTTCGTGTAACGTGTTGCGTATATCTTGTAGGTCAGCATAGATGGAGGCGAAGCACATTTGTTCGGATAATATGGGTATCTTTTTGCAATGCTTTTATTTTTGGCTGTGTGCTTTCATCTGGAGTGTAAACTGTAAAATCTATACTTTTCAAGAAGAACCACAATAGGATCATTTTTAAAGTTAACATTTTGGATAGTACTTCCACTTCGTTCCTTCTTTAATCTACCCATGCTTAGCTCATGATGTTGCATTGGTTTGTTTTCAGTTTTCACAAAGTTGACTGGTTCAAATAGGTGCTATATGTGTTAAGCTAGTGAAACGCTGTGAAGTGTGTAGTTATTGTTGTTGCATGTGTGAAAGATCATTTAATCAAAGTGAATTTCTAGCAATAAGAACAGGTGGGACCAAATCAGGGATTTCCATGTTGTTCCAGTTTAATGTTTGGCCCTTCCTATTTGCAAAATAGTTGTTATAATACCAGGACAATGAGTGACAGTTTGTCACACTTGAACCACTGAAGCAGAGGTACGAGTGGTCGTTGCCAGCACTTGTCATGTCTGAAATAAGCCAGCCTGTGGTTAGCTATCACAGGACTGTTGTAAATGTGCCATAGTGTATTGGATCAACTAGCTAAACTGTGCTTGACGAGTTAAAGCTTGATCTAGGAGTCTTAAAGGACAGACCTGTTTACATGTGGAGGAAGTTATCTACCAATGCTGCTCTGGATTCAGTTTGTCTGCTGCATATTTACTGACTTATCACTCTGACTGCCTCGGCTCAGAGGCTGCTGCTTTGTGCTGGTGTGCTTCTTATGCATTTTCAGTCACCAGAGGGAGCCAGAGCACTGTGTTGTGTAGAGTTGTTTTTCTTTTCTTTTTTAAGCATAGCTGTCAAAAGCCCATAATTATTAACAGCAGACAGTGAGACAGCCTGTCTGTGATTTAGCCCTGAGTTATCTAACAAACAAAGGCATGTTGCGTTTGAAGTATTTTTCTGCCTGTGTTGGTGCAGTCCCAGAACTAACTTGCCTGACTGGTGGTTTAACCCCTTAAACTCTAAGTTGGTCATTCAGTTGTTCAGTGCATGAGTCATATTAGTATTAACAGATGGACAGATGTTTAGATTAGACCAGTATTTCAAACAAATATTTAAAATCTTGTATTCTGGAAGGGCAGGATGTTTAGGTGATATTGGGCCACTGGTCTAAAATGCATTTGTTATTTATTTCACTGCATTTGTTCTCTACAACCAAATTTTATATTTCTCTATGATGCTTATTCCAGGTAGATTTCTGCACATTGACAAAGTTTATGTATCCATATCAGCAATTATGTACGAAAATATTGGATTTCAGCTTCAGCCCACAATTCCCATGCACCCCTAACAGTTATATCTTGTCTCGTGAAAGCATCTTAAACCCTGGTTGGACTGGAGGAGTGTTAGCTGGGGATGTGCTGTCATTCAAATAATTACTGAAGAGATGTCATTTTAATTTAGTACGAATCTGCATTGTCTGTAGTTTTTACTTATTAGAAATTATTATTAAATAATAGTTTCGGGGTAAATGACCTTCTACAATTTGCCAAACCTAATAGAAAACAGCACCTCCTTTTTTTTCTTTTTCTTTTTTTTCTTTCTTCTTTGTGACCTAACTGCTAAAATGGAGCTTGATTTGACCCCTTAATCCTCAGATTCATGACAATGGGTGTCAGCCCACACTACATCTCATTTAAAAGTCTCCTCCCTCAACCAGTGTTGCATTTTGTTTATTTATTTATTTATTTTGGTGCCATCTTTGCCATTTAGTAGCATAAAATTGCATTCAGAATTGGTGCCTGTTGCTCAGCATTGACATGAATGTCTGCATGATGCTGTTGCAATTTGGGTTAATTTAGGGAAAATTACAGTTTGAATTGACCGGTCAACTCGCACACAGTTGACCTTACTGCACCTCTTCTGGTTAAACTAACACATCTAGAATAGGGCATTAGAATTAGTCAGCATATTTAATACAGCTCATTAAGAGGCTGTTGTAAGAATACTGTGAGGTTAATCAACATATTTCTAGACATTTTTACACAAATCATAAACAAAATAATCTTGCTCTGCTGGCAGATTTTCTTTACTTAACAGAATAACCTAAAATGTACATTAAAAAGTATAAATGCCTATTAAAAAGGATGAATATTCTTACATCAGTCTAAGATGCTTTCACAAGCCATGATGTTATTTTTTTGTAGTATAATCTTAATCTTAAGGCTCATTCTGTGGCTACTGAACAATTCCTAGTAACTACTAAGACAGTACTATGGAAGTATTTGTATTTCAGCATTTAGGAAGGTAAATATTAGTCAGCTAATGGGTCCTCTGTGTTTAAGGGGTTACATCTGCCTGGAGTCATTTTTACTAAATTAAGGTCAGTTCTGAAAACAATAACTGAAACAATGGACTGAAACAATAACTGTTAACTTTTTGTAGGGCTGGAAAACTTCTCCCATATGGCTGAGTCAGGAATTAGAGCTTCGCTCTGTGCTGCTGGCAGACGTCCATTTTGCCTCTTCAGTTTTCAGCAAAGTAAGAAATATGGCTGCTCTTTAGTGGAGAAGCAGGCTGTCACCCCGTTGATTGATTACCTGTGGAACTGAAGTATGTTCCAGCATCCTCTGTGTGCTGAATATGCATCAGACCCTCTGTCGCTGGCTCTCAGTGCACTCTCAAACCTGCAAAACTTCTTTGTTAGTTTGTTTCTCAAAAGGTTTGATTTAATAGTGTCTCGTTGGAACTGTAGTCAGTTGGATTGCTTAACCTAAACAGCTTTTTTCCCCTCCTCAAATGAGAATAACCTGTTCGTCTGCACTGCTCCTTTGCTCTCTGAATGTGTTTGTTTTCTTTACTCTGTTATTTTTAAAGAAATGGTTTCCAACCAAACATTTGCATCTGCTGTGAGCTCAAGCAAAGACGCTTTGAGTGCACATCTAATGTATGAACAGGAGGAGCAATAGACATTAGAATCTATTTTTGCAAATTAAAAAGTAGCAATGTACTATTTCTTTAAATAGAAAAAGACCAGTGAGCATGTTTTGAATTGTGGGATACAGCTATACAAACGTACTGTTTTTTTTGATGAGACTGGTTGTAATTATCAATACTTCAAATGTTTATACTGAGGACTTATATTTTATAATCAAATCTATTTTGGACTTACATGTATAGATGATGTACATGCAACAGGCTGTTTTTGACTAAGGCCACGTGCAGTGCAGTTTGCTGCGCCTCACAGAAGGACATATATTTTATGACAATCGTTTTGGGGTCTTTCAAATCACTCTGCAAAAACTCTTTGCAAATAAACAGAATTTTGTAAACCAGCTATTCAGAGTCTTCATTCATCTGCCTTGTCTCAGAAGTTCATCATCGTTTCATCAGTTCAGCCTATAAAAAGCTTCGTAATTGGTTTTATAAGTAAAAACTTATGCACAAAGGTGATTTTTATTTTTTTTTTTTTTTTTTACACCAACACAGATCTCGCTTCATATTAACTTCTGCTTTTTTTTTTTTTTTTTTTAAAGCATTTTATTTATAGATTTTCATTTGACAGACAAGGTAAGAAGAAACAATCCCTTTATATCCTGCCCCCCCCCAATGCCATACATGTACATAAAGGTGTATATAAAATGCAAATGTATATAAATATACATAGTGTCACCTATACCTCTGTATAATACAGTTACATATACATAATTATACACCAAGAAGATTAAAAAAATGCATAAAAAACTAGAGGGGACCTACGTACGTGATAAGTGCACACTGTTTCTGAACTGTATCGTTCTGGACCAGGGACTATACTAAATTACTAATACCCTACTCTAGTTTACGCATCCCTGAATCTCGTTGACTCATGCATATGTATAGAAAAATCACAGCAGAGTGTATCAGACAAGGGATATGCTATCAATATATTCTGCAAAAGGAGCCCAGGTTTTGATAAATTTAACACTGCTTCCGATTCGATTATATCTCATCTTCTCCAATGGAATCGTTGCCAGTACTTTTCTGACCCATTGTTTGAATTGCTCCGGCCCAGCAATGTGGCAAAAACTGCTTTTTACAGTAAGATCAATGTTGAAGTAGGGCTGTCACGATTCCTTGATTAAGCTCAGTTGTTTAATTAGTTCCTCAGTTCATTATTCGTTCATTGATTTATCAAACACAATATTTGCCTGTGGCATGCATTGGCAGGGATTGGTTGGCAATTTGCTTGATGATAGTCATTTGCAAAAGTTCAAATTACATGTTGTTGATTTTTCTGAATGGAAACAGCAGTTCTCAGCCTTTTTCACCCACGGCCCACCTGTTTATGACCACAAAGGCCCACAGGTTGAGAAACACTGCTCTACAGGGAGCTAAATATGGTATTTTCTGCACATTTTAGTGCACAACTTCTGTTTATTTTCTTAATATATGGGGGAAAATAATGCATAAAATATACAATGTGCCCTCATTTTTGCACTTTTTCCAATCTGATAATAAACATTAATTGTGCATTAAAATGTGCAGAAGTGTGTTCTCTGTAGAGGTTGCGTTGACTTGTCTTCAGTTCGAAAAACAAAACTTATGTAATCAGGAGCACACAAACTTTGGCATATGGCTGCACACATTTTAAGCTCTACTGTTACACTGTTAACATGTAACTGGTTTTATTTGACTCAGATAAGTACGTTGAATGAACCAACGCAAAGCACATTTTTAGTTTAGATGAAGAAAAGCAACATTTTGCGTTAGTTCAAACTTCGAAAACCTCTTCGAATCGACTTCTTCCCGCTTCCACTTTTTACAGTGTGGTCTCTCTTCTGGTAAATAAGAGAGACCAGTGGACACAGTCATTTAAATGCATTTTTTAATAGACCATGCATGATTTGTTTTTGTTCAGTTAAGGCTATGTTTATCATTTGGCCTGATTACTCATTTAATGATTAATCATTAAAGTAATTGTAACAACCATGCACTTTGAAGCAAATGGGACTTCAGTTATTGCTGTCAAGTGTATCAGCCCACTAGATGGAGATGTTGCATTTCCATGACAAAGTCTGCACATTCTGGTACCTCTTGGTCAAGTCATGGTGATAATTAAGGGGGATTATAAATTAACATAGCTTATTAGTTGGGTTTTACGTGACTATGTTATACGGAATGTCAAAAAAGAACTTTCTAATTCATTTACCAATGAATTCCCTCCAGGTCAGTATGCAGATTCACCTGCTCAATCCATCTGCATACAGTTCATAATAAGCAATGTCCTTTCCCACTGGCTATTGATGTGCAAGTCTCCCTGGTGTGCAGGTTATTTCAGTCCAAACCCTTATTTATTTCTCCTGTCAACAGCACTGCTTCATCGAGTGGAAATGTGCATGTGCATGTGTACGTGTACGTGTATGTGTGTGCATCTGCGTGAGGTGAATCCAGGAGGCTTGTAGACTCTAAAGCACTGTAGCACTGAGTATTGATTACAAAAACACACCACGCTGTCACAGCACTTCAGGCATGAGAAACAATTGGTGGAATGGGGCTTTTGGGTCGTTCTATTTCGTCTGAAACGCAATAGTCCTTTAGTCTTATGTATCTATACTGATTATTTATAAGACATATTTTAGACAGCTTCATTAACTTGGTTGAATTCTTCTTTTTCATTTCTTGTATAGCTCCACCACAACTGATGGACTGCATCCCTCCTTTGATGCATCTTCTGAGGCATTGTTGTGCATTCTTTTCTTTGTCCGCTACTCGTCATTTACTTGAAGAAGGCACCCTTGTTCACAGTTAACGTCATGAAAAACAGCACAATAGTGCTTATTACTCATGTTATTATGAAGATGATAGAAGTGTAGACAAGAGTGGCTTCTTAAGTGCAGTCAGTCATAGCCCTAGTGTTATTTAGATGAAGATAATGAGTGTGTAAATGTGTTGCATTGATGATGAGTTAAGCTGTTGGCTTTCACATTTCATTACGTGTGACTTAGTCCTACAGAGGCTTCAGAAGGCCAGCAGAAACAAGACTCAACCCGAGACTAAACCCTATTGATTTGTTGGCTTAGGGCAAAACTTCACAGCTCATAAATACTGATCCAGGGTGTGATGTTGGACTACAGTGACAGTGGGGGATGAATGAAATCTCCAAGGGTACAACACTGTTCTCCTTTCATCTTTTCTGCTGTCATTTTATCCTGCCTTGAAGTTGTAGTGGAATGTTTTCTGCTTTTCTTTTAAGATTCTTTTTTCCCATGAACTAACTTCCATGATAGAAAAAACTCACCAGATCCTGTAGCTAAACAGCAGCAGTTACATTGAAGCCTGAATTTTGTGAAAGGTTCAATTTTAATGTTACTTAAAGACCTCTACACTCAAAATTAGTGATGTGTGTTACTTTTTATGGCTAATTTTGATATTTGAGTATATGTAAGAGTTAATGAATGAATGGTTAACTGTGGGGAAGGAGTGAAAAAAAATTCAATCCAGTGCAAAATGTGATAGGTGATAACACTGGTGTTACAACAACACTTGTTTTATTATTCAATAATAGTTCAGGGAAATCTGTCAGTGCTGGCTAAACTGTAAACTTAAATTCCTAACTGGTGAAAGTTGTTACTAGAGCGCAGACTTCACATTTTTCCATTAAAGGCAGAACTTAACTCAGTACTTCTGTAGTTAGATAGTTGATGCTATGTATGAGCTAATGAACACACACACACACACACACACACACACACACATATATATATACTCTTTAATATGTTGTATCATGATTTGATTTTATTTAAAGATGGGATGTATAGTGGGAACATAGGTATACTCCCTTAAAATATGCTAAAAGAAAATTTTAATGTCGTAACCAGACATTTTTAGCTGCAGAACATGTATTCACTAACCTTACTACTGTAACTGACCAGCAAAGGTACAGAGATTACCATTTTTGTTTTATTTTCTTTGGTATAAACATTGTATATAACTCAATAAACCATTTATTAATCAATGTACATTATGTTTAATGATTTAAATTTCACATTTAGGGGTTTGAGACAAGTGTTGATTTTAGGCATCTAGAATTTCTGTACATGAGCTTTCATTAGCTATTGTTAACACTGACCTCGTAGCTACAGTGCAAGACTGAAGAAGCCAACTTTACACACCATACATGTCTTGTCTGATGGACTAAACTGTTCGACATTTTGGGAAGGTGTAAAATTATGTAATTTATAAGTTGACTTTCTGGAGGAGTACACTATATTTTCAAAAGTATGCACTTGCTTGCCTTCACACGCATATGACATTGAGTGAGATCTCATTCTTAATCCATAGGGTTTAATATGATGTCGGCCCATCCTTTGCAGCTATAACAGCTTCAACTTGTATGGGAAGACTTTCCACAAGGGTTAGGAGTACATTTGTGTGAATTTTTAACCATTCTTCCAGGAGCACATTTGTGAGGTCAGACACTGATGTTGGACAAGAAGGCCTGGCTTGCAGTCTTTGCTTTAATTCATCCCAAAGGTGTTCTATCAGGTTGAGGTCAGTTCTTCCACACCAAACTCGCTCATCCACGTCTTTATGGACCTTTGGAACAGGAAGGTGCCATCCCTAAACTGTTCCCACAAAGTTTGGAGCATGAAATTGTCCAGAATCTCTTGGTCTGCTGGAGCATTAAGAGTTCCTCTCACTGGAACTAGGGGGCTGAGAAACAACCCCACACCATAATCCCCCCTCCACCAAACTTTACACTTGGCACGATGCAATCAGACAAGTACCATACTCCTGGCAACCGCCAAACCCAGACTCGTCCATCAGATTGCCAGACGGAGAAGCCTGATTTGTCACTCCAGAGGACATGTCTACACTGATCTAGAGTCCAGTGGTGGTGCTTTACACCACTGTATTTGACGCTTTGCTTTGCACTTGGTGATATAAGGCTTGGATGCAGCTGCTCAGCCATGGAAACCCATTCCATGAAGCTCTCTACGCTGTTCTTCAGCTAATCTGAAGGCCATGTGAAGTTTGGAGGTATGTAGCGACTGACTCTGCAGGAAGTTGGTGACCTCTGCGCATTATGCGCCTCAGCATCTGCTGACCCCACTCTGTTATTTTACGTGGCGTACCACTTCGTGGCTGAGCTGCTGTCATTCCCAATTGCTTCCACTTTGTTATAATACCACTGACAGTTGATTGTGGAATATTTAGTAGCAGGGGAGTTTCATGACTGGACTTGTTGCACATGTGGCATCCTATTATGATACAATGCTAGAATTCACTGAGCTCCTGAGAGCGACCCATTCTTTCACAAATGTGTATAGAAGCAGTCTGCAGGCCTAGGTGCTTGGCTTATACACCTGTGGCCATGGAAATGATTGGAACACCTGAATTCAATGATTTTGATAGGTGAGTGGATACTTTTGGCAATATAGTGTTTCACTTTAACTGCTTACTTTTCTTGCTTTATCTCCACTTCTCTGTTTCTGTCTACACTCTTCCATCTCATTAATTCATTCACACTGCCATCACTCAGCTGTATTCCCTGAGTGGCTGTTTTGGAGGGAGTTAAAGTTTAATGAAAGGAGAGGGAGATGAGATTGTGTGATGAATCTCTTCTCTAGCAGCTGCTGAAGGCTAAGCAGTTTTCCGTTAATCACCGGAACAGGAACCGTTCACATCTGTCTTTGCCAGCAGCCACAGAGTTTAATACACCAGAAGATGCTACATCTGTCATGCAAAGAGTTTACTTCAACCATGAACTCCTACTATGTGCGCCTGGGTGTGAAAGAGTGCAAGAAAGAGATGAATTTGAAGCCCGGCAGGAGGTGGAAGTACTTTACAGCTAATACTTGAACTGTTATCCAGACTGACACTGAGACATCCATAATTACATTGTGTCGGCCAGTCTCTCTGTCTACAGCTCTTCCACCCCTGCATTAGCCCTTTGATTGCCAGTCACCGCCCTTCACACCGCTTCATCAAACAGCCCTCATGCATATGTAGATGGCCAGCCCAGGCCAACAAATAGCAACACTCTCTTGTGGAAGATAACTAGCAATTTAGTCACTCCCAATACAGGATGTATTCAGGATGTAGCCTGTAGTTCAGCTTAGCAAAAAATTCCCCTTCATGAATGCAGGAGGTTTGTAATTTATGCAGATGTTGTAGTGAGAGATGGTGAAGAGCACTGAATAGAAGTGGCCGTCTCCAGGCCTCCAGAGTAGACACTGTTTGGTTGGTTTGTCCATTCTGATGTGATACATATTAGTAGCACATAACTTTCAGAAGCTCTGAAGTTCTTACATGCGTGTAATGTTTTCGAACACATTTGGTGCATAATCATTATTTAGGTTAGATTAGGAAATTGCTTAGGTTGTCCTCAGGTATATGCAGGTTCCTCAAGCTTGATTGCCCTGGAATGTCCCCACAGGTGCATTACTGTCTGAGAGTGGACATTTTGTCTCAGTCAGTTTTCACCTATCATAGCAGTGACAAAGTATTGACTGTGTCCATTTGAGAAAACCACATTCTGGAATATGATGCAACTGGAAACAACAACCATATGTGTGAATGTGAATCCAATGCACATTACTTTTATCATTATGGTTGATTTTTATTATTTCATCTTTCATTCTGTATATTTTATGTTATCAAGTATTTTGTGTTTTTTTTGTCTGGAAAAGTAATACACAAATATTTCATATATCAACTGTTTTCCATAATGTAAAAATATTTTTTATAGAATTTAAGGCATCATGAATTTCTCTGCTTAAGCAAACTACTTTGTTCATAGTGGTCGGATAGGGCAGTGGATAACACCACTACCCCTCACAGTGAGTAGTGTAGAACACTACACTATACTGCTACAGGCTGTGAAATAATGTGTTAAAGTCAAAGTGAATGGGAAATCATACTGCATTTTTCTTCTGTACCATGAAATATTTCTAATTGAAACACTGTACGAGGGTGTGTCTGTAAGCTGGCTGAGTGTGTGCACTATAGGTGGGGTGGTGGGGGGATGTGTACAGTTGCAGCAAACTAATAACATGATTAGATGGAGGAAACATGAAATAATGAATTGATATTTTTCCCTTGATGACATTTTGGAGGTGGCAAAAGTCATTACATTTTTCTAGAAGAAAACAAGAAAAAAATTATTTTAAATGATATAGTATGATGAATTGAGCTTAATATGACCTGAGGCATGAATTAAGAAGGTGTTGTGATGACTCCTTTATTATAAACAAGCCACTGAGGTGTTGATGGCAAATGCTTTTATGGAAGTAAGTCAGTTTACTACATTGCAGACAATTTCCATGTATTGCAGTACTATTTCCCACAACATGGTCAAAAATCTATAAGCTTCCCACATCAAGCAACACCTGATTTCTTTTTCCTGCGCCCGACCTTGTGTTTTCACTCAGTAAGTTTAACCAATATGTTGACACAGAGGTTTTACCCTCTGGGCCACCCATGGTGTAAACTGTACATGGCTTATGTATGAACATACATGCATACATACCTACATTCTACATATGCTTTATGTAAATATGGCCCAGACTTAATGTCAAGGTTAAAAAAGGTCCATTTTGATTTCATGTTACTCTCTGAGGTTATTAAAAGGTAGCATTAAGAGCCTTTGGGCTACTCTTACCTCTGAAACATGATTAGACAGTGTTGGTGGATAAGATTGTTTGCCAAATGCTATAAATCATTTAATAGAAGTTGTTTCTTTTACAATGCTCTTTCCATGGTTCACAAATTAGTTTTGTACTCCTAAAGCTTGTGGCAGACAACTCAAGTACCAGTTAAAGAAATCAGGCGTTGTTGTGCATAAACATATATTTGAGCAGCATGTGTTTGGTTACAGTTCTGCTCATAAAGCTGCTAGAACTTCATACTACTCACAGAGATTACAAAGGTAACCCCAAGCAGCATTTTACTATAACTGACATACTGTAGATGCCTCTTTCCTTTTCATCCACTGAGCTCTGTAACAAATTTACATTTGAATTTTAATGATACAATTGACAAAAATAAATAGCTTTTTTGGTTTAAATTCTTCCTTTGATCCAACAGAGATGTACCATGAGTTCTTCTTGATATTGTGTATTCAAGCTTCAACATTGTTTATACAGAATTTGTCTCTGAGTTTATAACTAATATGAGATCAACCACCTGCATGATTGATCCTGTGCCCAATACTCTTTAAGAAATAACTAAAATAACTCCCATACCACAGGAATTGACCAGGAATTGATCAGAAATTTTGATTGCTTGCTTTCGATATCTTCAATCATTCATGACCAGATAGAAAGATGGCTTGGATGATCTGGTATTGTGCCTGATTGGGTCAACTCCAACCTTTCTGGTGGTTCTCAATTTGCTTTTACTAGTGGTAGAACATTTTATTACTGTATGTAAGGGCATTCCTCAGGGTTTTTCCCTGGGCCCTTTTTCGTTTTTGTGTTTATATGTTTATTTGTGTTTATATTTATATTGTATTGTGTTTATAGGTTGACCTACCACATTGCATTGCTGCACTTTTTCTTGTTGTTCCTATTCTTTAAATTAAAAGTAAACAAAAGTAAGAGTAACATTACTCTTTCCATTGATGGTGCTGGTTGTTCACCATAGTACCCCTGGGATCTAATTATGTCCCCTTCCCTCAGTAGGTTTCCTCACATTGTAGCAACCTCCCTGCACGCTAAGCAGTGAAACGGTCTTTTTGTATAGTGGAATGCATTCATTGATACCTCAAAGAAGTCCCCACTTTTGATTATTTTAAGAAATTACTTCTTAAAATCTTTTCTACTCAGCTCATTCAGATTTATGAGCTCTCCTCTCTTTAGTCGGTGAACTTCCTTCTCACTGCTGTGTTCCTGTATTGGCTGTATTTTGTTTATTTGCATGCTTGTTTATTTACTTTGCTTATCTGTGCATTTTATTTGATCATCTTGTGTTTGTGTTGCGGTGGGCAGTTTACTGTGATATCATTTCATGTTTTTTATTTATTAATTTTTTCTACTCTTGCTTTTCCACAACTAAATCCTGTAAACTTACCATTTTGGAGGTAAAAAGATTTTGTTAGGTCAGCGACCATATATAGATACCATAAAATATACCAGTTATATTTTATTATACTTTATGCTTGGCTTTGATTTGTTTTGTTGGATATGATATAATGTCACTGTGTAATGGATGAAAGCTAAATATCACTTGGCTATATTCACCACACAAGCAGGAAAGAGGCAGTAAATACTGACTTTTTGTTTTATTTGTATAATTTACTGGAAGAAAACTGGCTTGTTTTTGTAATGCCTTTCCTTTCCCTAGACGGGACTGAAAAGCCAAGACATGTGTGATGTCTAAAGTTTGTTATATTACTTTTGCATTGGAGCTAATGAAGCCAACAAGCAGGGGAAAGTGGAGGAAAATACATCTCCTGGGGACTCTACATAAAGCCCAACAATATCTGTGCATGGGTTTAGCGTGTCCAGGTTGATGATGCACAAACCTACACACAGTTAGGAAGTAGAATGGAATGATGGACAGTTTGGTTTTTATGAAATAAAACATCTTAAAAATCAGCAAATCAGGACAAAACACCTCCCCACATGGGATAAGAAGCCCCCCTGGAGTATAATGCATCAATCTGTCATCTAGGTTTTACAGAATGTATAATTTATATGCCAAATCATTTCTTGGCTTTGCATTAAAAAAGTCTTGTTAATCAAAGTAAACACATACAACAAAAACGAATAATTTTGTTAAATTTGAAAATATTTTAAAATGACCTAAGGGTCTTTGTCAATGTATGTTTTAATGATTCTATTCTCCTTCAAATGTTAACAAATAAGTGGCAGTAAAATCAAAACACTTAAAATGAAAATTTGGTTCATGAATTAAGTAGTTATTGTGATTATATATTTACATAACAATATTTCATAATTCATAGTCGTTGTGTTATTATTATTATTATTATTATTATTGTTACAACAATGATTATAACAATAGCAATTTAAACAATTTAAGCAATAGTAGGGGCTCCCGACTGGTGGAACCGTCTAAGCGTTGGGCCTGTCATCAGGAGATTGCGAGTTCGATCCCTGGTGATGTTACAGCCATCCATAGCTGGGAGTCCAAGAGAGCACAATTGGCCTCGCTCTCTCTGGGTGGGTAGGGTGGCCCCCCTTCTCCCCCATCACTCAATGTGATACTAGTCAGTGCAGGCGTCTGTTAACTGACGTAACAGATCTGGTGGTCGTTTCCTCCAAACGCGCTCGGTTGTCCCGTCACGTTGCGTGAGCAGCAGTTCGAAAAGAAGCGGTGGCTGGTTTCGCAGGTCTCAGAGGAAGCCTGTGCTAGCCTTCACCCTCCTAGCATAGCATCGCGTGATAGGGGGAGTCCTAACTAGCAGGTGGAATTGGAGACAATTAAATTGGGGAGAAAATTGAGTGAAAAAACAAACAAACAAAAACCCCAAAGCAATAGTATTCAACATTTAATTGGTAAGTGCAAATGATTTTTGCACAAGACAAAACATATCAGGTGTGTATGTAACTGTATCAACCAGTCAGTTCCTCTTTAATAATATCATCTTTTTGTATGACCAGACATTGAAGAGCTTTCACTTTGAATCAATATCAGTGGGATTCTGTCTTTCTTCATCTATTGATCACAACAGATGTTCCTAGCTTTGATTTGAGGAGCAGATGCCTGAGCAGGCTGTGAATGAAGTCTTGCTGTGTGCCTGCTCATTTCAGTTCATTGCCCTTTACTGTTGCACAGCATGTGAAGGTAGCTGCTCACTAGGTGCTTGCGGTCACCTCCACGTATAATGCGTCCAAACTTATGGCTAACTCAGCGGTATTTGCCAGTAATTCAATGGTAATGCAATCAGAGCCATGATGACTGTGCGCTTACAGACCTTTTGAATTGATTGCACTATCGTCTTCCACACTCCAGTCCCACCTAGCATGAGAGAGACCTGCTGTCATAGACGTGACACATTTAAGCCACATCTAGGGCTAAAGGGAGTATTAAATCACCCCGAGAAAGTGCACTGTGAGTTGGTGGCCTCATTTCTTTAGGCTCCGTGTAATAGTGACTTATTAGCCTCATTGCTGTAGGCCCTGTCTGGCCGTGGTATATCATAAGCCCCTGTGATATGAAAAGCCTGTGAACTAGCCTTTGTTTTCCTAGGCATTTCATCAGTGTCCACACTATGAGATCATGTCTTTTGCGCTCAGGTCGGACATTTTTCTGACAGCTGATATGAAGGTGTGAGCTATTTGCTTGACACACACACACTCTCTTAACACTCACTCTGTTGATCTGTGGCCAATTCATCATCTCTTGGCAGGCAGAGAGTGCCTGGCCTCATAAAGTTTTGCTTAGCACTGCTGTGCGTGAAGTTATTGAGCTTAGCTAGCTAGCTCCTCACTTTCATTTCTAGCCATCATAGCACAGAGATAACTAGATCTGCTCTAATGTCTTATTTTGTCTTTTTCATTTAATCTACTGTGACAACAAAGCAAAGCTCTTCTCTTTCCAAAATGGAGTGACATACTCTTACAAGAATGTCAATCAACCATCAATATGGTTGTGTTTTTACCTTTCTAAGTGGCAGCACTGGTACAAGCTAGTGGTGAACCTTGACTCCTAGAGCTAGGCCTTCAGTTTCAGACACAAATGTCAAAAAATGAGAAGAAATTGCCTCTGTGAATGCTAACTTTTTTCGCCTCTATAGGACTCATATGAACATTTTTGGTTGATGTAGATTAAACATGGGCATTTAAAGCTTGTAAAAGACATTTCATATATTACTTCACACTTGTAGATATATTAATGCATATTTTTCCTTGTAGCACTTTTACAGCAACTCAGTAAATAGCAGCTGCATTAGTCATACAACCACACAGGTCCACAGTCAGTAACGTATCTAGGACTTACAGAAGACATACAGTGGTATTTTTCCTAACAAAATTGGCCCCATCCATTGTACCTATCTATTTATAATTATGTTAGTGGTTAATCTGACGCATTAGGCCTTCAGTTTAGCTCCTGAGGTCCTAACCAATGAGAAAGATTGCTTGGCTGTATGTACTCAGATTCCAAGGAGAAAATTCTGACTAGACATTTTTCCTTTAGATGTTTGAAGAATTTAACCCTGTTGTTTCAATGTAAATGTGACAATGAAATAAGAGTGTTACAGAAGTACATGGAAATGTTAAAAGTTATAATGTTAAAAGTTCATTTTACAACATGAATATAGCAGCAAACAACAATTTTCTATGTAAAGATATAGTGGAGTAATGGCATCCTGAGCAGAGAATGAAGCCATGTTGCCTATATGTGTGTGTTGTGATCTAAGTTTCTATCTTTTTTGTTTTCAAAGCCAGTCCAGCCACGCTTACATTGTGCATGCACCACTTAAGGTAGCATGAGAAAATTCAAGCGTAAGATGCTTAATGTAGTCTTATCTGCTGCACCTTTTAAAGTGAAACAGGAAAACAAGAGGCTGGCAAAAAAGAAGCTGATGTAAGCTTCACTGAGAGCTAAAATGAAAAGGGATGAGGAGGTTGCTTCTGCTTGTAAGATGGGTGATGTTAACTCATTTTTGCACAGAGCCAGCAGTTCAGTATTCTTTTGTCCTGTTTGCTAATGTTTGTGATAGCAACTGGTTAGCTTCACAGCAGCAATTGTAGCATGAGTTTGCTAGCCCACAACCTAGCTAACATTAGTTACATTACTTACTGTTGTTTGCTCTACTGCTATGTTGTAATATTTGTCTATACAGTGTTTGCAAAGTTTTATGGCCCTGAAGATCTAAAAAAGGTGTTGTTTGTCTTTGCAATGCATGTTCATGAATCGGGGAGTGGAGCTTTTGAAGAAACACTGAAAGGAGGTGTGTCCAGAATCATATACTGTTCCTTCAAATACAGTGAACACGATGACTATATTCAACAAAAATGGACTAAAAATGACACATTTATTTATTTATTAATTTCTTCAAATCTGAAGGACTAGAAGCCGCTCAAGGTTTCCCATTTGTGCTCGCAGGTTCAAAACACCTCGGTTTGAAAGACAGTTTAGTAGGAACATTCAGAAAAAATGCATTTTCAGACTGGCTATTTTTCTGCATTAAAAGAGTAAGTGTTTCAGCCATGTTTGGTTTGGACGTGGAAAGTGTTTTCTTAGTGCTATCTCTGTCTCTGCCTGTGTTGCGCCATTAAGGTGCCGGTTTGTGCTACATTTGTCATAGAAATGTTGTATAGATGAAGCATCTAAACTACCCCTCAGGTTCTCAGGAAATAAGATAATGCAATGATGTGCTTTCCAGAGAGAAATATGAGCCATTGTTGTGGCGCTCCAAAGTGCACAGCCGCCACATATTTGAACCAGATGGGATAAACAATGGCCTGTTTTCACTGTGTGAGAGCTACAATGTGAAATGAACCCATACATTAGCTCTAATCAAATGTGAAGTGAAGCCATGCCACCAAAAAGTCTTGGACCTCACTAGCAGCCACTCGGCTTCCACTCAGTGGATATTTTAGCTGCTGTGAGATGCAGACAGGAGGTAAAGGCCACAGCAGTGCAGGCCATGCATAGGCTTGAAGTACAAGGTCTAATTCCAGCTTTCTCTAGAGGCTCTGAGCACACAAACACCGAGAACAGACTGACCAAATAGTTCCCTACAAGGTAGTAACACAATACATGTGGAGAGCTTGTTTCTCACTGCTTCAAAGTTGAAAATAAAAACTTAAAAAAATCTTTAAGGGCAAGAAAACAAAAAGAAAAAAAAATGAAAAAAATGATATGTGGAAGTATTAGAATGAAAAGGGCTGATTTAAAAGAAAACATTACAATTAGTGTTGTATTTATATCAAGTTAATATTTCGGCTTAATTTAGTCATTCTAAAAGTGGGTACACTCAGTATTTTAAGGGCCTATGTCAAACATACAACTCACTGCCCTGTTGCAGCTCCATGGCAGAATTACACTTTTAGGCAAAAAATAAAATATTCGTCTTGTAGTACAATTAAGTTCTGCTGATCATTCTGACAGTTTTAACAATGGCCATAAACAATGGAATTAATGAAGCCTATTAACCCTGCCTAATGCACCCTTAATGCAGCCTAATTCAACCTTTAACACTTAAGGTTGACACACAGACTGCTGTTCACACAGCAATTAATCACAAAATTCAAACAACAGTCTCGCCTACCTAGTAGCTAATGAAACAGCAAAGAGAAAGATTTAAGACGAACATCAATATTTTCAGAGACGAATGGACAAACTTATTTACATTCATAAGCACTCAGGTGGTTTCCTGATATGTTCAATCTGCAATAAGAAACTGTCAAACACTAAAAAGTCACGAAGCTGCAGTCACTTTCTTCTACAGTTACATTCTGGCATCTTGGGCACAATTTAAGGTGAAACAGGAAAATTCAAATGAGAAGCTGGTGCATGAGAAGCTGACTTCAGCCTCGTAAAAAGTCAAACATTGAGAGATTTTACAAGAAACAATTCTACTTTTGCGGAAAACTTTCCTGCCAGTAATACAAGAAAGACTATTATAGCTGAGTGCTAAAGCTCATAGCAGAGCAAACTAAGTCGCATTCTTGTATATATTTTAGCCTATGCTAGTACATTAGCATGTACAGACACATATTTACAGCCAAGACGGTAAAATGGACTTAAAATGTTATGGCTCCCAAGGTGGGTTGATTTTTGTTGAAAGGACAAAACGGCTCTTCGTAACTTTTGAGTTGCTGACCATTGGCCTACGTCATGGAAAACAACTTCTTTGGAATAAAAAAAACATAATTAAAAAAAAAAGTCTAATAGCCATCCACTCATTCAAAAATCAATAGTCTTTAATGAATTCATTGTTTTCATGATATCAAAAAAGCTACGGTTTCACATATATCCTCCTATTCAGCAGTCTAGCCCCTCCTATTTATATTGAAGTTATAAGTAGTGTTTCAACCAGAACTGCTTCTTGAATGATGCACATACAGGACAGCCAATCAGAACAGAGCTCATTGATGTATGTCAATCTTAAAGGCACAACTGTAAAAACAGCCTAATTAACTACCTAAGTATAAAGAGTAGTTGGAAAATGGTCAAGAGGCCTTTAAGATGGTTTAGAACTGAGAGAGCAAAGCTTTAAATTTGTAAAGCAAAGCTTTAAACTGCCTATGTTCTACACTTTCTCGTACTGTGTAAATGTTTGGATATACTGTATGTGACGTTCATCAATGCACATTCCTAATAAAAATATCCCAAAAATCTCCCACATTGCCTGTTCGGTCATTACTGTGCTATATGTAAAACATTTTACTAGGTTGTGCTTTGATCAGTACCCCACACCTGCACACTTTTTGGATAATTTGACAGTGCATTGATTCCTGTTTTGAATTTTATTACCTTAAAAGCCTTTTTCATTTTTGGAGCAGTCTAATTGCCTCATTCAGTACACATCCAAGGACATCATTCATTTGAAACACAAACAAGGAACTACGCAGATGTTCAACAGCAAGGCCGATCCTCGTCTCTTTTACAAAGAAAGCCAAGTAACATCTGTCCAACACACTTCAATAATTCTCCAGGAAAGTATTGGAAATACAACTTTAACCCTACCTTACCTTAGATATTGGCATAAACATATTCACCGACTTTGTTTTTGTTCTCTTTAACTCAGATCTGCCTTGGAGTACTTGTCCACCTTGGACACACTACAATGTACTGTGTTATCACCATATAAAAGAAATATTGTGCTGCCTTTATTATTGAGTGCATTGTGCCTGTTCACAAATTTAGAACAGAATTCAGATCTTAAGGCCTTATTATTGATTAGTTTCATCAGAGTAACAATAAAAGATGATGGGTAAAGTATGTTCCTACTCATTTGCTTGCTTGTTCTTTACATATTAATATAAATGTGATAACAGCATTGATAATCAATATTATTAATAGAGAAGAGGAGCTAGTTAAGTCCTTGAATGGCCAGGTAACTATTTATTACACACTCCTATAATTGAAGAATAACACAGCCGGTTTGAATTGCAGTCCATGTTACAGAGTATGGTACAAAAGTCACAATGGCACAATTTGTTATTTGTAACTGTATAATTCTATTAAGCACCTGTTGCTATGTCTCTAGAAAGTGGTTTACATGGTTTGTACTTCATGGCATTTTGTTTTATTTACATTTTGCATAGTGTCCTGACTTTTTTTGGAAATTGGATTGTAAAATGAAGTGCAAAATAAGATTTATATGTGTCACATTATTCATGTCAGGAAGTTATGATATATTGGTAGAGTCTGGTCAGATCATCTCAGTTGTGCCCTGTGATTGAGCACTAAAGGGCAGTTTTGGTGTACCAGTCTTATCAACGTCTCTTCTACTTCAGTTTTCAGTCTCTACTATGAGCCATGTCTTATATTTCTACTTTCGCACATACAAAACCAGAAAAGAAATACAAATACAACGTCTATAGTGTAACATTTGACCTGCAGACCTTTGGCCAGATTCTGAAAAAGACTGTGACCGTAAGACTACACCAAGTTCTAAACCTGCTGTTGCACATAAGCTAGCCTTTTGGTTGACAACTGTGATGGTGGACCAATAAATAAACCATCATTTTCCAGAAACCAACAGAATGCAATTAATCAAATAACATGGGCTGTGAAATTAACTGGAACAAAACAACACTCAGGCTTATCTGGCAAGCTATGACAAATATTCAGACAGTTTTATGGCTCTGTAATGTGTAAGGATACTACTTTTTTGGTGAACGAAGTATCGCAAAATTATTGAAGTACATTTGATACAATGTTTGGGTCTTTGCTCCTACTTATAAAAGCAATGGGGCACTCAAAGTCGAATCATAGCTGTGGCTTTATTCATGATAACACACAACCTTTTATTCTATAGATTAAATATGCTTTACAGTATAATAGGACTCTGATTCTAAGAGGATAAAGACCTGATCTTCAGTATTTTAGGATAAAACAGCTTAGTTCCAAAATATCTTTCCATTAATTTGACAGGCTTAGGTGCTCTGGCTCCCTTCTTGAAATGTGATAATATTTAATAATGACCAAAGCTTAAAACACATTGAGTAAGCAACCCAGGTCGTATGAGTTCCTTCATGTGCTTCGCATGGCTCCAGCTTGTGCTGGGGTAGTAGCAGTCACCACATCATCTCTAAAACCAGCCATAGAGAGGAGTATTGTTTTCAGTGCTGAGAATCAGTGATACATGCAGGCTTTCGGTTGCACTTACCTAAATCCTGATGCACATGCATGCTCACATCCATGCGCTTGTATACACACCCTTGCACCAAGTCCCTCTGCTTCACCAGCTGATGCAGAGCGTAATTGGTATTTACATAATGGATATGGTCACTCAAGATTAGCCCGAGCAGGAATGCAGCAGCGGATGTGTGTGAGACAGAGGTTTTTGTGTGAAAGTCAGTGTGATCAGAGCAGAGAAGCTGGTGATGTGAGGTTTATCCTGCGGATCACGTTTCTGTTGAGACTCTAGAAGCAAATTAGGCCAAATTGCACATTTGGATGCTTCTAAGAGTGGAGTGCTCCTTTGCAAAACCTCCGGCCGCTGCCTCTCATGCAGCCAATCAGGTGAGAGAATTGGATCTGAATGGACTGCAGGTTAGTTAACTAGGAAAGGACATGTTGCTCTACAGCAGTGAGTGTTTAAGGCACAGTTAAAGAAATAACAAGCAGGTTGGATCAAAAACCAAATGTAAGCAATTTACTGCTTACTTCAAATACAGCTGATCAGACAACACATGTTTGGAGTTTTGCACTGGAGATATGAGGCTAATGGCTAATGTACCTAACAAGTAAAAGAAGTGTATCGCCAGCAATTAGCATAATGCAAATCTGAAATATTTCTGCATTCTCCATTTTTTTAGGCAATACTTTGTCCTAAACACACACACACACACACACACACACACACACACACACACACACACACACACACACACACACACACACACACACACTTTCTAAGCTGAGCCTATCCTGTGCACATTGGTATAAGGCAGGAAACACTCATTTTTCAACATTTCTTCATTAGTCAATGGTTTATTGCAGAGAAATTTACTGACTCTTTTTTCTTTACAGTGGTGGTGAAAGGAATCAACACAGCTAGAATTTTTTGTTCTAAAAAAGTTCTGAGAATATTAAACTTTTTTTTTTGTTTTGTTCCCACAATGTTCTTCTAGGGACTTTCTCTGAAAACATTAACATTTAACATGATCTGTGGCAACATCCTCAAAAATCCTCTGAATATTGCAGTTAAAACGTCTTAGTTAACATATAACATTACAGGAACATTATTTGAAATACTAAACATCCTTAAAATGTTTTCTGAATATTAGATTAAAAGGTTTTCTTTAAACATTATTAGAACTTATTGATAATGTTATGGGAATGTTAACCTGCTACACTCTATGAAAAAAAGGTATGAAACTGTCAGTGGGGCATTACATCTCTTATCACTGGGGTAGTACTCTCAAGTACATACATCTCAGTACCTGCACAACACCTTTATTTCTAACAGTGTAGCTTGGAAGAGTCACAATGTCTACAACACAAATATAGCAATTTTATTTACTATCCAAATTCATTATTCACTACCACTGTACCTACATGTGTCTTACAGTGTTAAATCTGAATAGTTTTCTTTAAGGACTGTTCAGTCTTAAAACACATACCTTTCCACCTTGAATCAACTTAAAAATATGTTTCCTCCACCATATGTTTGCACCCCCCCCCCCCCCCCCTCTCTCTCTCTCTCTCTTCATTACTCAAGATACCAAAAACTGTTCACAGAAACAATGCCTGCCTGTTCTATCACACGAGGACCAGATCATTGCTCTTTTAACCACCACATGCTACAGTAGCTTTGTTCTTGTGTTTGCTGGTACTGTTCTGATCAATAAAACTAATGTGATCCCATTCCTCCTAATGTAGCCCCTGCCATTCACAACCGGCCAACACTTACATCTGTTGGGGAATTATGTATAAAAAGGACTGTTATTAATTTACAGCCCACACAATATAGATGTATATAGATGTCAATGCAAAAGTTTTTTTTTAGTTTTCTAAGTAAAAAATAGCTTAATACATCGATTATAAAGGACATACTTATAAAAGACATTTTTAATGCACAGTTACTGTTTAATTGCTGACCTTCACACATTTGGGAAAAAATGTGGCCTGTGTGAAGGTTATGGCAAATTTAATATTTTATGTTTTATTTTTTCTAATATGTTAAATATATAGAATGAATAGAAGTTGTACACTTAAGTTTGCAGAAAAAAATGTAATATATAAGATGTATTGGCTTCTTTTCACTTAGAAAACCAATAAAATGTCATTTGACCAAAAAGGTTTCTGCTGTTGTTACAAGTTTGATATCGTACCAATAGCAGAATCCTTTTTAGTGCTGTATAGGACCCTTTTCAAAAAGGCATATACTAACATATTCACCATCAATCTGAAGAACTATTTGTGTGTGATTATGTAGAGAACCCATTAGAAGAACCCATTAAATAACCCCAAATGGTTCTTTGAATGTTCATGGTTCTGTATAGATCCAGTGTCTTTACTAAAGAATTCACCACAGGGTGAAGGCATGGTGGCGTAGTGGGTAATTGCCTCCTAGCAAGTTGGGCCTGAGTTTGATTCCTGGCTGGACGACCACGGTCCGTCCTGTGTGGAGTTTGCATGTTCTCCTCCTGTCTGCTCCAAAGGCATGGAGTCAGGCCGATTGGACAAGCTAAATTGCCCCTAAGTGTGAATGTATATGTCTGTGTTTGCTGGGGTGTTGCATGCCTTCCGCCTGATGACCACTGGGATAGGTTCCAGCACCCCCCGTGACCCAGAAGCAGAAGTGGCTTAGACATGTAGTTTTTGTACAGTGTAGTGAGAATAGATGGAATTTACTACTTCCCACATCTGAGGCCCACTTACAGGCTCTTACAGTTTAAAGACATTAACCTCATAGTCGGTGTTTCATTTCCAACCCACTGTGCTGGAGAACAGAACCAAAACAACAGCACTGTCAGTGCTCACCAGCTGCACTGCATACTCCACATCTTTGTGATGTGTATTGTCTCCAGAACATTGTGAGGCAGTGATCGTGCAAGATTCATTACCTATTACCTGCACTGAAAAGCTGGAAGAGCTAAGACTCAATGCAGCAGCTGTGACATATGTTGGAAAGGACGAACAGCAGCACAGAACAACCATTACCTCTCATTACTCATCTAACCACTTTAGCTTTCTCCTCTCTCTCTCCCACTGTTCCCTCCTTCATCCCCCTGCTCCTATCTCATATGACAGTTTCTCAGGCTTTTAGCTCCTCTCCCTCATCTGGGGAGCTCGCCTGGAATGCTCTTTTCATTCTGCTCAGGCTCGGAAATACTGCTCCTGTATTTAAACAGGTCTCTCCTTCAGCTCCTCATTGTCATGCATGTACTGTAGTCTTTATCACACATGAACACACATGCTGTAGCGGTGATGTGCTATAGCTCTCTGCTCTCTCCTCTGACTCTCTCTGTCTCTCTCTCTCTCTCCCCCAACCTGCTGTTGCTTTTTTATGTCCCTCTTTGTTTGCTACATTCTAGTATGAGCAGTATTGATTTACTGTGTGTTACACTTTATTGAGTTATTTGGGGAATTTCTGCTTAGAGACAGTTTATCTTTATTATTTCATTACAAATTAAGCTTGGTGGACAACTTAATATGCAGATAAATGCCATTTGTCAGGGAAAAGAAAGCTTTTATACAGAGAACTTAGCAATTAATTGATTAAAAATGCAATATGAATGGACTAATTCAAATTCAGTGTTCTTTGCAGGATATCATATTTATGACCATGTCCAAAAGCATCCAAACACCCCTCCAATTAGTGAACTCAGCTACTTTAAGGTGCACCCACTGATGACATGGGTATTTCATTGCATACACCATGCTTGTGTAATCTCCATAGAAAAGCATTGACTATTAGAATGGAATGCTCTGGAGCAGTTGCACATGAGCCTAAGGTCACTATGAGCAATGGAAAGCATCAGCTAGAGGAGTATAAAGTCCCCTGTTGAGCTGTGGAGCAATGAAACTGTCTTTAAGAGTGATGGCACACCGTCTGGAAAGAGTTGGAGTTGGAGTTCAGTACCTGACCTCACTAATGTTCTTGTAGCTCAATGCAATCAAATCCTCACTGCAATGTTTAAGCATCTATTGTAAAGTCTTCCCAAAAGAGTAGAGGCTGCAACTTTGTGTTTACCCTTAATTTCAGAAGAGACGTTGAATGAGCCAGTATCTACAAACTTTTGGACGTATGATGAAAAGTGCCCAGTCCCAGCCTATCAAATTTTCTCAAATAAAGTTGACCAACTCAGGAAATAAATAAATACTTTTCTGTGGGAATGCTACAGCCATCCATAGCCAGGAGTCCAAGACAGTACATTTGACCTCGCTGTCTCTAGGTGGGTAGGACAGTCTTTTGGTGGGTAGGATGGTCCTCCTAGCAAATGCAGGTGTCTATTAGCTGATATAACAGAATTGACAGTTAGCATTTTTCTCCAGGTGCATTCAGTTGACCAATGATGTTGTGTTAGCGGCATTATAAAAAGATGCAGTGGCTTGCTTCACATGACTCAGAGGAGGCTTTTGCAAGCCCTTACCCACCCACAGTGCTTGAAAATTTGAAAAAGTGACAAAAAAAACATTTCTTTAGGAATGATGGACAATGACTTGTGTAAACAAATTCGATTGTGCATGTTATGCTGCATATTTTTAGATAAGCAGCACATGAAAAAGGCTTGTAACTCACCCATGTGCTCAATCACTCACTCACACATGTTTAGCAGGCTGAAGACTGTACATCACTAGGAGCTATTAACACTCCACTGGCTTTTGTTGCTTTGTAGGAGTGGTGCTTCACCTCAGTGACACTGTGTTCATATTCCTGTCTACTACAAAAAAGCTGAAAATGGCATATTTAATGGCAACTCGAACAGAAAGTAAACCATGGGAAAGTAAACCTCAGAGAGTGTACTATAGAGGAAAACATTCAATGGAGTTTTGTATTTTATATTGTTGATGTCAGGTAATGCTTCTATTCTGATATATTTGTGTAATAATGCAAAAACCTACCTACTGAATTTGCTCCATCATGCTTGCAGTCTCTTTCAAATTGTAATTTTAAAAATCTATAAAGGATGTTTCAATTAAATGGTCGTAGACAGATTGTTTTAAATTGAATGTCATGTTGAAACCGGTCCTGAGGGCATAATGAATCACTAATATGGATCCTTTTATCATTTCAGTGTAGAAGAAGCACTTGTACAGGAGGAAGCTAAACTCAAAATGCCAGAAAGTTTTCTTTGAGATTTTTTAGCTTAAGGTGATTCAAAACCCTGTGAAATAACACTCCCCTGTGGCAGCAGATATATCAAAGTGCTGAGGAAAAAGGCTTTGGATATCTTTGGATAAGGTGGGAAATCAAAGCTAGATCAACATCTTGCTTATTGTTTTAAGGCTATGCCAGGCATTCTGAGGAGTGTGTCAATGATGGGCCTAATGTGGTCTACATAACATGCTGGAACATCCTGAAGCAAAAACAGATACATAGGCAAAAACTTCATTAGGCTAAAACATTAATTCTTCAACTTGAACCTAAACACAAGATATTGCTTTTACCATGACATATGTAACAGAACATCCAACACACAGGAATTCCATATTATTCAGGCAGTTGTAAGCAGCAGGATGTATTTTCAGACTCATATGTTTGCTTTTATTTTTATGATGAGATATGCTACATTATGTGGTGCTGAAGGTGCTGAAAGATGAAAAAAACTGTCATTGACGAGTCATACTCACCATGTCAAAAAAGGGATACCATGTGTTTAGCGTGGTGCTCCCTGGAAGACATCTTGAAGTGATTTTAGTTTCAGGAGGAAGAACAGCAAAATCTTTTGAGTTCACCTATCAACGCAAGGTTCATATTTTGTTGAATAAATCTGGCTTGAAGGATTGTAGAACATAAACAGATGAGTCCTCATGTTGTAATCACGGCTGTGCTTTGTCTATACTTAAAGTGACATCTGCTAATGAGTATGTGTTGATGTTAACCTATTTATTTATTATTTATATGCACTTCTATTATGTTTACAGTTTGTGATTATCCATTTTGATCATGTAAAGCTTGAAAGGCCAAAAAATGTACAGTTTTTACATTTCACATGCTGAGATGCACTGAATCCAATTAAGCAGGACTAATTATACTCTCTATACACTGTAAAACATAACAGTTGCACTAACTCTTTTTTGGTTTGCATTACTCATTTGATAAAATTACTCATATAAATCTAGTAACACATACCACTTCATCTATAATCCTTACTTATTGAGGCAAATCTAGTTAAGATCACTTGATTTGGATGAATTCTACAGACTGAAGAGTCTTTTGTCCAAAAAGCTTCCCAGTGTGTTGTGTTGGTTTCTGTTAATTATCCCTTTTTTATCTAATTTATCAAAATTGCATGATGTTATTTTTGTGCCATAGCAAACTCATTAAATGAGAGGTTTGGATGCATTTTAAATGGTTTTGTTACTCTCTCCATGATGGTGTTTTTTCTGTTCAGGTTTGCCAGTTCAACCTATGAATGCTAACAGAATGGCCAACATGCATTAAGCTAATGGAGTCCTCAGAAATGAGTGATTCTAGTCGTTTCTAAGCCATTTATTCTTTATGATACAAAACAGCTCATTTAATGTAATGGGGTTGTTTTAACTGATGACAAAACATTACAAAATGAAGAGTATTTCAAGATTAAGCAGAACCTCAAAAAGAAGAATACTGCCAACTCAGTGGACAATATAATTATTGTGCTGAGTTAAAATTACTTGCTGTAGAAGTGAAGCTCTCTGAAAAGTAGAAATTAACTATAGCTCATATAGAGTTATCTAAGCTTGAACTTGTTTAGCTACTTCACAGCAATATGTTTGCATTATTTTTTAAGTAAAGCCAACTAATTTAAGTTTACAGACAGTGTGATAAAAACAGCTTTGCTTATGTGGTTTCTGATACTATATTCCATACTGCCATCTCTACAAATAAACTAAAGTATATTGCATGGTCTGAACTTTGTCTGTGTTGCTGTTCCATTGTAATGGTTTCTACTCTACTTTGTAGAGAGCTCTTCCTGTGGATGACATCCAAAATGGACCACATAGCTAAAAACAAGTCTAGAAGCCTGACACTAACCCACACTTTTGTTCATTTTCGAAGATATGTCAGTGTCAGAAACCACATAAACAAGTCTCATTGAGTTAATGAACAATTTTGCAAGTTTGAGGCAAATATGTGACGATTTAAGTATGCAGATTAGCAGTGGTGAACCGTGCCTATTAGAGCTAGGCCTTCAGTTCTGCTCAGAAAAGTCAAAACTCAGTCAAAAAACAAGGAAAAACAACATCAGTGCTCATTTCCACTTGCACCTCCTGGTAGTGCTAAGTTAATGGGATTTCACATTAACATTATTTAGCTGTTCCATATTAAACACCAACATCTGACACAAAATATTTTGCCTTCGCAGTGTGTTTTGCCTTGTGGTAGCACTGCCACTATTGATTTCACTTTCCAACTTATTGAAAGCTGGTTAGACTCCAGCTCATATTCACAGTCAGTGATGTATCTAAGACTTCCAGGAGGCCCAGGGAGATGTTTTTCCCCTCACAAAACCATTGCAAATCAACTATACATCAACTGTGAATCCACTGTCCATTTCCTCTTATGTTAGTGGTTTGTTTACACTTATGTTAGCTTTGTTTAAGCTCCTGAAGTCCTAAGCTATGTGAGAGCTAGCTTAGTTGTATCTACCTAGAAAGAGAGCTAGCTTAGTTGTATCTACCTAGAAAGAGAGCTAGCTTAGTTGTATCTTAGTTGTTGGCTGACTCAAGAATTTAACCCTTTATTTCCAACCAAACTGAACAATAAAATAAGAGCAGTACTGCAATGTTGGGTTCACCTTTGCAGTTTACACAGTGCTATTTGTTAGCTACATTAGCCTTGTGAGAAGCAAACTTAAAACCATAAATGACCAAATTGGTTGATTTCGGGTAAGTAGAAAGTGTAAATTATATTTTTGGCCAAAGCATCATGTTAAAGGAATACTCCAGTTGCAGCTCCTTGTTCTTTGTAAATTAGGCACCTACACTTGGATTTTCAAAGTGGTGTTATTCTACATTTTTTCTTGTATTTTATATCCATAATTCATTTTTACATTACCATTTTCCAGCCTCTCTTTTCTGTATAGAATTAAAGAGGCTGGTTTACTACTGCACCTTTCCGACATCATGCCTCTGCTTATCGACTCGGCTGATATGGGGTAAAGGGTACATTGGGTAAATTAGATTTTTGATAGTCACTGTGGTTCCCATCCTCCATATTTACTCTTAGCAGCTGCTGTAATCAGAATTCTTTGTGAGAATCGACCTCTTCCTTTGGGTTAACCTTTCTGTTATTGCCCCTTGGTTGGCCTGTTCTCCAGCTGAATAACTCTGCTTACTGAGAGGCCCTGAGGGAGTGTGAATGCCTCTGCAGTGGCATTCCTGTCCACTCCTCTCTTGGACAGCAGCTGAAGGTGGCTGTGGCACCTCAGCGGTCACCACAGGTCAGCATCTGGAGCGGATTAACTCAACGGTGCCTATCACTACTCTGCTGCTCACTGTCCTTCATCAGCTGCCACTTTGTGCCTACACTCACACACACACATATACACACTTTCCCCTCTACTCGTTCACACTTTCCTTTATCTCTGTGTCTCAAAAACTTGCACATACACATAAAAATAAAGCAGCCAGAAAGAATTTCTTTAAAGAACCCATTTTGGATAATGTTTTACAGGAACTATATGCACATATGGTATTCATGCCATATTCATGAAAAGTGCAGTAACATCCTATTATGTTTACATAATCATTTAGAAATGAGTGCACAATAAAATGAATGGAACACACTTTCAGTGATGAATAGTATATGCATGATTCTGTCTAAAATGTGTTTAAAACCTATTATTTATTTATTTCTTTTGATCTATGTTGAGTTTAATTTTTAAATAAAATAACTTAATAAAAATAAAAAAACAACAGTGTAGAACTGTTCATCAATCTCATCATGAACAGAACATGATATTACAGCAGTTACATTCACTAACATCAGTTATTTCATCTACAGAGATGATAACCAAATATCAATTATAAAATAGAGGGTAATTGAACAAAGCTAACAAAGTTAAAAACAAAATGCTATCATTGTTAGAATAACAAAACATGTAAAATACATTCAAATGCTGTATATCAGTGTAGCAGGACAAATAACATGTTAAAATAAAGTCATGGGAAATTAACTATAGAGGAAGGAATCAATGCAAATTATCAACAGCTAAAAATACCACCCACTCTATGATATTCAGAGACAAGCTGTTAAAGGCTCACTTTGATTTTGAACTTGTTACTTGTGTGTTATCACAAAATAACATCACGGCTGTGATTTGGTCACATGCGCCAAAGGTGAGCGTTATACGTCTTCACAGCCATGATATTCGCGATACCGCACAATCCCGAGTGTTCTATTGCTTTAATACAACACTTAAATAAGTAAAGCAAGAAATGATTAAATTGGGCCCTGAATGTGTCATTTAAAATGTTTTAATGTTAGCATTTCCTTCCACCAAATTATAGTTCCTTAACAAGCAGCTTGTTGCTACTTCACGGTAATAAACTCCGCTCTCTCAATGTACAGAGTCTCGCCTTTCAAAATATGGACTGAGCCATAAAACTGCCGCAATATCAAGTTTAGCTCAGTGTTGTCATTTTTTCTAGATCAATAGTAATGTTGTTTTGTTCCAGCCCGTCTGTAAAAAATCTTGCAACCCATTTTGTTTGGCGAATGGTATTCAGTTCATTTCTGGCTGGTTCCAGATTGTTTAGTTGTTCTTCTGTCACACCTGCCGACTGAAAATCTGCTGTGGTAATGAATAATGTTTGGGAATTTAGTGTAGGTTCATCTACAGAGTCTGACCAAAATGTCTGTAGGTCAAATGTAATCTTAAAAGTATCCGTTTTGCGTTTGTGCGCAAGGTAAGAAGTAAAAATGTTCAAATGGCCTTGAGCATCTTCTACAGCTGTCAAAGTCGTCGCTAAGCAATGACGCCTCAACAAACAATGTGATATAGAAAAAAACATGTTAGATATAGAAAAAACGTGTTAGCACAGTTAGAATGCCTCTCACCCGATCAGCTTGCACGACCGGAACTAACTGTTGTATAATAGGCCATATATATTATCATATGGTCATCATTATAAGATGCTTAAAACCATAATTCTGATTGCAAATCTGCCAGACAAGACAGGCAAAAAAAAAAAAAAAAAAAATAAGATGCTTAAAACTATGTTGTTTCTGAAATCATCATCAAATATGTAATTGTTACTTTTATTACTGTCGAATGCATATTATACATTTAAGAAATATTAAGGAATTATGTAGTAAACTCATACACATTGCATGGGCATGTAATTAGCACTATTACATACTATGGCTTATTATTCAATAAGTACAAGGACTTCAATTCTTAGGTTATAGAGGTGTGTAATAAAACTTTGAGCCTCATTATTTGGAAGGTTAAAGTTTTTTCCTAAAACTAAGTAAGTCAAGAATCATTCTTATTGAGAATGTGTAACCAAGGTCACAGCGAAGTGGGGTGTCACAATTTCTAAGCAATAGCAGATGGTGTTCTTGTGAAATCGCTCATACCTCTCAAGGCCTTTTATACTTAGCTGGCTTTTCTAGGTCTGAGACCATCTGACCTTGATCCAAATGCGTCTGAATGATCAAGACACACCCACACAGAACAACATAAAAAACTAAGTTAAAAATAGACGTGCTCTGGAAAATACACATAAAGGTACAGGCTCTGAAAAAGCAGGGGCAATACACAATGTCATGCTCAGCACTGGTGTGCTGCAACTGCATATTAGTTGCACAGTTTTATTGTTGAGATTTATTATTGGATTTTGGCTTTCCAGCATATCTAGATTGACATTTGTCAGCATGAATAACTTCAGCCCTTTTAGAGTAAATTTAAGTGCAGGCTTTTCATTGATCACTTAATCATTCAAATCAAAAGCAATTTTTTCAGAGGCAAAAGACTTGGTGAATTTGTTGTACGTCACTTCAGCAGGCTTGTTGCTTCTGATTTAAAACGTATTGTTTTTTTGCAGCTGTTATTTTTATTTGCAGTGGCTGGCAGTTGTTGCTAGGTTACAGATGAATTAGGTGGAATTATACACAAGGAGATTTGGACTGCCACTATCAGGAGATCCTGGATCTCACAGAATGCCAAACATGTTGAGAATATGGAACTAACTGTAATGTAATATAGCTAACTCTATGGAATAAAATATCTAATACAATCATGGGTGACGCTTTATTTTGAATGATCATTTTTAGATGAAACAAAAACTCAACAACTTCTCAGTAACAGGTCAAAAACAGGGTTAGGATTAAGTTTTGGGTTGAGGTTAAGGTTAAGGTTAGGATTAGGGCCTGGGTTAGAATTAGGTTTTTGGTAAGGTTGGGTTAGGTTTTGCATAATGCAAGTAACATATTAACAACACATACTTAATGTAAGTAATTTATCAACAAAACATCTACATTTCCTTTAGTAGCCTTAACAGATACAGAATGTAAATGTGGTCTGTTGCATAACTCCACATGCACTTAAAAATCTAATACTGTCAGTTGAATAGTATAACAAAGTAAAAGTCATAAGTCTTGAAATAAAAGGGTTAATTATTATTATAAATATTATTACAAAACATTGCACCCTTGCAATCCCAGCCTCAGAGAGCACCCTGCCTTCCAGATACTTCATGAAAGACAGATAATCTCTTAAGTCAGGTTCAGATAAAAGCTGCACATATCTGTGATCTGTATGGTTTGAAGTCAGAAGCAGTCTGCTTCTCCCAGACACTCCAAACTGGTTTATGGATCAAATGGATGACAGAAAGCAATGTTCCAGGCACTGCATCTTCAACATCTCTGCTTTGATACTTTGCCTTAATGCAAAATTCAAGCAAATCTCTTTAATACATTGATTAAGACCTGTAATTACACACCCGCTTTTCTTACTGAAGTGAAATTGTGTGACTTTTTATTCACCCCTGGAAATAATTTTCACCACAGATGATAAAAGCATGGTTAGTTATGTATGAGTTGTTACCCACTCATATGTCCTTCAAACATGGGGAGACAGTTTGATTCTGTTTCAACTTTCAGTTGATACCACATTTGTATTTATAAGCTGAAGAGAAGATATTTTATTTTATCAGGAGTTGAATTTGAAGAATAATCTTCCCTTACATTTTGCCTTTTTTTGTCATAATTTGAAAATATCTGTATTTCCTTCAACTTTCTCCATTTCTATATCTAATTGCATTCAATGCAAGCTTTAATGTGTTTGTATTTAATGGAAAACGTTTTGTTGACATTCATAAAACTTTTTTGCTAATAAACCCTTTGGATGGAAACATAGCTTACCTTAAAAAAGGGACGAATTTCTCTGCAGAACCCGTTGAAACAATGTGAAGTTGATGTTGTTACTAAGTAATAACTTGGTATTTACATAACTGGATGATTAAATTGCATAAATACATATAATATAATCTAATGTAAACTGAATGTGTAGACCAAAGTAACTTTAGACTTCTGTGACATTTCTTTGTAAAGCTGGGTTTACTTTCTTCTCCACTCTAAACAGCAAATTTCCCACTGCTGTATGTGCTAGAAATGTCCCACTGTGTCTGTAATATATGTCTTGAGTTTCTGCACCATTCAAATGATTTATTCAGACTAGGAGTTTTAAAAAGCTCTGCTTTAGTTTGTTTTCTGTAAGCCAAGTTCCTCATGCAGAATGTATTTTGATGGAATGGAATTTTGTTCATCCTATTGTAAATAATAGGCTATGAGACTCTGAGCCCACATCCATTGGCCTTGCTCCTGTCCACTTTCAGAAATTCACATGCTGCACTGTAATGAAAATGCATTTCTTGTCTGACCTTCATGCTTGCTGAACTGCCTTGGGCTGTTAAAATCATGCAAAGTCTCCATACGTATAAATGGAAAAGATCTTACCAGCAGCTTTAGACTGGAATCAGTGAGAAATGGTGATAATTATGTTTTTTGATCCATTGTGTCCAAGTCGTGCAGTGATGACATTCCAGCATTTATTTTGTCATTTTTCTTGGCCTGCTGTCCATCTCTACTACATGTCCCGTATGTTGATTCTCTATTGGCCAACTGCACTGAAAAAATCTTGTTAAAGGTTCACTAAACAAGTTGCTGAGAATGAGTTAGTGAGGTCCGCTCTGCTCGTTGCTAATATTAAAGGGCCCACATCAATAAAAAAGTTTTTATTAAAAAAGAAAGAAAAAGATGAAATTTTTTTAAATATACCTTTTACTCCTCAGAGTTGTTGCAAAATGTACATGTGCATATACATATATGCATGTAAATATACATAGGTTGAACCTGCCCTGATTAAATGATGTGAAAAGAGGGCCTTATAACCACTAAATAGCTACTTTAGGCTGAATAAATGGATATATTGTCATATGCAAAAG
Organism: Pygocentrus nattereri; assembly: GCF_015220715.1. NCBI lineage: Eukaryota > Metazoa > Chordata > Actinopteri > Characiformes > Serrasalmidae > Pygocentrus > Pygocentrus nattereri. Next base: position 32,591,026 of record NC_051212.1, read on the forward strand.
TTTGGGCAACATTCAAAGTTAAGTTTGCACACCATCTACAGTGAATACACTTCTGCATATTTTAATGCATATCTATGTCTACTGTATTTTTTCTGAATTGAACACTTTTGAAAAAAATCAAATAAAACATTGCCTGTGCAAAAGTAATGGCACATTGTATACTGCACATTTTAATGCTTTTTTTCCTGAAATAAATAGAATTTTTGCATTAGAATGATAATATTTAAGCATGTTCCGTGCAATGACCAGCTCCAGCCTCCTGTGCAGCCCAATTAGCAACGCAAACCCTACAGCAACAAATGAGCCTACTCCAGGGTGGTCCTGACCATTGAGGAACAGGGTGAACAGGGCTAACAGAGTATGTAAAGAAACAGATGATCTACAGTCTGTAATTGTAGAACTACAAAGTGCATCTATATAGTAAGTGAAGCTGATGAAATGGACAGTTAGTGCAGAAACAATGAGGTGGTTTAATGTGATGGCTGATGGTGTATATTTGAAGTTTGGTCAAGGAAGGAACAAATTCAGCACCAAGACTGGCATCAGTAACATGGCTATTCTTATTCAGACCAGTAGGAGAATTACATATAATGTAGGTGGACAGGCATCAAAATGTATTGTCTGCTTCTGTGAGACCATGCTGTATTTTTAGTTGGATCTGTCATTTTCAGGAATTTAGTTGGTCTAGTGCCACTTGAATCACTGAGCCAGAAAATGGGGTGAGTTCCACAAAGCCATATCCAGAGCACAGATGTCAGGCTTTCATATTTCATGCTGCCACAGATATTATCTACACTTTCTTATAAGGAAATAAAGCATGAGCTCAGCCTTTTACCTGTATTAACAGTGAAGGAAGTCTGAATCATATCATCTTGTCATAGAATACTGTTTCAGATCAGTTTCACTAAGTAAGGATTCGTTTTTCTGACAAGACTTGAAGAGAGTCCTATAAGCAGATGCTCTCCATTGAAAATCTTTTATTGTCTTATACCATGCTTAAACAGATACTCCAGCATCTAATTGTCTTTTCCCTGCACATGTAGCATATCATCACAGTCCAAAAAAAATAAAAGAAATTAATTTCCCCATTTTGCCAATTTTTATTTTTCTACATCGTTTCAACATGGCAGCTGTCCTTCATATTTTGTCATGATAAATGAGAAATAGTATTTGGTCTAGTGTAGTGGGTGACCCCTATGCCTTTTACACTGTTTACTGGGGGTCATCCCCTGCCTGAAGCCAATGCTATACCAATAGGAGTCCTTGGGCAAGAGTCCTAACACTACCTTCGCCTACCTGTGTAAAAAATGATCAAATTGTAGGTGGCTCTAGATAAGAGCGTCTACCAAATGTCATAAATTTAAATAAAAATGCTCCAAAATCAAATGAAATAAAACCTCTTTATATCAACTTACATTAAAAGTTACGAGCGTTTCTGCCTTCTCATGTGAAGTTACTATTTTGGACATGCATTTTTTTTTCTTGGGACAGCTAATATAATGTTGATCACCATGGACAATAATTTCAACATGTTTCCTCTGATTTTAAATCTCAAAACACCATAAATAATGCCAAATACAGGGCAGTTGCTGAATTACATCAATGTGTTTATGTGAAATTCACATTTGGGTGACGCTTTTATCCAAAGTGGCTTACAATTTTGATCAATTTACATAGGTGGTGTTAGGAGTCTTGCCCAAGACTGGTACAGTGTAGAGTGCTTGTCCAGGCAGGGGATTGACCCCCAGTCTACAGCATAGAAGGCAGAGGTGTTACCCACTACACTATACCAACCACATTGGAAGTGTTTGTGAATTCATCATTTAAAGGTTTCAGCCAAGCGTTTCACAGAAAAACTGTACTGCTGCAGAGACTACTTTTTTCAGATGGAACAAGTTTTGGGACTATTTTAGTGGTGCTAGCAGAGTTTTCACAGGAAAGGGTGACCATATTTTAAAATAAAGGACACCGGAGTCACGAGGGCAGCACAGGACACTGTAGAAAGCAAATATCAAAATGAAAGCAAAGCCAAATCCCAGACATTTTTGGCAATTTAGCAATCCCAGTCGGAATCTATTTTTAGGTCCCAATACTGGACATATCCAGTAAAAAGAGAATGTATGGTCACTCTCAGGCTCCTGTCTGTGATAACTTTATTTAGACATTATGTCTGTTACAGTCTAAGAGTTGTGCCATTAAAAAATAATGACTGTAATTTTGACTAATTGGGTTGGGTACCCAACTGGTCAAATTATGTGAAAATAAGTTAAACATCCTCCACAGAGAACACACTTCTGCACATTTTAATGCACAGTTACTATTTATTTCCTAAATTTGCTTTCCCTGACAGAAAGCATGTATCAGTCTGCTGGCTTGATACGGTTGGCACCCCGCTGACTGTGTACCATTGCTGGCCCCCCCGCAGACCACAGAGACGACTGTCCTTCATACGAGGTCTAAGTAATTTTAATGTCCTCAGGCAGGTTTTAAATACATGCAGCCCTTTATTTTGGAAAATAAACTGCGTTTATTATCACAAACTATTGAAAGAAAAACAGGCTGACATGGCCTGATATAAAATTATTTGATTTAAAAATGTTGTTTCAGTCCTAAATTGCTTAGTGCTGTTTATTTATGATATTGCTATTAAAATAATTTTTGTATAAAAATGAATTAAGGATAACAAAAGAAACAAATGAAGGAAAAATTGGTTAATTGAACAGTGTGTGGAAAATTGAAAAATAGCTTTGTATCCTATAGTGCTGTTAGCACTGTTCAACCTTTTTCATACAAATATGTAGTCGAACATTTCAAGTGTCAAAGTTGTTCTCCAAGGTGGTTTACAGCACAATACTGATGCAGCCAATATAGAAGTTTGAAAAATGCCTTCTGTCAAAGCAAAACCTCCATTACACACAAATGCAGTACACCTAATTATGACCAAGATTTTTTAGTATGAGTACAGAGTTTAAAACATTCCATGTGAATAGAAACACACGCTCAAATGTCTTGTCCAAACACATACTGAATTCTGTAAAGCCATAATATTCTAAAGGTGACTATAAAGAACGTTAATGGCAGTTTTGGCCTGAAATGGAAAAGCAGTGAAGGTTGAACCCTTGATAAGTGAACTTCACAGCTGACAAGACAGGTCTATTGAGTGAGGCCAGTGCAGTGATTGAGGTTACAGGGGGACAAAGCCAGTTTTTATTCAGCCTACAAGCCTTCAGATGTGTTCATATATAAAAACGACTAGTTATAAAAGCTGCAGTTGTGAAGCAAATGCTGAAAAAAGTTATTTGAATTTACATGATTCAAATATGTACATGCTTTCATTATCATCAAATCAATTTTAGCATAGTTATTTCTATAAATAAGTAAACACATTTGAATAAATTCAGTGCATCACTTTAAGTCCACACTCTTGAGCCCTTACTAGGAGTCTGTATGTGGGCCACATTTACATATTAGTTTCATGTTGGTTACTAAATAATTCATATTAGTTTCTGAAAGCTAAGTCTGCAGTTTAGAGGATAAACACTGTAGGACATGTGTTTGTGAGTTTGTGTAATAAAAAGCTACTTAAAAAACAATTAAGTATTCAGAGCTTAGATATTCAGGATGATGTTACAATCTATTTAAACCCAGCGCATTAACTGAGACAGTAATAAGTACATATAAAATCCTTTTGCAAAATTTGTAAATTAGTTTTATGTAAGTTTTGTTACACACTTCTGTAATCTAAGAATATCTCAACTAGTTTGCACTGAAGTCCCTGTAGTTGCTACGTAATAAGCCTTAGTAAGTAATAAGACCAGGATTTTAATGTATTATGGTACAGGTTCACTCAAGGCAAACAAATGTCAAAGTCAAAGTCAGTTAAAAGACTGAAAAGTCTGAAATAACTTTTTAAAAACAAGCAACGATTCAGTTTACGATTTACTCGCAACTTAGTTACAAGTTTAAGGTTAATAAAAACTTGCTTTAAACACAGGATCACAAATGAGTTTTCCTTTACTGTATTGCATCTGTAGGTCTCTGTTCATACATGTAAACTAGCAAAAACAAATTTACTATAAAATGAAAGTGTTTGTAAAAATTCAGAAAAAAGAAACACATCAGTCACGTCTGCATATATGTACGTACTGCTATATCGTGGACTATTTACAGAAAGTTAAGTTAGTTCATCATTTATGTTGAATAGACACTCCCAAAATGTTACACTGCTGCACTGATATTGAACCGTATGCTTCCAATGGGTCAGTATGACCAACAGGTCAAAACAAGCTCAAAACAAAGTATACGCTGTGCCCTGATTGGTGTTATTGCTTTGCGCTTCTTTTGTTTTGATGTTATGGTTTTATGCACACATGAACCAAAAGGAATGACAGATTTTGCATAATGTAGAGGAGTAAAAAGTATAATATCTGCCTGTGGCATGCACCTGCCGCTTGTGCGAAATCTGTCATTCCTTTTGGTTTATGTGTGCATAAAAACATAACATCATAACAAAAGAAGCGCAAAGCAATAACACCAATCAGGGCACAGCGCACTGACTTTGAAATATAGTGGAGTGAAAGTAAAATGGAAAAACTTCAGTACAGATAAACAAAAAAACTACTTAAGTACAGTAACAAATTACGTTTAGTTAGTTGCTGTCCACCACTGCATACAGTTTGTGGATTCTTGTTACAGTGAATGCTTTTAAGGGGAACAGTAGCTTTTCACTTTGCTGTTGCTTTTATTAGTTTGGTGCTTGTTGCTTTACCCATAGCTCTTCCTTGAGAACTGCTAGTTCCAGTATAGCCTGTGAAGGTATTGGTTTTGATCTATGGCCTGCACTGCTGCTGATTGATTTAGGAAAATGCATGGAGTTAATCATTTATCAACTTAATGTGTTATTAACAGCATTAGATATGACATATTTGTATCACATACATTTGTAAGCATAAATGCATTTGAATGTGGATTAATGCACTATGATTATAAATCTGCATTATCCAGAGTTAAATGAGTTGCAGAACAAAGACTAGCACACATGAGCACAATGAAAACAATAAATAAATTAGAAGGGAAGTAGACGTTAAAAAAGAGTTGCTTTGAGGCAGACATTTCCCAAGACTGTCATGGAGACTTCAAACGGTGGCAGTGACACTGAATTTTCAGGAAATAAGGGAGTTTCTATCCACCAAAAAGAAAAGAAAAAGACTCTAATAACTCTAAGCAGTGTTGGATCACATCAAACTGCACACACAAAACCATAACCCAAGGATACTGCAAAGAGATATTTTGTACAAGATTGAATGGCTTACTTTTGAAATGAACCCCCAGGGAACCTTAGGACCTCCTATGTCTTGATGATTTTTTTTTGTTTTGTTTAATTCTATAGAATCATGCTTGTATTTAAACTCTACAAGTATTACAGTACTATTCTTAAATTCTTGAAATACTCAGCGAGTAAGCAAGCTCTCCTATTGGTTATGACTTCCAGAAGTCCTAATGTATTAGATTAACCATCAGCATAACTACGAACTGACAAACTGAACCAAAAAAAATCATGTTTTGTTAGAAAATTCTCAGTTTCTGAGAAAAAATGTCACTCTAGGACTTCTGGAAGTTCTAGATATGCCACTGTCTAAATATGAGAGGCAGCCTCATGGGTTGTTAAAAACTGAAAACAGCAGCAGCAGCTCTATGCCAGGCCTAATGAACTTGTGTGAAACTGCTACAAGGTAAAATATATGCTATTATATCTGTCACAAACTTGAAGTAAAATATGGAATGTCTTTTAGAAGCTTTAAATGTCTGTGTTTAATGTAGGACTGCATTTCTTAATTTTCTGTTCCACCTTAAACACTGCAGCAGTTACATTCTAGTGACTAAATGGACCAGTTACCTGCCACACACTTAAAAGGGCAACAAATTCAGGCTCATCAGAAAGTATTTCTGCTAAACTACTAGACTCCTATCAGGGTACTAGCAGAAATTAGCATTATAATTGATGTGTTTCTTTTCTTTAGCATTATAATTGATGTTTTTTTACAATTATAATTGATGTGTTTTGAAATTTATGGCCCAATAGTAGAATGAAATTCTCACATTCTCACATCAACTGCTCTCAGTTTTTCTACCAGTTATTCAGTTGCTCCATAAGACCAGTTATTCCATTAGATTTGTTAGTCACAAGTGAGTATTTGCAGGAGCATTGCACATATTAGTTATTGTATTGTATATAATGCATTTATGGGCCTCACTATATTCCCTCATTTAAGAAATATAGACTTTTGATTCATATCAAAGATCCATCCATCCATCCATTTTCTAAGCTGCTTCTCCCTCGGGGTTGTGGGGGGGTGCTGGAACCTATCCCAGTGGTCATCGGGTAGAAGGCAGGAATCACCCTGGACAGGTCACAAGTCTATCGCAGGGCAGACAGACAGACACAGACAGTCACTCACACCTTGGGGCAATTTAGCATGTCCAATTGGCCGGACTGCATATCTTTGGACTGTGGGAGGAAACTGGAGAACCTGGAGGAAACCCACGCAGACAACATGCAAACTCCACACAGAGAGGACCCCGTTCACCCGGCCGGGGAATCAAACCCAGGTCCTCCTCACTGTGAGACGACAGTGCTACCCACCATGCCACCGTGCTGCCGCACACCAAGGATGCTATGTCCAACTTTGACAAGCTTCATTAATCAACTAGTAGTCTTAATGAAGCCGCACATGCAGTAAATAATAGAAACAGTATTTTTTTAATGCATTCTATGTGTGCCATTTGCAGTGATACACATTTAGGACCCAATCCTGATCCCTAAAACCTACACAGTGCAGCTTTAACAAATAAATTATACATTTTTGTTTGGTGGTGTGTGATGCAGAGGTGTATATGGAAGAAGTAAGAAATTGTTGGTATTAGTCTTCACACAAATATAAATTAGTATAGTTGTGGGCAGTTTCATTTACATGATGTGAACTTGGATGTTTTAAAAACAATAAATTAAAATTCACAGGAACTGATTGGCAAGGGGAAATTCTCAGATGTCTTTGACATCTGTAATAATCGCTTTGCAGGTCTAAATGAAAATATAAAAAGAAAAGTGGTGTTTTTTCTCTTATAATTGAGTAAACAAATACAAAAGTATGTGGACATCTGATCATCACAGCTATATTAGCTTGTTAACCATCCTATTCCAAAACCAATGGCATTAATATGGAGTTGGAGTCCACTCTTCTGAGAAGGCTTTCCACAAGATTTTGGAGTGTCTGTGGGATTTTGTCTCCATTCAGTCAAAAGAGCATTTGCAAGGTCATGCCCTGATGTTGGACACCTGTTAGCAGTGGGTGTGGATGAAACACTTGAACTCAATAATTAAAAGGGCTGTCCACACACTTTTGTACATATAGTGTACTGCAAAGTACACATGTTCCAAATGAAAACGTTGGTAAGAAAATATAGTTACGCCTGATTTTATCAGCAAATTCAAACAGAAGAAGCATCCACAAAGGTCAAGCATTTAATTTTCCAAATTAGAACCAAGAAAAACACAAAATAAAGGGGCCAAGAAGTGTTTTTTTGAAGCAGTGCCAGAAAAACCATTTTTGGCTCCCTAAAGAACCTTTCTGTGGAGGAATCAGTTAACTCAATCTCAGCAACTTGTTTTGTGAACTTATCAAACATTTAACAGATTTTTTCAGTGCAGTTGACCAATGGAGAATCAACATACCATACATGTAGTAGGGAGATGGACAGCAGGCCAAGAAAAATGAAATGCCAGTATATCATCATTTCACTCAGTGATGCCAGTCTAAAGCTGTTGTTAAGATCTTTTCACTGTCTAGGTAAGGAGACTTTGTTAGAGATTCTAACTACTGAGGGCAGCCCAGCAAGCATGAAGGTCAGACAAGAAATGCATTTTCATTACAGTGCAGCATGTGAATTTCTGAAAGTGGACAGTAGTAAGGCCAGTGAACAGAGGCTCAGGGTCTCATAGCTTGTTATTTACAACAGCATGAAGAAGATGACCATTTCACCTTTACATAATGTAACGCTACCATTTGAAGGTTTTACATCTAAGCAAAGAACCAGATAGGAACCTAAATGACTTCATGCTCCTTGGCCTGTAGACCACTGCACTAGCAAACCCTTTTAGTGTTGTGAAAGTTTGTTTCTAATCTGTCTGCGTTCCCAGATAAGTTGGTTTTGATAACCTGGTTCTGATACTTTGTCTACATTAGCAAAGACATTACCCAAAATTCCACTGCACCACTGTCAAGAGGGCAATAGGGCAGGCATTCCAGAATGGACCACACCTAAAAATGCTCTTTATACGACTCTTGACCATTTCTCCTAGTTTTACTCTTAGCTTTTTCTCCTTCATCACTTTCCCAGACCAGACTTTATTATCTTCACCAATTCTCAAGGAGTTCATTGAGATTCCTGTGCTGTTGTTGTTTTGGTCATCTGTTTGTCTGTAGGTATAATTCTCCGTAAGCATTTCAATGGCCTTTGGGACATGAACCTCCCAGAGCTATCCCTTCAAATAAATCAACCTTTTGCGCTGCTCAGGCATGACCCCCAAAGGGCCTATAGACATTTATAAGGACGAGCATTCTTTAGAAAAAAAATTCATGGCTTAGAAAACAACCTGGATGACTATGCAGTGTGTTGGTATGAGCAGAGGTATTCAGATATGCAAATGTGTGTTGTTTCTCAGAGGTGGTGTGACTGTATCTATATATTACAGCACTTAAGAAATGTGTCAGTATCCATAAGAAAAATAATGAATGATTTATGCCTTGAGCTTTCATCTAAATTCCTGCATGTTATGGACTTGATTTTTTCATCACAGGCTGAGCTGCTGGGATTCTTGTGGACACAAAGCACCCACTCATGTGTGAAGCTGAATGGAGCACCCTTTTGTAAGCTCACTTTATGATCCAACCTGCTGTGGTCTTCTGATATCAGCTACATAAACAATGACAGCTGCCTCCTTGTATGCACACTTCCTCTCATCTTCAAGAACAATAGCAATATACGTATATGAATAATCCAGTTAGTGAGCTGATGCATAATCAATGTATTGCAGCATATAGATCATCCATGTTCAAGTTCTTGTGAGTGTCCTCTTTAGGTGGCAAGTGCATAGACTTAAATAGGAGGCCTCTGTCTGCCCATCCAGCTGTGAGATCTGTTATGGACCATTAAGCCCACAGTGACTACATCTGCATTCATTAAGAAGCTTTCAGAAAAAATTATTCAAACTCTTTTTTTTTCTGTGGTAGCGTTCTCCAATTTGTTTCTACTAATGCAAAAGGTATTTAAGCCATAATAAGTGAGTAATGAAACTAGATCACTTTGCAGGTCAGTTTGTCCAACAGATGGACAAAGAGGTGTGTGTTTCTATTTTTGGTGAAGAAATGTACTTCCTACGTCGTGCTACCTTTATTTAATATTAAGTCATTTCTCAGGAGATGTTTCTGGGGCGATATGAGACTTGCATAAGTTAGGAAAACGTTAAAGGAAAATAAGTGGAAGAAAACAGGAGTTTCCAAAACTAGACTAGACAGAGAAAATGGGACTTCTAATAATTGTGCAGGGCCACTAAAATTGTCTCCATCAGCTGCACTCTTGCATTGTGACAAGACAACTCAATACTGTGGCTCAGAAAGGATGTGTAGCTGTCAAGAGGCAATTTCTGAGAAAAAGAAAAAGGCAAAAACAGAAAAAAAGGAAAAGAAACTGCATGTTTTCTCAGAACAAGTGAGTCCACATCTCAGCATCACTGCATGTGTTTTGAATGAACTGGATTGTACAAAGCAGAAAATGCAAACAACTTCTGAGAATGAACTTTGTGAAAAAATATCTCTGCGTTTTTCTTTGAAAAACTGAAAGCAAGTCTCTTGAAAAGAATGGAAGCTGTAATAAAAGCATAACTGGAAACAGTAAATACTGGAAAAAAGGATATTATATTTACTTATTGGAGCTTTTGTGCAATTTTCTGTTTAAAAACTTTTTCTGTTTTTCTGTTTTTTCCCTGAGGCTGAAAAATGAATAAATTGCACTTAATTAAATAAATAAAGAGGATCTCTGCCTTTGGCACAGTTCTACACATCATTAAGGTGACGTTAGAGTCACTGTTATCAATTTAACAAGCATAATGTGAAATTGAATTATTTTTCACATGAAGAGAAATTCTGTTGAAAGTGCAGATTTTAAAATGTCAATCAATACCTTGTTTTTGGAAGAGTCAGTGCTATCTTTTATATTTTTGCCATGTTGTTGCCTTTACCTAACACGTAGCACAGACTTAGAGCTGTGTACACAGAATGTAAACCAAATGTCAATGAAATACAATGTGTATCTCACTATGTCATTAAATATGTAGTTCTGTAATTATGTTTTAATAGCACAGCTATAATTATAGATTACTAATAACTCCCAACATCTAAAGTTTAAAGGATGTAATGATGGCTACTCTTAAAATTACACATTTCCTTACAATTAGTTTGCATTTAGACAAACCTCCCCTGTTATGGACCGAAATCTTTCACTACTGAATCTGTGGATCAAACAATATGACCCACTGTCTTTAATCATGTGTTTCGAGTCTGAGTGTCTGGTTCTCATTAAAGTCACACTGATATGTATCTCAGACTTAGATGGGCAAAACAAATATCTCCAGCTTTTAGTTCCACAAGGTTAATCATGTCTGATTTTCTCAAATTGAATCTGCTTGAATTCGGTTTGACAGCCTTTTGGTTGCAAGCAGGTAGGACCAACTGTTATTAACCTCCACAAGCCCTGAAGACAGTCACAGCCTGTTACATGACTGTCAGATTCAAAAGCCTCTGATGCATCATAAGTGTGTGTTAGAGCCTCAAGCTAAAAAAAGATATGTTGTAAATCACATGACAAGACGAACTGGTCAGGACATCTTGAAAGTGGGGCAATTAAAGAAAAATTAAGGAAAACATTAAATGCAAAAGGTGAAGTGGCCCTTAAAAGTGTGTGGGGGCAAAACATTTTATCTAAACCAGGGCAGCAGATTTGCTCTTTAGAAATATCTTAATGTCATCTTTATGTCTATGTGCTGTTTTCTACAATGTTTTCTTGGCTTTAGCAATCAGAATTATACCTTTTAAATTGAATCTGCATTGATTTGAACTTACTGCATGTCTGTGTTGGCAGAATAGATTGATTCCACTATAAAATATGAAGAAATTGATTATGATTCATTTCAGATAAAAGTCCACCAATTTCTTCCAGTAAAATTAGGTCATTTAGCTGCACAGGTTAAACTAGTACCATCCAATGCTGCCAAAAGTCAACAAGAAAAAGATGTGGTGAGGTAGTTTTGTGTTTTTATGCACCAGAAATAATGGAGCCTTAATTAATTGTAGCTAAACACATTTTTACAAACTCTCTTTAACATTGTTTCATTTTTCCCTACTTTTTATTACTCCTATTACTGCTGTTTACTTTTATGGCTTTTTTTTTTACTTTTACTGTTGTCTCTTTAACCTTTACTAGTGTCAATGTAAGATGAAGTTCCCCTTGCCAATTCTGTACTTTTGAAGGAATCGTCTGACTGAAAAATATGTTGCTAATAATTAGTGAATGCTAATAGCCACCAACTAGCATTATGTAAATAAAATTTGGGTTTTTACCCATATTTGGCCAGCTCACACCATCAACTAGGTAGGGTGAAGGCGACATGTGCTTCCTCTGAGACATGTCAAGCTATCCACCATATCTCTTTGAATTGCCATAGAATTGGCTCCAAGTACATTGAGCTGTCACTGGATAGCTCAATGCACTTGGAGCCAATTCTGTTATGTCAGCTAACAGATGCCCATATTGACTAGCATCATGCTGAGTGAAGGGGGAATAGGAGGACCATCCCACCCAACCAGAGACAAAGAGGCCTGTCATGGACTCTTGGATCTCCCAATAATATGGCCAACACTTAGTAGTGCCACTCAGCAGCCCCTCTACTCCTAGCCAAACCACCATACAGAGCCAGATGCTTTTTTTAAACATATAGCATCCCACGCCTTAAGTAGAAGCAGAGTGTGATTCTGAATGCATTTGACTGACAAGTAGATAAACACGAACAGGCAATTTGACACAACACGAAAGACTGAGATGAGCCATACTCTTCAGTTTATGTTAGTATTTATGCCAATTGTTGTACCACTATGGGTTCTGGAAAACACCCAAAACTATTTTTTTACTTGATTGGTGACTACATATAAAGTCTCCTTGATATTGATCAGTCAGCTGTGATGACATATGTTGGTATGCTTTTCAGTCACTGTGCGTGTTCCTCAATTGATGTCAAATAAAAGAAGCGTGCTTGAGAGAGTCAATGCCACTAGCAGTAACTGAACTTCATTAAGAAATCTACTTGAATAATCAGTCCATCTCTGGAAATGTTCCTGTGCTTGACAGACCAAAAATCAGAATAATCAAAAATGCCATGGCTGCTGCTTACTGAGAATTCTATTTGAACATGGGACCCCCAGTGCCCCCTTCTCTCTTTCCCTCTTCAGCTATCTATATCCTCAGGGGCAGATCTTGTTTATATTACCTCTTTTTCCTCCGTTCTTCTCTCCAGCTCCAGTACACTTTTTTGAAACACAAACAATTCCCCAAATTCCATGCTAGTGTCAAAGCTTCATAATGTCCCCACAATCAGTGACCCCAGGGATTTTTTTTTGGGGGGGTGGGGGGGTGGGGGGGGGGTGGAGGTACTGTTTAGCTCTACATATCATATTCTTTATTTCACGTCAGGCTCTTTATTTTTTCCCTTATAAGGATGTCGGGGCGTCTGGTGGACCCTGGGGATTTGACCTTCAGTCTGAAACTCTAAGTCAAGCTTAACCTTTGGCTGTCTAGTTTGGATTTTTTTTGGTTTATCGCTTCTTCCTTTCAGATGACATGTTATGTTTTGTACTGGACAAGCTACTGGTATAGTGAGGAATATGTGCAAATATAGCATGAGGAAGGGGCTTCTCAGGCTTCTCTGTTGCTGAGAATGTGGATGACTAAGTGGCTAAAAAATGTCCCTGTGAAAACTCATGTCTTGCACAAAATCCTCTTGAGATGTTTCAAGGACATTTGTCTAAATTGTAATAAATGTGGGAGTCATGCATACAGTTGTAGTCATACATGCTTCCGTTGGAAAGAACATTGGTCATAGATTGACCACACTCCTAATTAATGTTGAAGTCAAGTCAAGTCCACAGGCGAGATATGAGTCAGGATTGATCTGGTCAATGTACAGACATTTTGAGATCTGGGGAAAAATGCAGCCTCATTGTGAATTTAATTTTATTTACTGCATTTTACAAAGTCTGTTATGGAGAGATGCAGTCTTGAATAGATAACCAAATGTTATATTAAGAGTTTATCCCAAGTATAACACTTATATTGCTTTGCTACCCTAATCAGCATTTAAACACCAATCTCCAGCACATACAGCTGTGATGTTATCCACCATGCTACCTTATTGCTGAGTGCTTTAGAGTTGATGTCTTTTTGGAGCTCCACAAAGTGTCACATAAATCTGTTTTTTGGTTATCAAGTTGTTTGCGGATTACTGGGAATTGACTGCTGTTCAAAATAACCATGTTATACAATGTGTTGCCTTTTTAAAGAGATTATAAGTGCTTTGGTAGTGGGATTTACAGTGTTTTGATGATGCATCACTTTGGTCAGATTAATAGAAGTGAAATCTCCGCAGGGGCTCGTACTGCACCAGAGGGCGCACTCAAGAGCCATGCAACTTCATGAACCCAAGCTGACACATGACCTATGTTTCTGGTGTGACACTGGGGTGAACCTTAGTAAGAATGACCATTTATCATACATGCCCAACAAGAGGGCACTTGTCTCATGGCAAAGGGACCGCCACTCATGCCCCCCCGGGGTCTATCTGTGAGTCAAGACCAACCAAGTTAAGACTAAGACCAGTAAATGAACAAATGAATAAATCATAATACTAAGTTTACAAATAATAAATAGTCTATAGAAGTAAATGATAAGTTTAAAAACATATGTCCCTTCTCTCTGCATTCATATTTTATTTTAGACATGTAAATATTAATATTTGATGTTAACATATTGATATTGCACCTGTAGAGGTGGCAAATTTTCAACACAGCCATATTTGCATACAGCCATGACATTTACGAGCTGTAAAAAGAAAAGGCTTACATCTTTGCATGAGGCTAACTTGGTTAAATTCTGGTTAGCCTACTGTGCAATATTTATTAATGAACATAATAAAATAGCAGTACATTAGCCTCATACATGCTTGCTGTATACCATGAGTGACACAGCATGGCAGCCAAGTAAAAAGTGTCTATTAGTAGTGAGTGAAATGTTGTGTCTTTTTCTAAACACAAACACCAGCACTACTCTTAAAAACCAAGGCATCAAAAAGGGTTCTGATGAGAAGTACCTATAGAAGAACAACTTCTGGCTCCCTAGAGAACCTTTTAGTGGATGGTCCCTCAAAGAATCATTTTTGAAATGGTGTTTGTGAGTGTCAAGAACATTTTTAAGGTTTGAAGACATTAGGGTCAAGTTTTAAACCTACTACAATTTTCCCCCAAAATGGGATGTCCAAGCTCTTTTAAGAAAGCATTGTGTAGTTGTACAGACTCCACACTCTCCACTGAGCTTTAATCTATGGACCAAGCTGAGAACATTCTAGTGTCTCTCAATGGTTCTTGGGCCCCTTCAGTGGAGCCTTTAGCAATAATTCAAGCACTAATGGAGGTTACCCCATCCCTTATCCTCTGTACTCATTCCATTTATCTGTGTGACTCTTGGTAACAATTTATGCATTCATGTAATTTATTACCCCATTAATTACACAGATATTAGTATAAACGCTGGGCTGTATGATATCTCCACAGGTCATCTTGAAATGCAAGAGTTGCATCTCAAAGCCCGTAGTTCTGTCTTGTTTGTGTTTAGTTTAGTGTACTGTGAGTTAATGGCTATGAGCTATTATGAAACCTTTGTTATAACTCATGTTGCTGATGTGCTGATATGTGGAGTTTGTTGAGTAGAAGATGGTGGGCTGTTGTTTTGGTATTTATGGTGTGCCGGAAGATTCTCAGCTGGAGGAACGGAAGAGTTAAAAATAGTAAGCAATGAGAAAATGAGGCACTCTCACCCGCACACACACACACACACACACACACACACACACACACACACACACACACACACACACACACACACACACACACACACACGCACACTCTTATAAACAAACACATTGTTGCCCTCACCTCCTTCTACGATGTGACCCCTCCACTTCCTGCCATATTTTTGGGGATGCGGAGTGGGAGCGTGAGAAGAACTTGGGCTGAAGTGACATGAGTCCTAGAGCAAAGAGCGGATGTCGTCATACTTGCTTCAGCTAAGAACTGCTTTTACTCAAATTCAGTTCACTTGCTTTCAACTTGATCTAATTACCTGAACTCAGTCATGTCCTGGTTCAGCCCAGTTTAGCTTAGCTCAGTGGTCCTGGCTTATTTTTCCCCCAAACTGCTTCATCAGTCAGCCTATAAAGTGAGCGTAAGTGTGTCTGGGCAAGTTCCACATCCTCTGCCTTAAATCCGTCTTGTTCTCATTATTCCCACACTTATAATAATGTCATTTGCGCTTCATGTGTCAAATGTAATGAGCAATCTTTGAAATTGCCTCCATGTGTTACTGAAAGAAATTTTAATTTCTCTTTTGGGAATCAATTAGGTGTTCGTATTTGGCAGAAGTGTTTTTTCTGTCTTTCCTTCTCTTTTAGATGTTTATTTAACTCCTTCACAAGTTTTTAATGTAGTGATACCTGATTAGACGTTATAAATTTAAAGCCTACAGATGAAAAAGTAACTTAAAAAGTGTTAATGAGATTCTCCACTTGGTCACTTTTTGGAGGTACAAGCAAACAGCCTTGTTCTCACCAGTTACTCACAGCATGACATTTAGCTAATAGTTTCCATGTGTGTCAATGAGGAGGTCTAAAAGGCGGTATGATGCACACAGATATCAACCCAAAACTGAGCCAAAAAGATTCTTGTGCACTTAAAAGTAAGGCTTTCTGAATGGTTCTTGGCTTGGATGTATGTATGCACAGAAAGAATCCTTAATTGGTCTAGAAACTTTATATTACATGAAGATTCTCTAAGCTTTAACAAGGTTTTTCAGTCACTATTTTCTTTAGAAAACTGGTCCAGCCACACTATTTTAAGGAACACAAATTGGGAGTCTATTAATTCTTGTTCTTCATTCAGTAAAGCCCAAATTAGATTCTTCTAAAAGGTTTATTCTTCATATGTTATGTTTTATTCATTGTGACCTGTATTAGCACATTATTGGTGATCTGTTGTGTGAAAATGACTTGTAATTGCCTTATTTGTTGTGATAGTGCACAATAAACACTTGTTTAGGCATTATTATGCAAATTATCAAGCATAATTAGTGTCAAGTAACATCTGGAGTTAAATTACTTTAGAGCAAAAGGCTAAAAAGTGCCAAACAATAAGTCAGTTTCAAACAAGCCGTCATATTTATTTATGGTTGTAATAAACTTGAAATGTTCCCAGTTTGTATGTTTCGCTCCTCAAAAATCCATTAAATGAACTTTACTTCATAAGTCACGATACTTAGATATCTAGCATTTTACAATTAAACTTCAGTTAGTGATTTAAAACACATTTAAAAAGGTGGGTCTTCACGGGTATTTAAGTAGAGCAAATGGTTCTATATAGAACCATGAACACTCAAAGATCACTTTCTATGATTAAAGGATTCTTTGCATCATGAAATTATTCTTCAGCTTGATGGATAGTGTGTCCTATATAGAAACTTTTTTTGGTTCTCTATGGCACCATTTACTAAAGGTTCTATACAGATCTATGTGCTTTGCTAAAGGACCCTTGAAGAACCATCTTTTAATAGTGTAGAATATGAAACATATCTTGAAGTATTAGTGACTTATTAGCTCTAATGCCAGCCACGTGATGAAACCTAGGACCTATAGGATTAAAATTTTTGCCAATCATAAGCTAATAAATGAAATGAGATGATTACTTCATGCTTGAAAATTTGCATAACAAGGTCTAAACAAAAAGTTATTTGTGCATTATTACAGTAATTATGCAACTATTCATGATTTTCACATAACACTTATGTGCTAATGTAACTCATAATGAATAAAGCAACTGTCTAACTCAGGCTTTACTGAAGAAAGAACCAAACTGCACTTAATCCCTGTTATGTGCTCCTCAAAATAAAGTCATGCCAAAGCTCCTTTAAAGATTCGTCCACTGAAGGGTTCTTTAGGGAACCAAAAGTGGTCCTAGTGTTACATCAGTCCAAAGAACTTTTTAAGAATGTGAAATAGAAACAGTTTGGTTCCTGCCATTACGCTTTCACACTCCACTGCTTTTTGACATCCGGTGTGGGAACAAAAGTCTTCCACAACAGAAGAAAGAAATCAAACAAGTTTTGCCTCTTCAGGCTGGAAGAATTAAGGAGGGCAGAATGGCCAGGAGGGACGAGGGTAAGCAGTCAACCGCCTGGCAAGCAACCCCCACATCGGACATCAAAAACTGTGCTTGCTCTGCTCATTGATCCCTGAGTGGGGTCCGGTACCACAAGCAGGCGTTAAATGCAGCCTAGCGGAACAGAACATCCAGCAGAGCTCAGTATGGGCTGATAGGATAATGAGTATAAGTTTGGAGTTTGCTGCTCCATTTTTAGACTGTTGGTGGACTGTCAGCTCTGCAATTACTTTCCGTACTGATATACAGAATATAGGTCAGAATATTTTGGAATTTCAGAAGAAATGCATTTGTCCACTGAACACCATGATGCAATAAATTTCCACATAACTAAAATATATTACACCAAAAACAAGGAAACTGCAATGCAGACTTACCTTCATGAAAGTGGTGTATATATCCAAATCTAAATTGAATGCGTCACTCTTAAATTTATATTCGCTTTACATTAACATTTAATATGTTACTTTCTTGAAACCTTGAATCTTGACATTTTGTTTACAAGTATAATCTACAGATGCTTCACTGACTACAATTTAGGGACAGCGGGAGTATTAGAGCTAGACCCTCAGTCTAGCTCTAATAGTCATGAATATCAAAAAAGCAACGTCTTTAATAAGGCTAATTTCTGCTAGCACTCCCAATCTAGACTTAAACTGATATTTGAGTCATGTAAAATTTATCAAAAAGTATTTTTTCTCTCTTTCCTTATTTCTTACATGTTTCTTTAACTCCTCCACAATTTTTAATGTAGTGATACCAGATCAGACATTATAAATTGAATTCATAATTAATAAAAAGTTGTTAATGGGATTCTTCTCTTGGTCACTTTTTGGAGATACAACAAGCACACAACCTTGTTCTCACCAATTACTCACAGCATGACATTTATCTAATACTTTCCATGTGTGTCAATGAAGAGGTCTAAAAGGCTGTATGATGCACACAGATATCAACCTGAAACTGAGCCAAAATGGCTCTTGCAGTCTTCAAAATAAGGCTTAATAAATTCTTCTCAGATTAGATGTATGTATACAGAGAAAAAAGAAGCTTGCAATAGCAAAGAACCCTGACATTGTTTTCCAGTTCTAACAACTGGATAGACCACAGCTCGTATTCACAGTCAGTGACATATCTAGGACTTCCAGAGAGCCTGGATTGATGTTGTGTCTCATGAAATTGGTCCCATCCACTGTAATCAAAATATGATTAATTGAGTCCACCCATTATTTTGGGGGTTATTTCATGAATTAGACCTTCAGACCTGAAGTCTCAGCCAATGTGTGAGCTGCCTTGGCTGTATCTACCAATGACAGACATGTCATTTTATGTTCCCAGAAATCATTAGGGTTTCTCTGAATACTTAAAAGGCTCTGACACAATCCCAAAACTGCACAGATAAATTAAATCTAACTATTTTATAAGCCACGCATTTAACACAGGCACCCTGTTTTATAAATAATTGTTATGTGTTTTGTACTGGGCTTTTGGATTCATTTTTGGAGCATTCAATTCTTCATGTACTTATTTTTTTTCTCTTCAAAGAAAATAAGGCCAAACTAACCAGATAAATCAAACTGTTATGACCATTATGGAATATCACAGATCAAGGTTGGCCAAAACAGCATGTGTCCTAGGAATAGCTCTGATATTTCAGAACGCACAAGCACACATGCTGTGAATTTTAGTTGGTACATGCTGGTCTTTGAAAGTATTTGTTACTATGGCTGTTATTTCCATTAGAGTCTCAAAGGACATGCAGGTTTTCCCCTAATGCTGTTGCTCTATACAGGGCAGATTTGCTGACAGTCATGTTCTTTTCGAGATACACTATAAAAAAATGACTTACCTATTTAGATATTAGGTGGGAGTTGTGTAAACCTTTTTGCCTTGGTTTAACTTACAGCGTTTTTTAAAGTGGAACCACGAAACTCATACGAGCATAGAGCCTATACAGGAATGGTGTGTTTGTGTTTTTGGGACTACCCCACATTTTTTGTACAGCATTCATTCAAACACATTTTTTTCCCATAGGAAATGAATGGCAGAATGTTGAGAAATGTAAATCTAATTGCCAAGCAACATCTTAGCAACCACCTGGGTTACTATAGCACAGACCCAGCAATAAATTAGCAACCACCTATGATACCGCAGAAGTGCCCTAGCAACACAACCCTCTGGATACCATGGCAATGGCCTAGCAACACAAACCCCTGGATACCATAGCACCGGCCTAGCAACACAAACCCCTGGTTTAGAAACATTTTAACAACCACCTGGGAAAACATGGCAACAATCCGGCAACACATAACAACGACTTTGTCAAGCCAACTTAAAGTTAATTCACAAACTTTCCTCTTGTTGTTTTCTAGTCTAGTGACACTTTTTACAGTGCAAGCAGAGCAGAGCCTCATGATCTTAGACTTTGTGTAGGCTTGAGGAGTAACAGTAGCCTGGAAGTGTTTTGGAGCAAAGCTATGTAAAACTTTGCAAATGAGAACCAAGCCAGTCAAAATGAAATGTAGCAGATACACTCATGTTTGTTAGAAGGAGGCTGTCCTGGCTGTATTTTGATCTGGCTGAATTTTTCTTCTGTATCTTTTTATGACATTGGAAAGAGCACTACAGTATCTGAGAGCAGATCTAGTGAATCCGTTAATCTATTTGACAGTACAACTAATATTGCAAGGGTCTGGATGTGTTGCAGAGATGACAGTGTTCAGTGGATCAGTGGGTGGTTGAGGGTTGGTTAAGGAAGGCAGGCTGTGGGAGGAAATAGCAAGGCTGCAGTTTAACTGCACTCTGTCATCACACAGATTTGTGGCTTCACCACACTTCCCATTTTCTAAAACATGATTTGTGAAGCATTCAAACCAGCCTACATCTCAGCCATAAACCAGAGGTATAAGCCCTGTCGTCACCACCACATTGTCTTAGCCACAAAGTAAACCATTAGCACTATTGTCAGCTTATAACCTCCAATGTTCCACGGCAGATGTTTGGTACCTATTTACACAGAAATGCTACAGCAGCTCTCTGAGAGCATCATTCAGTTTGTATATTCTATGAAGCCAATTGTTTAAATTTAGAGTCTCTTGTGCTTCTTCATGCTAAATGTTTTATTGATTATGGTCCTTAGATATTTGTTGTTTCGACCATGATGGTGTTTTGTTGATCACTTTACCAGATGAGCCTACATCATTAAGATTGTTGCATCTCAATAGCTTCTGCTCAGACTGGTACAAGTGCTAAAACCCTCTGAGAATCCTCTGAAATGGGTAATTCTGGTTATTTTGAAGCCAAATGCTTGTTAATTAATGGACTACTGCTTAAGTAGCAAACAGGTGGCTTTTGACATCATGTCCATTCGTGATATATTCGTGATAGACAATTATTTCTGACAAAAAACATAAGGAGTCACTCATGTCATTTTGAGTTGTTTACTTTTGTTACTTTTGAAGCTTTAATTGCACTGACTTAAATACACTGAGTGATAAGAATAAACATTGGAGTTCTACTGAAAATGCATGTGTAACTGTACCTAAATCAGCAAGTTCTACACACACCTAAATTTATTAACTAAAACGTATCATGGAAACTGAATTTGAGCTATGCTAACTTACTAACCTGCTAACCTATGTAGTTTTACAGCATATAGAAGCATTGCCAATAGAATGAGATGCTCTGGAGCAACCATGAGCCTGAGGTCACTATGATTAACATCAAGCATCAGCTAGAGGGGTACGAAACCTCTCAGCACTGGGATGTGGAGCAGTGGAACTGTGTTCTGGAGTGATGGAGCTCTACCCAGTTGCTTTGGGATGAGTTGGAGTGGCATTTGAGATCCAGAACTAATCATCCAACGTCAGTACCTGAGCTCACTGCTGTGCTTGCTGAAGGCAGTCAATTCCTTGCTGTAATGTTTCAGCATTTAATGTAAAGTCTTCTCAGAAGAAGAATATTTGCTGTTACTGCAGCAAAGAGGGCCAAGCTTTCTATAAATACTCTTTAAAATGATGGATGAGAAGGTGTGTCTACAAACGTTTGGTCACATCCTGCTGACTGTAGCACTGCAATTTTAGCACTCAATAATGTCCAGTGTTCTCACACTTCAGTTTTGATCTGATATAGTATCCAGGTATTCAGCATTCAGAACCTTTTGTCTACTACTTGATAAATAACCTCTGATTGTCATGGGGTGCTGTTTTGGCTTTCAGTGAACCCCTTACAGTGCCAAGGCCCATTGGTGGGCCCAAAGTTTTATTACATACTTCTATAACCTAAGAATAGGTTATTTAGTATGTAATAAGCCCAGGCAAACAAATCCATCCTTGCAACACAGAACTCTTTCACAAATATTCAAGCTGCATTTTAAATGCTTAAATTTAAGTACTTAAATACTTAATTGGAAACAGATGAACTAAGAAGCCCTATATAATCATCTAAGCGTGAAATGCATGCAGTTCCTTACAAGGCTCATAGAAAGGTGTATAAATATTCAGTAGCAGAGGGCACTGTGAGCAGTCTCAAAACTTTTGCTTTTATTTACTAATACTTTACTTGAGTAGGGATTTTCAGAACTCTTTACACCCCTGTATATATGTAACTATATGTATATATATATATATATATATATATGTGTGTGTGTGTGTGTGTGTGTAAATTTCACTCAGGACCATATCTTAACCTTTAAAGTTTCTGTAATAAATACAGAATCTTTGTTTAAAATGAACAAAAGCCATTTGTACTGTGGAAATATGGAAATATTTTCATCAACTTGACTTTTCAAAAGTAAGACAGTTACATGAGTAAGACAAGGGTAGACAACCTTTTTCAGTCATGTGCTTTGTTGAAGTCTCGCAGACAGGAGATTGGCAACTACATTAAACATTTTTTAAGTATGGATTACAAGGGATTACAGTCACCCATCTGAATGTGGGGCAGTTCCCTTGCTTCTCTTGGATGTAGAAAGAGCACAGCTGATTCCTCTCAGCTTTAATGATGAGTGCAGACCACACCCCTTTCAAACAGCATGATTGTTATTATTAGAGCAGTGAACAGTTAATGCTGGTTATGGGCTCTTGCTAACGCAGGCAAGGTCTCGGCCCTGTAGCAGGCTACAGCAGTGGGGAGCGAAGAGGCAGACTTTGTCTTGGCGGTGTGTACAAGTACCTCATAACATGACAGCAAGACCTGCCAGTGCAGCAGAGTTTACAGATCCAATCCAGTATGAATTTTCAGCATTTACATGCTTGTGAACCTGAAGAGGCCATGGCACTCTTTGGAACAGCTATATAGAAGAGAAACTTTTGAGTCTCTAAAGCAGTGATTTCTAAAGTCCAGCCCACAGGTCAAGTGAGGCCTGGGGATAGATTTTAATGGGTCACTATTAGAATACATTACAGGTAGCCCCCCAGCTAGTATGGTGTTTTTCTTCCTCTTGTCAGCGCAGCCTTTTAGCATCAATATACCAAATCTTTAGTGGCTGTTACAACTAGCCCTGCCCACAGGGTAACACTTGTAAAAAAAGTTGCAACATTAGCACTCACATTAGTAATACACTGCTCAAAAAAATAAAGGGAACACTCAAATAACACATCCTAGATCTGAGTGAATGAAATATTCTCATTGAATACTTTGTTCTGTACAAAGTTGAATGTGCTGACAACAAAATCACACAAAAATCATCAATGGAAATCAAATTTATTAACCAATGGAGGCCTGGATTTGGAGTCACACACAGAATTAAAGTGGAAAAACACACGACAAGCTGATCCAACTTTGATGTAACGTCCTTAAAACAAGTCAAAATGAGGCTCTGTGTTGTGTGTGGTGTTTATTGTCATATGTACAGAGGAAACAGGTTTCCTTATATACAATGAAAAGCTTACTTTGCTCCTCGCTAAGAATGCCAGATATAACATTAAAAATACAAAAGAGTATATATACAACCATATATATTAATCAAGAAACAGTACAATGTATAAATTACAGTGGTATGGATGGATAGTGCTGTGCCTTGCCGGGAACATGATTGTCTGCAGCAGAAATGAGTAGTAAAGTGCAATAGTGCAATTGTAAACATGTGCTACAGTTAAAGTGACAGTAGTTGCAGGTTATTCCTGAGGAAAGTGTTCTTTACCAGTGGGGTACACATCACACGTCTGTACCTAAGTCTGGCAGACCGAAGTGGGAATAGTTATTTCTGGTTCAGAACTCTGATTGCGGTGGGGAAGAAGGAGTTCTTTAGTCTGGAGGTCTTGCACATCATGCTCCTATACCTCCGGCCTGAGGGCAGAGGTTTGAACAGACCGTGCTGGGGGTGGGTGGGGTCTTTGATGATGGAGGCAGCTTTCCTTTGGACTCTATGGTTGTAAATGTTCTGCAGAGAGTGCAGTGGAGAATTGGTGATCTTCTCTACAGTCTTCACCACTCTCTGTAGGCATTTACGATCCATCACGGTCAAGCTGCCGTACCACACGGTGATGCAGCTGGTCAAGAGGCTCTCAATGACGCAGTTGTAGAAGTTGCTGAGGATCACCGGAGACATCCCAAACCTCCTCAGCCTCCTCAGGAAGTACAGCCGCTGTTGAGCCTTTCTGACTAGCTGCTTGGTGTTCAGTGACCATGTGAGGTCTTCACTGATGTGGACACCCAGGTATTTAAAGGTGCTCACCCTTTCCACCTCGAGCTCCCGGATGAAAAGTGGCCGATGAGGTCTCCTCTCCTTCCTCATGTCCACTATCAGCTCCTTTGTCTTGTCCGTGTTGAGGATGAGGTTGTTGTCATCACACCATGACACCAGTCTGGTCACGTCCCTTCTGTAGGCTGCTTCATCTCCACCAGTGATACGTCCTATCACTGCTGTGTCGTCAGCAAACTTCAGGATGATGTTGTCCTTGTGGGAGGCGACACAGTCATGGGTGAACAGGGTGTAGAGAATAGGGCTGAGGACGCAGCCCTGTGGAGTGCCGATGTAGGTGGTCCTGTTGCTGATCCTGACAGACTGGGGCCTGACAGTCAGAAAGTCCAAAAGCCAGTCACAGAGGGTGGGGTGCAGGCCGAGTGTGGAGAGTTTGTGGGTGAGTTTGTGTGGGATGACTGTATTGAAGGCTGAGCTGTAGTCAACAAAGAGCATCCTGATGTAGGAGTCTTTGTTTTCCAGGTGGGAGAGGGAGTAGTGAAGGGCAGTACTGCAGGGGGTCCAGTGTGTCCGGTATGCTGTCTTGTATGTGGGCCAGCACCACTCTCTCAAAGCACTTCATAATGATTGGAGTGAGTGCTACTGGTCTGTAGTCATTCAGGCTGTATGACCTCTCTACAACGCCTGGGCATGCTCCTGATGAAGTGGTGGATGGTCTCTTGAGGGATCTCCTCCCAGACCTGGACTAAAGCATCCGCCAACTCCTGGACAGTCTGTGGTGTTGGTGGATGGAGTGAGACATGATGATTCAGGTCTGTGGAACGGGTGGGCCAGTCCATAGCTTCAATGCTTTCATTTTACAGGAACTGCTGACACACTCCACATGAGGTCTAGCATTGTCCTGCAATAGGAGGAACCCAGGGCCAGCCGCACCAGCATATGGTCTCACAAGGGGTCTGAGGATCTCATCACGGTACCTAATGGCAGTCAGGCTACCTCTGGCGAGCACATGGAGGGCTGTGCGGCCCTCCAAAGAAATGCCACCCCACACCATTACTGACCTACTGCCAACCCGGTCATGCTGAAGGATGTTGCAGGCAGCAGATCCAGACTCTGTCATGTATGTCACATGTGCTCAGTGTGAACCTGCTTTCATCTGTGAAGAGCACAGGGCGCCAGTGGCGAATTTGCCAATCCTGGTGTTCTCTGGCAAATGCTAAGCGTCCTGCACGGTGTTGGGCTGTGAGCACAATCCCCATCTGTGGACGTCGGGCCCTCATACCATCCTAACAGTTTCTAACAGTTTGTGCAGACACATGCACATTTGTGGCCTGCTGGAGGTCATTTTGCAGGGCTCTGGCAGTGCTCCTCCTGTTCCTCCTTGCACAAAGGCAGAGGTAGCGGTCCTGCTGCTGGGTTGTTGCCCTCCTACTGCCCTACCTCCTACTGCCTCCTCCACATCTCCTGGTGTACTGGCCTGTCTCCTGGTAGCGCCTCCAGCCTCTGGACACTACGCTGACAGACACAGCCAACCTTCTTGCCACAGCTTGCATTGATGCGCCATCCTGGATAAGCTGCACTACCTGAGCCACTTGTGTGGGTTGTAGAGTCCGTCTCATGCTACCACGAGTGTGAAAGCACCACCAACATTCAAAAGTGACCAAAACATTAGCCAGAAAGCAGAAAGGTACTGAGAAGTGGTCTGTGGTCCCCACCTGCAGAACCACTCCTTTATTGAGTGTGTCTTGCTAATTGCCAAAAATTTCCACCTGTTGTCTATTCCATTTGCACAGCAGCTGTGAAATTGATTGTCAGTGTTGCTTCCTAAGTGGACAGTTTGATTTCACAGAAGTTTGATTTACTTGGAGTTATATCGTGTTGTTTAAGTGTTCCCTTTATTTTTTTGAGCAGTGTACATTTATAAGACCAAAACTAAACCTGGAACTCACTCAGACGTAATTATCAGTACCTCTTAGCAAATGCTTATATATTACATGGAAATCGCTCCCAAAGACCAAGTTATGTTTAAAAGAGCTTTATCAATGACCATAACTAACACTGACTTAGTGTGCTAACAAATATTTTTATTTTATGAACTGTTACATTGGACATTAGCTCCCAGACTTAAAAAATACTGTAAAGTGGGAAAACATCGTTATTGTAAATTGATATGTATGTTAGCGCAAAAACACAGTGTTCACACTTTATAAAACATGATCATTTACTAGCATTAACTACCATGTTGGGTCACTGTGAATTCCAGTAGTTATTTTCTGTTCATGCTTCTTCATTAACATCACGTCAAGTAAATGAAAGATTACAATTCATCAACTTTAAACTGATTCATCAACAAATGGTTTGTAACTAATTTAGAGAAAACCTTATAAATACATCATATAAGCACATTTATAGCATATTTCTAAGCTTGCTGACAAATTATGTGTTTGCATTTAATAGGATATCGGCTGTTTAGTTAATCCTTTGCTGATAGTTAATCCTTTGTTAAGAAGAAGAAGTAGAATTGTTACCAAATTGGATTACGTATTCACACACTTTTGTGTGTTATTTGAACCAAACACTACAGTTTACTGATGTCAATTTGTTATAGTTTACCAGTGATTTCAAATATGGTTTTTGAAACTGGAATGTGGCTTTCACTTTCCAGCTTATATGCTTCTCCTCATTCAAAGAAATAAGAGCCTGCTCTTGTATGACTATAACTACCCTTCCTTATAATACCTCTGATTCTGCTAACTAGCATATCTGAAGAACAGATTAAGAGACCCTTATTAGTCCCACAACGGGGAAATTTCACCTCCGCATTTAACCCATCCGTGAAGTGAAACACCACATACACTCTAGTGAGCACACACACACACACACACACACACACACACACACACACACACACACACACACACACACACACACTAGGGGGCAGTGAGCACACTTGCACAGAGCAGTGGGCAGCCCAATCGGCAGCGCCCGGGGAGCAGTTGGGGGTTAGGTGTCTTGCTCAAGGACACCTCAGTCACGTGCTGTCGGCTCTGGGGATCGAACCGGCAACCTTCCGGTCACAAGGCTAGTTCCCTAACCTCCAACCCATGACTGTCCATATTTTTTTTTTTAATTACATACTTCCATAAGAGCATGAGAGCTATAAGAACAGTTCAAGCAGTTTGCATTGAAGTTCATGTAATCACTGAATAATAAGCCTTAGTAATAACAAGGCTTAGTAATTATAAGCCTCCATACACAATCTTTAATTGAGATTTTGATTGGTTCTACCACTAAGTTTGATTCTGTCTTTGTTGTGCCCATAGGTCAGTTGATTTTTTGTGTGTCCTGAACTTAAAGAGAGGTAGGGCGTCGCCCCACAACTTTGAAAAGTGGTGGGTTAATTGCCCCTGGTTCTGCCAGCCATGGAGTTTGGTTTAATGAAGTTAGCTTTCTGAATAGACCTGCAAATGACCTCACTGGATGATATTTAGTCATGACTACAGCAAAAATGTTTGATTCACTGAAATGAACAGTTTTAAAGAACAGGTTTGAAATAAATGAAACCTCTCTTCATTACTATCTAGCAAGCTCTAACTTCTATTTGCCTTTGTGTCCTAGTTACATGCATCTGCCATTCAGCATCAGGGCAGATCTTTGAATACACCTGGAAAATAAGAGTGATGTATACAGTTGTATATAAAAGTTTGGGAACATCTGGTCAAATGGAATGTTTTGTTGATTTTAAAGTGACAACAGCCTAAAGTCACACATCGTCCACAGAGAACACATAACTGCACATTTTAATGCACAATGCCTGCTGATTTGCTTCACTTGGCATTTAAAAATAAAACAATAAATTGCAGTCCTTGCAAAAGTAAAGGTACTTTTTATATTTTATTTATCCATTTTTTTGCCAATATGTGAAAGAAATAGAAATTGTGCACTAAAATTACAGAAAATGTAAAAAGTGTGTTCTATGGAAAGAATTAGTTTTCACTTAGAAAATCAACAAAATGTGTAATTTGACTGGAGCTTTTCAAATTCCTTGAATAATGTAATTGAAAAATAAAAAAAAATCATTGGTGTTTGTGGGTTGGTGAGTGACTGGTGTGTAAATACTGCGGGAGTTGCCACTTACTTCATGTTACAGATGGATATTTGGGATGTGTTATTTAAGGCAGTGCCCCCTCCTCAATGAAAAGGACATTGTTGCTGATGTTGTTGTGTAGATGCTGTTGTTTGTCAGTTTTGCGTTTATTGTGTTGTTTGTATTTTACTGTGTTTGGCTGTGGGGTTGAGGAGTGTGTCCCTGCCATTCT
This sequence comes from Pygocentrus nattereri, assembly GCF_015220715.1. NCBI lineage: Eukaryota > Metazoa > Chordata > Actinopteri > Characiformes > Serrasalmidae > Pygocentrus > Pygocentrus nattereri. The sequence goes on from NC_051212.1 coordinate 32,619,576, forward strand.
GGCTATTTAGCAGTGGCTTTTCTTTCTTGTCCTGAACAAAGAGCATCTACTGAGCAGAAATTATGGCCTCTTCTTCTGCACAACAACACAATGCATTTTAAATAAAGCCAGTCAGAGGCTCTAAATTATTCAAGGCCACATGGACTAAAGCATAGGTAAGCTCATGCATAAACTCAACTAGGATTTCTTAATTAGCTGTATGTACTAACATGGCTTGGTCCAACTTTCTCCTGCTTGCTTGTTTTTTTTTTTTTAGAAAAATATTCCTCACACTTTTCTTTGTGGTTTAAAGTTAGAGAAGTTATGGAGTCTTAAGGGAGTCAAAAATCTAGACTTACTCTGACAGTACATAACTATGCTTCCTCCAGCACAGCCCAATAAATGGCCTCCCTCTGTCCAGTAAAACAAACTAACGAGTCTGCCTGGGGTTTGCCCACACACTGCGTGAATTAAAAGCCTGAGCAAAGACTTGAGATCTGTAAACACTCCTCCATGGACTGTGTGCATGTAAAGGAGAAAGAGAAATGTGTGTGTGTGAGAGAGAGAGAGCATATATGTGTATGTGTTTGAGAGAGAGAGAGCCTGTAAATTTGAAAAGGTGACAGTAATTAAGTCTATGTATTTTACTGGGTGTTATTGGAGGGGCAGAAGGAGACAGTATGTGTGTGTGTGTGTGTGTGTGTGTGTGTGTGTGTGTGTGTGTGTGTGTGTGTGTGTGCGTTTCTGAATGTGCTTAGGTGTGTGTGGGGAAGTATTTAGACCTCCCACACAGCCATGTGTGCATTTGTGTAGCTGTTGTCCAGTGAGGATGTACTCCTCACTCCTCAAATAATAAATAAACAGGCTGAAGTTGGACTGGTCAGTTGAAGAAAGGGACGTTCTTATGTGTGTGGAACTTAAGTGACATGGTCACAGCACTTTGACCTATTGAAAGGTTATTACAGAAAATGTATAATATTATCACACTGTAGCAAAACCTTGTATCTTTGAAGTTGTAACTTTACCTAAGAAAGATCAAAGCACTCTTCACGTGTGACTTTGGCTTTAATCCTCTGGCGTCTACCAACTTGCCTGTGCATCAAATTCAATGTTTTTTTCTGTATGTTTCTCTATCTTTGCAATAATGCAGTGCAAAAATATGACTCAAACCTTTCCTGAATCTGTGGAGTTGCCCTTTTGATTACATCTTAGCATGAGATCATACACAACTCACACCTGGAGTTATGAGCCTATGAAGAAGGTTTGAGATACATCATCTGCCTCTCACAATATGTAACTGGTGGATTTGTGTGTCCATCTATGTTTTGTGTGAAGCTGACCAGTGAAAACTCAGGAAATGACTAACGACTTATCCCATCTTCTGGAAACACTTCATTCTTCATTCTGTCAACATCACAGAAAAATATGAAATGGCATGCAAAAATTTACGACTCTTACAAGGTGCTTTAGCAGTTTTGGAAAGTAGCAATGAAGATAACAGAGCATTTTGATATAAAACATTTGGGTATCATGATATATACAAGTGCTTTTAAAGGCAAAGTTAAGAAGATATGCAAAATTCAAGAAAATGTCCTAAGAATTCAGAAGGTTAAACCAACAAGTTTATATTGCATGTCGTTTTGGAGCATTGCTATTGGTCCATTTGTCATGAAATAGCTACATCATGTAAAGGTAAATTGGCAAATGGTGTAAAAAAAGACCCTCTTCTAAAAATAAAGGTTTCTAAATTGTTCTTGGAAAAAAAATACTGTAATTAGTATAGAAACTTTGTTACATGGAAGATTTTAACAATTTGTTTTGCAGACCCCACTACAGTGAAATTGCTGGAATATATTTTGATGGAGCTGTGTGAAAAAAGTGGATTTTTGTCTACATAGGTCAGCAAGCATTTTAGCTTGAGTTTAAATTTTTTTATTTTTTATTGTGGCAACTGTATAAGATACTGCATACGTCTTGTGCTGTCCTGGCATGACCATCTTTGTGGAGAGGAGTGAATTGTTTTCACAGCAGGAAGATCTCACTCCTCCTCATTCACCCCTCATTGCTCACCAGCAGCTCAACACAGAGTTATAACATTTCACAGTATCTTAGTTAATCAGACAGCAGTGTTACAGTAAAAACATTCTATTTTCCTATATAAAAATGATAATAAGAAACCCTCCGGTGGCCAGCAGAAAGAACCTACAGAATCATCCATTGAAGGGTTCTTTATTTGGCCTTTTGGTGTCAGAGCTCCAAAGAACCCTTTTTGGTGTCTTTATTTTAGTGAATGCTGGTGACAATTTACTGATTGTGTAAACATTTAACAACAGAGCTTCATGAATTGACCTTTGGTGGCAGCGTTTGAATGAGCTGTGGTAATATTCAGCAGGAGGCGGGAGAGCAGGATTGAAAAATGCTGGTTGTCGATTCCTCCTCTGGAACATTATTAGAGAAACCACAGGTGTGATCTGCAGTTGAGATGGGGAAGTGATGATTTCTCCCAAATGTTCAAAGCAGGTCATTTGTTTTTAAAATGAGCTGCACTGCAGTTGGGCTCTGCGGGAATCCCTCAGTTGTGCTACTCATGTCAGTTTTTACAGCTCACAGTCTGGGTGGCTGAACTGACCCATGCACTCACCTCTGCTCAAATGCACAGTTCACTCTCAATGCACAGATCACTTCAGTCTAAAAGCAAAAAAGGAATGTTTTAGCATTTTTTTAACATAATCTTTATCTGCTGTGTCTGTAGTGCACGGTCAGTTACCATGAACACATTTATAGTACAAGAAAACAGGCAATTATTTTAGCTGCCCAAGTATCAAAATTATTGCCTGCAGTAACTGTATACTACTGAGGTGGCAGATTGAGATTCAGCTTAGGTTTAGGTAACACCTCCTTCCAAACCAGCTACACAAAAAATTTACTGTTGTTACACATATTGCTGCAAGGGTGGTTGGGGAAGTCTAAACCCTCCCAGTTGGAAGACAGATTTATGGTGACTTAAAATATAACAACAACGACAATATCATCAACAATAACAAAATCCAGAAATTGCATTCTCCAATGGCAGTAAAAATTGTTACAATTGAAAATAGTCATTGAAGCGATTATTTCCCAGTCAACCTGGTCTAAATTAGTTGTGTGTCCTATTGTTAATGAAAAACCTGGTCACCAAGAAAGGCAGTGGTAGAAAACCACAAAGCCCAGATGGATGTCCAGCTGAATTTTCCCAGCAGCTTGCACTCTTACAATATAGGATGATCCCAAAGGCACCCAGCTTGTGTATCTCCATGGCATTTTTTTCTATTTTAAATAAGTAAAATTCTGTTTGTCAGAATTTCTTAAGGTCACTATTTAAACACAGTAAACAGTTCGACTGTTTCTCGAATGCTGAAACAGCTGAGCTCTGTGACTTCCTATACGCTACCTACCTTGGCAAGAATTAGCAATTGACAGTAAAGAAGACAACAAATGCAGTTTTATTCTGCTTATTGCTACATCCTCATGCAGGCCTGAATATGCTGCACAATATAATTATGCCTGATGAAGTTTCTTTACTACCTACTTTTTTCACTATTTTTATATGTGTATATATATGTGTTCTCAGAGATTTGTGCATGTTTTAATTACATTATGGTGGGCTTAGAAAGGGGGGGGGGCATATGGGCCCATAACCATGTGAGTGCAGTAAAAATTACAGTAAAACACTGCTGGAGGCTCTTAAATATGAGAGAAAAATCATGTATTGATTTTTTTTTTTTCTATTAATTAATGAGTAACTTTATAGTGGTTCAGCCACAACGAAGCCCCCCCCCACCAACTATTACTGTTAATGTTCATAATCCTTCTTTATCATACATGTTTAAAAAAATCTTTTCAATATATACACCAATGCTTTAGGAATACACTCTATTGTCTGTCATATATTTATCACAAACTGCTAAACCTTGTGATTGTGATGCACATTTTCTTTGCATTGTAAAAAGCAGTGTCAGTGATCTAGTGTGACATGACTGTAAAATCGTGCAACATTCCATTCTAAGAAATTTCTAAGGGAGGCTGGAGGAAATTAATCAATTTGTCTCTATTAGCCTATGTGCTATTTAGCATGTAGATATGAAGTTACGCTACAACAATATCAGCCGGTGCATTTTCATAATGTTTCACTTATTGAGCAGAAAGCTATTGTCTCAAGATTAATCTCTTCTCATTTCCATGCCGTGTGTAATATCATGGTACTCTGGCATTCCCATTCAGCTCCTAGCTTTTGTCCATGCTAATGTTGAATCACTAAGCAGCTGCATGAGAGACGTGACCCTTTTCAGCCTTTTTGTCTTTTGTTTGCTTGTCATCTTTTGTTTATGACATTTGAGACTTCAGGAGACAAAAACACTTTGTTTTATCCAATTCATTTGATGTTTTTGGATCACACTGCTGCTTGGCAGCTTATGGGATTATGCAAACCCAGACTGAGGCAGCAGGAGGCAGGAAAGATGTAAAATAATTTGACTTATTCATGTGTCAGAACCTTAATGACACTGAACTACCTGACTAGAGTCAAAACTACTGCCTAGTTAAAGTTCTAATCAGGACTGAGACCAAATGGCATCAAGTCTGAATTAAGACTGGGATTCATCAATGTTCATCAATACAGACAGTTTGTTTCTGTTTTCAAGACTCTAAACAATCTCATTGTCCTGATGTTGATCTTGAAAATGAGTCAACAATTAAGTCAGATCAAAGAACTTTGCCAGTCAGCCATAACAGTGGTCTTTTGGTACCCTCGTGGCCTATATGTTGTTGGTAAATAAGAGAGGAGATATTTAATTATTACAAGAAATATCTTTCATTTGCAGTGTAGACTTGAACTTGTTGAGACAAAATGTAAATCATGCATCAGTGCATGTTATTCATATAACTACCTATGTAATTAATTAATTACTTTCTAATAATATAGCAAAACAGCAAGTAAAGTAAGTAAGTAAGTAACTTACTTACTTACTTACTTACTAAAACAGCAGTAATAACTTTGTATCTATAGAGGTTAAATAAAGGGTTTAATACTTTATGCTACTCTAGTTAACCTCTGCATAGGCTCATTAAACAATTCCATGGTGGCAATTGGTGCTCCTGAGAAGGTTTCTATATTTATTCTTTAGACTTATAAAATTAATTTGATAAAAAATGTCTGTTCATCTCAGTTTCTTTCTCCAGAGCCTGTTGTTCCAAGACCATGTAACGCTTCTCATATGATCTGTAAAATACAGTGTGCTTTGCAATAAGTCAATAGTCAATAAGATTACAAAAAAAAACGGTTGGATATATGCTGTCTTGTTGGAGGACAGTAATACACATTCATGATTGTGCAAATATTTAATAAATTAATTTCTGTATTCCTAGATCACTTAGCAGTCTACCCAGCCTTGGAGCCTAATTCAGCTCAGACATTAACTCCAACACCACAACTGTATGACAGATACAATGCTTTGATGAGTGTTGTAAGACTTTTGTGAATGCGTATGTATGCAACCACATTACCTTAGCTTTCAACTGGCTTAACGCCTTCACCCACAGGAAAAACAAATTTGCAAAATGCAATCCATAGAAATGCATCAGCATCAAGGAAGTGGTTAAAATGTCTGGACTATCTCCCACATTCTGTTCATCATTACTACCTCAGCCTTGGTCTCCCTTAACTGAAGTGTTTTGAATTTTAAAGCTGAGGTTTGACTTCAGAGTCAAACAAAGAGACAATGGGGGAGTGTTATATTTCATATCACATTTGAATGTTTTGCCTATAGTCTTATTCTTTCAGGAGATTGGTTGCCATGGACAAGGGAGTAATAAAGCTGTGTCAGCAAGGATTCCAACTGGCTGAAAATTCCTGGCAGTTTTACAAACAGCAGAGTACAACAGGGAACATATTTTTGCTAGAGCTGAGGGGAAAATGAAGGAATTCTGGAATGTACACATTAATGGAATGTATTTCTACACAGCATTGGTTTTAGTGAGAAAGTGTTAGAAATATATTGTTGAAAAAGGGAAGGATAATGAAGGAAAAAGAGAAAAACAGAGTAGAAATACATCCAGCAAGAGAAAGAAAGTAACGAGGTTAAGAAAAAGGAGTTGGGGAAGTGAGATTGGATTTCACTTCAGCTGAAACAATAGCACCATTCACCCACAGTGGGACCACTCTCTTCATCTGCACTCACAGTGTGATATTTAAACCAGCGGCCTACAGGAACATCCAGCTGCTCCACGGAACATCACCCCAGTGATGAGTTGACGCGTTGGTCTCCATAACTCTTGGCCACAGGATCTCTCTGTTCTATAGAGCAAGTGTCAAGGGAGGACTTCACTGACAAGATTTAGGGGCATCACGGGTCACTTTTAGCAAACCACGAACACTAAAGCCACAGTTCAGTAGGAAATATCAGACATGTTTCAGTCTAGACTTGTAAGGGTGAAAGAAGGACTAATGGAATTCCACTGGGTGCGGGTTCTAATTAGATTTATGTGTTCTTTAGCCTGATTTGTATGCTTTCAGACTTTTTTTGAATGAAGCACAAGGTAAATGGTACATAGGTTTGTAATGTAAATGTCATTTGGGGGTAAGTAATAGCTTTATTGAAGTCCACACCCATTTAGACATCTGAGCCTCATCCAGTCAACTGTTAAAATCTTTAAAAAAACTGATGATAAAATCTAAAAACTGATGATTGATGTGACCTCTTTTGACCTAAAAACACTTTTGGCTCCCAAAAGAATGCCTGGAATCAAAGTGGTTCTTTTTTATCTAGTTTAACATTTTTTAAATGAAGTCTTTGTGAGAAGGCTAATGTCTCTCGATCCAGCTGGAAATAGGACATTGTTTAGCTTACATCTCACAAGTCAGTGAGCTGCAAAAGTTTTGTTTAATGTACAGAAATGTGAAATTTCATTCCTTATTAATGTTTTTTGTATCAGTTGTGAATGTTTTATGATGTTATTAAGGGATTAATATCGAATGCAATATGGATGTATTGAATTTCACACCCTTACAATTGTGAATGGTCATTGAAGAGAAGAAATGTGAATTAAATTTAATTATTGAACACACCGTGAAGTACACATTCTTCACCAAAGAACAGCGCTTAGCAGATGCATTTATTCTCATGTAACCCTATACAAATAATGAAAACATATTAAATGTGGCCAAAACACATCTCTGACCACCTTCAAATGTTGCTTTAGTGATCTGATCATAATCAGATGAGTCCAGGGGGTGTTTACATTGGCATGGTCAAGTGAAGTCCAAATTTCATTCAGTCACTGGAATTGTGTTTTAATCTAAGGCGTTTTCCATCTATTACATTACATTGCACTCATTTATGACTTCATTTAATTAATTTTTCAAAATGGTTCTATAATTATAATGCGGTGTTACTGTACTGTTACTTAACCTCTGAGAAATGTGTACAATATTAGATTCTACACACTACTGTAGAATCTGTAGAGATGTAGACAGCAGAGTCTTGAATTCCAGTAAGGTCTCACCACCACAAAGCTAGGGATACTCACATAACCTCTTGTGAACAGTTATAAATGGTTAAGGTTCTGTGTAGGGATGGATGTAGTGGTAGGATATGAAAAAGGAACCAATATACAGAGAAACAAGTCAATTAGGTAAGAGCCCATAAGGTATAACAATGCAAGGTTATTGTTTTCTGTTCCCCCAAGAGTCCATTAGCTGCTGCGGCTGAAGCTACATGCATGAAGGTGGTCTTCAAATGTTGGTGGCAAGAAAATGATAATTCAGCTTTGAACCTTGAGGGTCTACTTCAGGCTAATGACTGATATAGTGAGGTTGAGTTGAACCCCCAGTGGATCTCTGTAATGTCAGGCCCATGTGAATACTTAACAAGGCTGTAGTGGTGGTGGCTTTGATATTTCCTGAATATTGTATACGCTAATGGATTGAGAGGTGGAGGAGAGGGGAGGTATGGTATAAATTATAATAGCAAATGCTTTCTCTCGTTTCTTGAGGAGAACTTCTCAAAAATATACCACAGATTGTACAAAGTTTTAAAGGGAAAGTAGTCAATTAAAACATACCTGAAGTTAGTAAGAACTTTCAGGAGAAAAATGTGAGAGCATATATATATATATACACACACTCACCGGCCACTTTATTAGTAAGAGGATTGCTAGTAAAAGGTTGGACCCCCTTTTGCCTTCAGAACTGCCTTAATTCTTCATGGCATACTTTCAACAAGGTGTTGGAAACGTTCCTCAGAGATTTAGTTTATTTATTTGAGTTACTGTTGCCTTTCTATCATCTCGAACCAGTCTGCCCATTCTCTTCTGACCTCTCACATCAACAAGGCATTTTCGTCCACGCAACTGCCACTCACAGGATATTTTCTCTTTTTCGGACCGTTCTCTGTAAACCCTAGAGATGGTTGTGCGTGAAAATCCCAGCAGATCAGCAGTTTCTGAAATACTCAGACCAGCCCGTCTGGCACCAACAACCACGCCATGTTCAAAGTCTCTTAAATCACCTTTCTTCCTCATTCTGATGCTCGGTCTGCACTTCAGCAAGTTGTCTTGACCACCTCTACATGCCTAAATGCATTGAGTTGTGGCCATGTGATTGGCTGATTAGCTATTTGTGTTAACAAGCAACTGAACTGGTAAGTGTATATATATATATATATATATATATATATATATATATATGTGAGCTACAGAAACTACATTTATTCATATATATATACTTGTCTATGTATTGATTTACACATTTCTGTTGTTCTGGTCAAGAGTTTATGATCTAGTTTATTGAGTTTGTCAATATATTGAAACGTTATTTCTAGGAAAGATTTTTTTGCTCATTTGTATCAGTGTGAGTGGATGCATGACTTGGAGATGAAGGTCACATTAATTCGGCGAGTGTCTTTCTGAATTGTCTAAATTGATTTTGAGAAGAGGTATTAAACATGAGACTATTTTAATGAAAGCTATGAAGTGAGGCAGACCTTGCTTTTCATTTCTCAGATTTCTCAGTCACATTTATTAAGCTGATGCTGTCAACCGCAAAGGCTGATGTGTTCTTAATAGGTGGCTATATCAGGCAAGACTAATACGGCCTCTAAGTGCACACTAACATCCAGAGAGTTTGGTTAGTGGGTTATATCTCCTTTTATGGCATTTCAGACAATATCTTAGGTGCATCTGGTCTGCAGCATATATATTTGCTGTTGATTTACTTTGTGGATATTTGCCAATATTCCAGGAATCAAGGCCCAAGAACATTTCCCCAGATAGGAAGCCAAATAATGCTTATTCTACTTTTTATCTTTCTGAAATCTTGATTGCTTTTGCACTGTATGTGTGAACATATCATCAGTGCTGAGCTCTTTCCTTGGGAAACATTTTCTCCTGTAAAAGGTCTTATTCTTCCTCTGAGCAATAACGGGGTGACAGAGGGGTCACTTAGACTTGGGTATTCTGGCACTGCATGAACAAAATGTCATTGCTGTCATAACAAAACCTTGCATCTCTGAAACTGTGAAAGGAAAATGTTGGTAATATTGTACTTGAACCATGCCACATAACATTGACATAACCATGCCTTAAACATATCCTGTTAGATGTTATATGGTGTCAGGAACTGTTGCATTTTTGTCCATTAATTTACCAGTTTCATGTTATCATTAACATTAATAATCATGACAGAGACCATACTCTTTTATGTCACATTAATTTCCCCTGAATATTCTCTAGTTAGATTTAGTAACATCAAACATTCTGCCATGACATGTTTATAGTATGGTTTTGACAGTTTTATATAAGAGGGTTTAATTAATGTGCTTCTAAAAACTTCAGTGAACAGCAGAGGCATAGCACTGGAGAGGCCGGGTAAGGCTGAGCCTACGCAGATTGATCACCAGCCTACCCAATCAAATGGGAGAAGAATATTTATTAATGAAATTAATAATGAAATTTGATTTGTTTTCTGTGAGTGCTGTGAGTGTGTTAGTGATGGTATTATGGCCAATCAGTGTGCTGTTTACCAAGCTTTACCTTCTTTTCTAAGCCCTGCAATTACTGCTTAGCAGTTGTTACTCTCTGCCATTGTCTCAAGCAATGAGTTTGTGAGTTCAATTTGTTTTATTTATACAAATTTATAAAAATGTATACATTTGACCAGAAGTTTCCAAAGTCTTGCATATGACTGTGCATGTGGAAATGGCAGACACATTTGAATCAAGAAAGTTCAAGGCATTACCTTTTTAGCATTACTCATAACAAATCCTTAATTCGTTCATTTGAATATTTTGATTAAACATGATCTAAACAGATGTGGATTATGACATCATAACAGGGGCTCAGGCTTTGAAAGGGTCAGATGTTTACATGGAAACTCAGCTATGTCAACACTATTTTGGCTGACATAGTCCTGTAACCCAATATGGTTCTAATGATGACGTAACAGATTATAGCAAGGGTCTTTAGAAGATCAACACTTGTTGAAACTAAGAATGCCATTAGACTAACGTAAGAATATCAGTTGATGCTGCATGATTGGATCTGTGGGTGAATGAATGAATGGTGGAACCCTGGAATTCATCATGAAGTTACCAGTCATAACAAACCCCAGAATGAATGGTTCCTGACATGTGACAGTGGCTCCCTGGTCTGCAATCATCCGTCTGGTTCCCATACTCTGCCTTGGTAGACTGGTGCGTGTTAGGGGCATACTAATGGCTGGTCCCCCGGACTGTGAATTAAAGATTAGGCCTTTCTATTGCTCACTGTTTATGTTTGTCCCTTCATTAAGATTTGGCTATGCTTCGTGGCCTGATGCTCTTTTATGAGCTGTTTGATAGAAAGAATAAGCCAAAGGACAAGGGTTACTGCTGAGGAACTCCAGAGGTCAATGCTCGTGGAGGCCTGAACTGTGGGAAACACAGTGCTTTAGTTTATCTCAGTTGAAGTGCTATTACAAACTTGGCTTTATCTTGTAACTTAAAGCCAAACTCATTATGCTCTCTTTGCTCTTTAGGTGCAGCACAATTACACATCATAATAAAAGCCTAGAGGCCAGCAAGCTCTTAAAAGTACAGAAATAAGAAATTAAGTCATTCATGTAATTTTCTACTAATTGTTCATTATTTTAGGAAGAAATTAGAGTTAGTCATTTAGGAAATAGATGTTACTGTACTGTTACTGTACTAACATACATATAGCCTATATAAATAGAAATTCGAGCAATGAAATGTACATGAACCCAGTAACCTTATGTTGGCAGTGTAGACTAAGATAATTTGTACCTCTGCTCAGCAGCTACAAATCAAGGGTAAAGCACGTTTGCTGAAGATCATAGCATGAGTATAGCCTGTAAAACATGCTCTTGGTGAGATGAATAAACAGAGTAATTTGGTTGTGCAGCAGACGTAAAGCAGGAATGTTCTTCAGGGGAGGTATGGTATAAATTATAGTAGTAAATGCTTCTCTTTTTCTTGAGGGTCATTTAGTTCCTAAAAGAAATACTATGAAGTAAACAAAGTCAAAAAGGGACTGCTGTTAGAAAGAAACATAAAGTTAGCAAGAGCTTCTAAACTTTCAAGAGAAGGATGTGAGAGGCAGTCAAAAACTCTTCATTTTAGCAACTGAGGTCTTTCTTCATTTCATCTGAGAGTTTCAGCATAGCTGGCATTATAATCTCCTTGCTCTTATTAAGCCCTATCAAGCCAATAGCTTATAATTAACAGCCTGTCTATTACTACATTATTACACAGTAATTGGGCTGAATGAAGCATTTGTACAGAGCTTGTTTATTTGCATATTATACATTACAATTTTTTGTGCAACATTTATTGATATGAAGGTGAAAATGCTGCTAGTGCTTTACTAAGACAGATTTATGAATGGACTAGAATTGACTATGTTACTAAGCACAGTTCATGCAGTCCCACGTTCAAATAAAACCTGACAATTATACATAACAGGCATTTACATCTTCTTAGTACATCAAATATGAGATATTTATTTTTAAACACAGGCTCATGTTTATATTTATTTAGACATAAGTGGTCATTTATTATTCAGGTTTTGACACGAATTAAAAGAAAATGAGGACATTATAGTTGCAGTGCTTCGGTATGGGTTATGTACAAACTTATAATGTGCTCTGGAACATACTTAATTAGCTCTACTGTTTAATAAGGTTAGAATGGACAACCAGGTAATTAGCAGTTATGGCTTGATAAGTTAACGGCTTCATGATTCTTAACAAGGGCATAATAATGGTCACCTCAAGGTTAGGATGTACAATACACAAATATCCTTCACTGAACTTTCTGCTTAATAAGTTGTAAGTAACAGTCAATTAATTACAAATTGGCTTAATAAAGCTTCATAAGAGCTTTACAAAAGTATTATAATGTCCTTCTAAACCGATGTGTACTGATATTTTAATTACTTAAACCTACAATGCATTATGGGGGTCAAAAGAACCTGTGTGAAAATATGCGACAGATAAATGTAGAAACATAGATATTTAGATATTCTAAAATCTGCTAACAAGCTAGTAGAACAGATATATAGCTAGCTCGCAAATGTTGGTACATTAGGCAGCTAAATTTGAGTCTTTTTACTTTTTTTTGACAGTTTTGGCTTCTACTGTATGACTGTTACATATGCTTTGCCAAACTGGTTACTGATTGGAGAGAATGAACTAAAGAATGAATGAATTATTAAAGAATGGAATGATATTAGTTATTATTATGTAAATAATATATGTCATTAATTCTAGTGCATCCTAGCAGAGTCGGTTGAGGAAGAGTTTAGCATTAAATTTCTTTTCTTTTCTTGTACACAGCAAGTAATCAAAAAACCTAATTGAAACATTAAAACATTTGTGTGTCATCAGATTCTTGATTGATTTCACTAAATTAAAGTTAAAGATAAAATAACAGTAAAGATAGATTGATTGAAGAAAACCATTGAGCCCAACGCAGCTCATTTTAACACTCTTTATACATTTGTGTGGGTTTTTTGGATCATGCCTTCTTGGTTTAATTGTACACTCTTATAAAATATGGTTCTTTGGTTTGGTTTTATACGGAACTTTGAACACTCCAAGAGTGAACTTTTGGCATGCTTAAAGCATTCTTCAGATTGGTGGAGAATATGTTGTTTATGTTTCTAAATGGAACCTTCTTGAAAAGTGTCCTAGATAGAAGGCAAACGTTTTCTGCTATTGTTACAATGTCAAGCTTGTAACAACAGTTACTGTTGTTTGGCACTGTATAGAACCCTTTTCAAAAAGATTCCTTATAGAACCACATACAACACTTTCTCCATTAATCTGAAGAACAATTTCACCATGCAAAGAATCCTTTAATCAGCAGTTGTTTGAGCTGTCATAGAACCATTGTTTTTACTAAAGAACCCTTTAAAACCATCTTTTTAAGAGTGCACAGTTGTAAATGGAAAATCCATTGTATTTTCTAGAAAAATAAATCTGAAATAAAAAGTTGAAGGTTGTTGAAGAGCTCCACCTCCCCTCTCCCGACTGCACACTATCATGTTATAGAGTAATTCATCTAAAATATCTCTGCTTTCATTTGAGAGGTAGGAGCAGAGGTATGCAGAGCCTGAACTAAGCCCAGAGCTTTTGTTCTCCTGTGTATGGAGAAGCCGTCTGCAGCTGTGAAACCGGTATTCTTCAGAAGATCAGCAGACACACGCTATAACCATTAGACAGGTCACACAGCACTCTGCCTGACTGCTCTGGGCTGAAGATGAGGAGGGGTTAACTGCTGCAGACACATCGAGACTTCTGATTTGAAAGCCAGACACAGAGAGAGAGAGTGAGTGAGGAAAGAAAGCAGAAGGAAAGCAAACACTTGAGAGAGATTGTTCTGTTTGGGTTTGAAGATACTGTTTGTGTGTTTATCTGTATGAGCTGGGTCTGTTCTGCATCAGTTACATCTCTTCTCTGAAACCTAGTGTCTCTGCAATGAGCAGTTTTGCCTATTGTAAAACTTGACCTTCGAGATTCAGGCAGTGTTACACTGATGTACATTTTCAGCAAACTAAATACATTTGAGGCAACTACAGAATAACATGATATCATTTCAATAATTTGCCTGGTTGTGGGTTGGTATCCACATGTCCTGTTAAATAGATGCAGTCATTGTACACACTTAAAAAGATGGTTCTTCAAAGGTTCTTAGACAAAAGGAATGGTTCTATGAGTTCTGTATAGAACCATTTCAGCTCTTTGCATGGTGAAATGATTCTTGAGATTGAGGAAGAATATGTTGCATATGGTTCTATATAGAACCTTTTTGAAAGTTGTTATATACAGCACCAAAAATGATTTTACTACTCTTACAACCTTGATGTCATGACAATAGCAGAGCATGTTTGCTGCTATATAGGACCTTTTTCAAAAAGATTCCATATAGAACCATGTACAGCATATTTCCCACCAATCGAAAGAACCCTAAGCGTGCAAATAGTTCTTTCAGTGTTCATGGTTCTATATAGAACCATCTTTTTAAAGAGTGTACATATACATATATAGCACCAAACAGGTTTTATCTCTTGTTACATGCTTGACATCAAAACAATTTTGGTGCCATTTTCAAAAGGGTTCTATAGAGCAATGTATAGAACACATACATTATACACATATAGAATACTAAGGAGCCTTTGAAGAACCATCTTTATTAGGTGTTTAGGCAGAGTGGGGTTGGTTGGCACAGTTTTCATTTGCTACATCCTATGTGTCCCATACATTAGGACAACCGATCTAGGAGCTAATGAAAGCTGAACATCTTTGTTAAAAAACAAACGTTCAGTGTCAGAAAATATGTCCTTCCATCATGTTTCAATGCATGTTGTGCAGTTTTTGTTGTGCACCATGTTGGGGCTGGTTGGTACATGTTGTGGGGATCGCTGTACAATATAAAAAGGCCCTACTTTCAAAGAATAAAGCAAAAAATAGAAATAACCGCAGCTTTTCCTTCAAACCAAAGCTTAAATATAAACAGCACATGACAAACAAACCACATTTCTGAATGAAGTAATATTAGCAATGTTTCATTCATTTTATCATCGGTCTGTTTTTATTATCATGTGCCTCCACCCACCTTAGGGCACAACTAGCTAGCATTACTTATTGTAAGGCCTTCAAATCATATCTCAATAGACAACCATTTCTACTAACTAAAATACATGTTTTCAGTATCTTTTCATGAAAGATTTCCACAATATATTTAATGTGTTTGCTTTTTTCAAACACATACCAATGGCTAAATAATTGAATGCTGGTCAATAAGGCAGTCGTTTCATGTTACATTTTTATGAGTTCCTCCTACTGATGAGCATGAAGATGAACATGTAATTACTCTAAATAATAAGTCTACATTCTTAAAAAATAAAGGGGACAGAACGGGTTCGTTGGAGAGACACCAGAGAAGAACCACTTATCTTTCCTTAAAGATCCTTCCAGAGGTTTCTCCAAAAACCATTTAGAAAACATCATTTTTTAGAGTGAATTTGTAGTTTTAGCTCTGAGCTCGTGTTCATTGCTCTGAGCTAGTGTTCATTGCTCTGTGTAGTCCAGAATAAGCAAGACAATAAGCAGCTCAGGAGAGTATCTGCTTGCAGGCCAAGAGACATAAGATGGTCAGCAGTGCCTTTGTTGTTTTAACCTCCAGCTGATTTTAGGAAAATCTGAAACGAAAAGCAAATTGTTTCTGCTGTCTGGTAATGGCTTTAGACAAATCCTAGCAGGGTATATGTATGAAATATTTGTCAGTATGAGAAAAGGCTTTGTCTCTCTGCTGACAGCTTTACAGTAAATAGATTCATTAAAACAACTGCACTAGAAAACCTTTGCCTCCCAGAGTCTAAAGCTGTTTTTGTCCATTGCTTAGTGGGCAATGTGGGGATGCTTTGATAAATGTATGCCCTCATTTACCTTTTTAAATTTCCTTTTTATATTAATATTCTCCTTGTATGCCTGTCTGTTTTCTCACTGTTTTGCAGCTCCCTCTTTAATACCTCCCCCTCTTTCCTCTCTTTCTCTCTCTCTCTCTCACACACACACACACACACACACACACACACACACACACACACACACACACACACACACACACACACACACACACTTTCTTATACTGATAGATTTAAACCCCACATACGAGTGTGTGTGTGTGTGTGTGTGTGTGTGTCAGCCTTACTATTTACATGTTATTCCTATGCTTTATTGTCCAGTAACTACAAATTAATCACTATGTAACTATTAAATTTAGCCACTTAATATTTCAGGCTTATTGCATTCTAAGGCTTATTTCTCAGTAGCTACATGGAAAACAATACTGTCTTAGTAATTCTGAAGTTATAAGAGTGTATAATACAAGTCTGGACCCACCAGCTGGTCTGGCCATTTATGACGTTTAAGGTTTATTTATTTATTTGTTGCCAATTGCAGCTTGATCATGACAATCTTTGGATGGCAAAATGCAACACTGTTTTATTTACACTCTCAGAAAAAAAGGTATGACACTGTGACTGGGGCAGTACCCTTCTTTTCACTGTGGTGGTACCCTCAGGGCTACATCTCAGTACCCTTAGTCATGGAACATAACTGTAACATAATCCACTGAAATGATATTTTCTAACTTGTACTGACTCCCCACACCCCGTCTCGTCACCAGGGTTTTTATTAAATGGTTCTGTTTTTAAAAATTAGTTTATAAAAAGATACAAATACCTACTTTTCCACTAAGAAAAAACGTATTTATGGTACACAATTAGACCTTAAAACCACTGTTGTACCTTTGAGGGAACATTTACACTGTTTGTACCTTGATGAACGAGCCATGTACCTGCATTGTCCCTTTATTTCTAACAGCAAACAAGCCACTTGAACTCACTTGACCAATCACTGTTGTCTCTAGCCTTGTTATGGTGACAACTCCGCTGATGAATTGGTTGTGTCCCAACATCTAGAACTTTTTTTTTTTACAAATGTCAGAAGGATTAATTTGTCTTCTGCTACATCATGTGTGCTACATCATCTCAAAAAGCAGCTCAAACTGACTTACAGACATTTAAGCTATCTGTGGAAGCTCTCATGAAGTTTGAGTTCCTGAATGAGGTGGTGCTTTCACTTTTCCAAAATAGAAAGTACCCTATCACTATTTGCACATTTGATGTAAATGATGTTGCCAAGTAATAACAAAAATGGTGTTACATTTTGTGTAGTTTTTAAATGTGAAAAAAATCGGGTCAGAACATTTCACTCTTTTATGTTGTTTATTCGCTTTGTGTCATAACAGTCTTAAGACATAAAGTTTCCTAAATAGTTCTTAGCTTGGCTGTACATTTTATGGAAAATCTTTAATTGGTGTAGAACCTTGACAATTTAAGGACTCAGATTTGGCCTACATCCAAGCCAAGTTATGATTCAGCATTTGTGCTGTTATTTAGTCCATACTGGGCTTAATCTATGTATGAAAAACCACCTCTAAGTGTTCTTTTAACTTTACAATTTTTTAATCTGGCATCACACCAAAAACTAGCATCTTTTTCCTTATCTCTGTGTTAGCTTGAGCATTTTTGAGCATCATGTGGGAGTGCACATGCCTGTGCTTTGCTGGAGAAGCAGAGATTGTTGTGAGATGTTTCCTTTACAGAAGGTGAAAGTTTGTAAAGCTCTCCTATAAAGTCATGCTGAAAAAGCAAAGATGGTGGTGCTTAAGGGGCTGTGGTTTTTCAACATTCTCAAGTACAGTAACAACATCTTTCCTTTCCTGAGTTAACCATGCGGAAGAGGCAGCAATCCAGGCTAGCATAATGTTGAGAACTTCCATTCAGAAAGGTTCCAGCCAAGGTAAGAAGGCCTGCAACATCAAACTCAGACCAATTATCCGAGAGGGTTAATTATCATTAATGTCACAGCATTAGTGATGCATGCTAAAGATAACAGGAAACACTCATGGGAAATTTCATTAGGCTCAGCAATCTTAGAACACAAACAAAAGAGCATAATTGCGCTAAACCAGAATCAGGAATCGGGACAGGTCATCGGTTTTGCATGGGAAATGCATGCCATTTCAAAATGCCTAACAGATAAAGCAATAAAGATTGTTCACTCTTCATCCAAAATTCCTGAGCTGTTAACTTTCTTTACTGAATGGGGTTGGGCATGACTTCTTGTTTTTATTCTTCACTTTATTTAGATTTTCTTTTTCCTCTTTTTAAACTCTATTCTTAATATCTTATTTTTTTTACATTACACTCTTAAATTAATACACGATGCTATAGAGGAACCATTTTTGGTACCTAAAAACTTCAATGGATTGTCTTTCAGAGAAGTAGATTTGTATATATATATATATATATATATATATATATGTGTGTGTGTGTGTGTGTGTGTGTGTGTGTGTGTGTGTGTGTGTGTGGAGAACCTTTTTAAAGTTTAAAGAACACCTATATCATATAACGGTTCTAGAAAGAACCCTGGAGTTCATATAGACCCACTACATTTTGTGAAGGTTCTTTCAGCTTTTAAAAGGTTCTTCAGGCTAGAGGAAAAGAAGAATTAGAAACCGTGCTTTACCTCATTCACTAGTTATTAACAACAACGTTGAACAGGGCTGGAGTGGGACTTCAGACCAAGAGCTATATGATACAGACCAGCCCACCCTAATCAAAAGCCTACAAATGACAGCAAATCACTTTCTTTCTTTTCTGAAAATTGTTACTTTTTACTAGCTAACGGTTAAATGAAAGGCTAGATAACTAACCACTTTGTTTAAATTAGTTTAGCTAGGAGATTTTTGTAAAATCTTGGCAGTTTTAATATTTTTATTTTCTACTTTATTTATTTGCTGTAATGAATTAAATAATCCAGCTAGTTATACAGTTACAACTAAGGAATGCTTTTATATTAAATGTGATATAATAGTTAACATGCTAGCTCACTGTCAGTATTTCTCACAGAAATATACAGTAAAGTATTTTGCAGCATTCTATTGCATCTTCTTCAAGTGCTTTTTTCTTGCCTTCTCATGGCTTTTTTCAGGCTTTGTCGATGTTGTCTGTCTTCATGTGGAACTGCTTTGCTGGTAACTCACGCGAAAAGTTACGCGCTCTGTAGAACATTCAAGAACAGATTCCTGCCACCATCCCAAATTTGAACAGGCCAATAGAGACTCATTAGCTGACCAATTACAATCAGCAAAAACGGGGCTGCACCAGTTAAGGAGGGGTCTGGTGATTTAACTCCTAAGTTACAAGAAATATGGACTTGGTTAAGGTTTACTTAATAATTGCCTGTGGCCTTGTGTTTACATATGTGAGTTTATATGTGACAGTAACAGTCCCACAAGGAATTCTCATGACTCTCCTGATTGCCCTCTGAGAGGGGAGATGAATGGCTTCTTGCTTTTGTTTTTCACTTCTTTTTCTCTATGTATATAATTTGAACTTTTTTTCTCTCAACAAATATATTTTTAACACCTACTACAATGTTTGTCATTATAGTTTTTTTTTTGTCAAGCAGCAGCTTTGGAAGACACAATAATGAAGAGCACCAACATGAGCTGCGTATCTTTGGCTCTCTTCTTATAATGGTGTACCTCTCCAAACACAGATGAGACAGCCTGAATCCAAAAAGGGAGAGTCCGTGGAGAATCCCCATTAAATTCTGGGGCTCAGCTGAAATAGCAATACATCAGGGCTGTAAAATGTAGATCACTAAGCTCAATTTGGACCCAGAAACCTATACATTATCAGGCACTTCAAATACAGACATGTTTCAAGTCTAAAATACTGCTCTCCAGATTAATGGCTGTCCAGGACCACTGCGTGGCAGGTGGATGTCCACTGTGTGTGAGTGACTGTGTATGTATGTGTATATAAATATGTGTAAAAAGTTTGGCCTGCAGTCCATTAGACTGTTTGCCTGTCCTGGCCACTGAGCCAAATTTGAGAATTGAGGCCCCGATATAAGATGGTGATGCTTTCAGTAAGCCAACTCCGTGCTTTCTATTCCTTTCATGTGTGCACTATAATTAGGTTTCTGTTAAGATCATTGTAGTTTTCCACTCTTTCCCAACATCCCTGTGAAATATGGAAGTTATTACTTCCCTGTAGAGACTGTAACTCTCTTAAGCTGGATTTCAATTGAACTACTTATACATTTCAGCCTAGTTTTGCTAGGTTGAATATGAATATGTGGTTGGGAAACTGTTTTATTTTGAAGAGGAAGTATTTTACTGTGAATTGGCAAGTTGATGTGAAATTGTAAAGTGCGTGTGTTTTTGATATTGTAGTGACAGCAAACAATAAGATGCAGGAAAGGCCATTATTTCTTCCATGAAAAGTACTCTTTTATTGGGAAAAGGCACATAAAATACAGCCAAACAATGAGGAGGTTCACTTCCTGTAGACATCCTGTAGACATGTAACTCTGGGTCCATGGTAGACACTTCTCTAACTAAACCCTCTCTAACTAAACCCTCTCTAACTAAACCCACTCTAACTAAACCCACTCCTTCACATAGATTAACACAAATAACACATGCACATGCTGTAAACAAAGGAACAACAACACAAAAACAACAACAATAAATGTTCGTTTTTCATACCATGCCCCTATGGCCCCTCTCTCAGAACTGGAACAAGTGGCAGCTGACCACAATATTATTAATGAATCAAAGTTGAAATGTATTCAACAAGCAGCTTCTCCATTGCTGTGCATACTTATTCTGTTCTGTTTTCTCTCTCTCCTTGCTCTCTCATTGGCTGTTACCTAAATCACTTGTTCAGTTACACCATCTGACCATATCACACTACAGGGTTGTGAAAGTTTTGAGTTGAGTTGTGCTTTGAAAAAAAATTGGAAGCCCTCCAGTCACCTTGGAGCAAGATTGTAAAGCTAAAGGCTGACTTGTTTTGTCTTAAACAATACCAAATTTGTTGGAAGAGGCAAGTCAGGGTTAAGATTGAGCTAAATATTGTGTAGTGTACACCTAGCTTTAGCTGTGCTGCTTGGTGGTTGTTACTGTATCCCAGTTGGTTGATAGAGTTTTGCTATTGTACTTGTATCGCTTATACTGTAAACAAAGACTCAAACAGATTCTAATTAGGTTTTACCAACTGTAAAACTTGTCCTAATTCACAACAGTGGCATAAAAAAAAAAAAACACATTTGTGGTTGGAGCAACATCACACACAACTGGTAGTATGTGGTATGCTAGTCCATAGATAATTAAGTGTGTCTGTAAGACAGACATTACTCATATTTTGAACAGTTCATGTTTTTAAATCCATACCTTTTAATGTGCTTGTGTTCTCTGAACATAAGACATTGAGGTTTGTACTCCTGCCTACTTCCAATCTTTGGTTCATATTAAGATGTAATAACTACCTATGGGTTATGTAAGAGCTATTTGACTGTAAAGTTATTTTGAACCTGGTGCTAAAATTCTTTACTGTGCTTTGAAGGTTGTCACTTGGCACACGGCATTCCCACAGTGTTCATCTGTGTCCAGATATTGTTAAATGAAAGTCACAGTTGTCAAATCATCACCGTAGGTGTTAATTTAACACCAGGGATTTTGCTGCAGCCATAGTGAAAACACTGTTATGACATTCTGGAACATGACGCAGAAGAGCTGGTATGCACTCATGACATCTTCCCTTTTTAGTCACAACATGTAGATAAGAAAAGAGAGAGAAGAAAAGATGCAAGGTGATGTGTGCATCATACGTGATTCCCCCTGTTCATGTGATCACATCAACATTTCTAGCTGATCAAAAGCCATCCAGATGTGTCATCTATGTTGAGTTTATGTCACCCAAGCAATGTGTGGACTATGTGTTCTCAACTTTGTGAGTGTTGGTGTGAGTTAAGCTCATAACTGTGTTAACTAGTTCATCTGAAAATGATTGGAGGCTAATTTACTTGAGGTCAAAGTGATTTTGACTCTACACAGTTCTGCCGATATGTATAGTGGCAATAAAATATGTCAAATAGAGCTCCAGCAGTATTGTTCTCTAGTTCTAGACTCTATCCACTGACATTTTGGTGTTTTTTATTTGAATTTAAAATGGTATTTTCATCTTTTGAGGAAAGTAGATAGGACAAGTTTAAACATGGCAGGTTTTCACAACCTGAAATTAATTTAAAAAAGCCATGAGTGCAGTTGGAAGAAATCAATGGCGCATATGATCCACATTTTACATTTTTCTTGTATATTTAGCTACCATATTATCTACCAAAATCATTAAAATCATTCCATAACCTCTCGTCACACTTAGAAATAAACAGACCTTCAAGACTGATCTATGTAAATTATCTCTGTTCTGATTGGTTGCTCTATATTACACCTTCAAAAATCTGTCCAGACCAAAACCTTCCTTCTAAACATCTCTAAACAGAGCTCTTCCTTTTCTTTTTTGATGCACCAGATATACAGTCCTGTGCAAATGTTTTAGGCTCCTGACACTATTAGAATGAACCTTTTTCCCGTGACATTTTTCCATATCTCTGTTATCAGATTAACTAGTCTGATAATTCTCTCTCTGTGAAATGTTGTCACTTTGTTGAACTGCCAGTGAGCAATGAGGGGAGGAGAGAAATCCCCTTGCATTGGAAACAATTCACACCTCTCCACAAAGATGGTTGTGCTGCAAACAAGTGGAAATTGCATGTTGTGGCTACTGTGAAAAAGGGTTAGAATGCTGTTTAGAAGCAACACTTTGTTCGCAAATAAATAAATTAGTAAATAAATTGGATCTGCGTAATAAAGTAATACTCTGTGTATACTGTGTATCTTCTACAACCCCTACAATCCATAACTACCAGTGCCATGTGTCAAAAATGCAATTCTAAAAGAAAAAATATAGGTTTTTAAATTAGTACCATAATATATTATCCTAATTTTGTTCCAAGTCCTCAATGCTCAATAAACAAAACAAAAATACCATATTAAACATAGGATGTTCTGTATTGGAATCATTTGTATAGAATCATTGAGACTGGTGAAAAAAGACTGTTAGTTGTGCCAACCAGTGCCAGATTCCTCTACTGTCTACATAAAGAATGAATGTGTATTATGTAATTCTGATGAACCCCTTCAAATAAAGCCAAAGCAATAGAAACAGGCCGTGTATCTGGCAACTGACAGGTATGAACAGCAGCAGCAGCGCTGCAGAACATTTAAAAAAAGAATTTCAATTCCAGGCAAGCAGCATTTTCATGAGTTCTAACTACATCTCATTCTGATCTACACGGGATGCCTTCGATCTTTCTTCTCAGCATGTCTGATTATCCTTCTACCTCACAAAAATAACAGATGTTCGTCAACATCCCGGAAGATAAAGTTACTGATTTCAGCAGAAAGGGTCAGCGAGTTCAATCACAAAAGAATTGAAGGGATAACAGCAGGTTATGAAGGGAGCGCAGCTCAGTACTGCAGAGCCATTTTGAACAAGGGATCTTAAAGAAGGAGAGAGAATGTCATTAACAGACCATAGGTGGAAAGCTCCAGGAAAAATACAGGCATGCTGTTGAAAGATTATCCTGAAGATTCTCCAGGCTGGCTGGATGACGACTACTATAGACTGCAGATGTTTTAAAATTTGTGTACCTAGGGAGGAATTAGGAAGCTGGTGTAGGCTGCCAAACTGTGGGGGTTTACAAATACAAACAGAAGCTGCCCAGGTCTCCAGCCCAAGTGCCCAAGTTCTCAGAGTTCTCCCCCTCATACCACATACCAGCATGTTAAAGGCATGGTCTGAACATAGTCATTGTTGGCCACAGCATTACCAGCAGTTTGAAAAGATGCAGTGACTGATTTCACACGTCTTGGAAGAAGCACCAGTCTTCACCCTCCCCATTGGGTAGCATCATGGATAAGTGGAAGATCTAGCTATCAGGAGGAATTGTCCATGATTATTTTGGCAGATAAAAGAAGAAGTGATCTGCAATGATCTTTGAGTGCATCTAGGACAGCAGGAGTGAGACATCAATTATGTTATAACTGTAAAGGCTACTACTATGCTAGATAAAACACAGAAATATTTGAACTAATATGAAGATTCATATTTCAGCAAATATGTAAAATACACCTCATGGGTGACTTATTACATTATTATTACATGGGAGAATTATATGGAATGATATGCCCTATAAAAAAAGAGCTGGGAACTGGACTATCTTGTGAAATTACAGAGTGTATTGACTGTTACTTTGATTGTTTTTTAATTGTTTTGTATAACTCTCAAACCATGTGAAGCCAGTTCTGTAATACACTTTTTTCCTTGCAGACTGTGTAAAAACTTTTACAGTTCAGCCGGAGTACCAGTAAATATTATTTTTTTATGATGCATAGTCGACTGCACATATGTGTGTGTCCAATTAAGGATCATTTAACCCCTTTAACATTATCCTAAAAGTCCACAAGTTGAAGTCTTTGTTTTTTTATTACTGCACAATAGGCAGGTCAGTGCTGTCTCAGGTTTTACAGCTCTGCTGCCAAACAGCAAGGAGTACAAAGATATACACACACACACACACACGCGCACACACACGCACACACACACACACATACACACACACCCCAACTTACTGGCCACTATATTAACTCCTAGTGAGATGGTCTTATTTCAGCTTCCTCAGATACTGTGCAGTGTGGGTAGAAGGCGATTTTTAATGAGCCTTCACTGATCCAAGTATTTCCTCTCTAGGCTGCTGTGCAGTTACCCCCTGCAGCCCCTGATCCCTGAAGGGTTCATTTGGAAATGGAGTCCTTTCTTTTTGTGGTCCCCCCTCTTTGTTTTTCTTTTAGCAAATCTGGACCCCATTTTCACCTTCAGGACTGAAGACAATTCAACTCCCAAACTAATACTGTTGTGGTTCATGTGAATGGTATTTGTTACATTTGTGCAACCAGCAATTTGCTATTGTCATGCGAGAAGATCATATAAAAGAAGCCTTGTCCACTTTTGCAGCCAAAATTTCTGAAAAAAATTCTGATAGAAGCAGAACAACAATGAATAGTTTCAGCAATGAATAGCTTGATGCATCATGTGTTCTTATGCATGCACACACACATTGCTGTCTTAATGGAGGACTTCCACTGAACTGTGTGTTGCTGTCCTATTGCCTCGCCTATTCTATTCATCTAACTCTAATGATCTTTCACTTCTTTAAGTTCTTCAAATGAAATTGCCATTTTATGTGAAATATTTCCCAGTGGGGACCAACAAACTTTCCAACTTTCATGTTTTACCATCATTGTGGGGACACTGGTTCTTCATAAAAATAGAAATACAAGAATGCATACACACTCTAAAGATTATTTGATAAAAATTCAGTCATTGTAACTCCGGGAGAATATATTCAGGTTTTTGACTGGTGGCATTTGCCAAAATCCAGCATTAATGATGAAAAAGAAGATCTCAAAACCAAGAAAGTTTACCATGAGATAGATATTGAAAAGTGTTAGAATGAGAGGTTGGGTTCTTGGCATGAGCCCTTTGTCTTATTTTCAAGCATCCCCTTTGCCTTC